>NC_067476.1:145036911-145350245 GCF_947179515.1 Apodemus sylvaticus
AAATGAGACCAGAGAACTATGCAAGGAGTCCTCAGAGCATAAAGGTGTCAATCTATCTATTGGGAGGGGCCAGGGCGAGCTGATAGAGGGAGCTACTGCATTAGTTTGTGATATGATGCATTTAAGGGAGATGAAAATGAAAGATGCTGGAAACTAAAGAACAGTAAACATACAGTAAAGAAACAGAGACACACATATGCCTGGCAGTGGATCAGTATTGGAACCATCCGAGAAAGCAGTCTTCTCTGTTTGTAATTTATAAATCAGCTCAGTGACATCTTGGTCACTGCCTGTGTTATCTAGGCTCTAAGGTGGCCATAGTGATCTTTCAGTTATTTGTTATTGTTGAGAATTCATACAAGCACATAAATGTTTCCATCAACCCACCCCATTCCCTTCCCTCTAATTACTCCCCTGTATCCCTAGCATGGCTTCCCCCTACCAATTTGAGTCGTTCTTTGCATAAACCCACTGAGTTCACTTAGTACTGTCAATGCATGCATGAGCACAGAGCCTTTTACTAGAGCAAGGGTAGCTTCTTAAAAAATGTTATGAACATTATGATAGATTAAGTTATCTGTTCAAACCCAAATCCCAGTACCCCAGAATATGACAATATTTGGAAACACAGTCATGGCTGATGTCATTAGCTAAGATGATGTCATTAGGGGGCTGTCCGTGTGTGTGTGTGTGTGTGTGTGTGTGTGTGTGTGTGTGAGAGAGAGAGAGAGAGAGAGAGAGAGAGAGAGAGACCAGTATTAGGCTCTATCCCATAGTTATTTGTGAGTGTTCTACTTGCTTCCTAGGCCCAAGAGAAAGAAAACCCTAAGGCAAAGGGTTGCAATGCCCTGGAGTAGAAAGGTCACCTCCAGCTAAAGAGTTTGACTAGTCGTCTGGCTCTTCTTCCCCTGAGTGCTGTGCTCTTGGGGTCCTGGTGCCTACTTTAGAAATTAAGGATGGCTTTATTTTATTTTAAACAAAATTACATGGCATACACCAGGCGAGAAACCAGGAATGGTGGCCAGAAGACGGAGAAAACCTGCCTGCCAATGAGGCCCCTGAACTTGCTTTGCCCTCCAACTCTCTGTGGCTGAAGAGACAAGCTTACTTGTTTTCTGTAGGAATCACCATCTGTGAATTGTGGTGGGAGCCAGACGGGGGCAGCCTTGCAGCAAAATGCCTGGAGCTTGGATTACCATCTCCCCCTGACAACTTAGATGGCAGCTAATTTATATATTGCCTCCCATTAGTTTGGGGAAAAATATAGCCACCAATAAGGAAGAGAATGCTTCTATTTCTTTAGCTTAAACATGCCTGCTTCAGTGGTGAGCGGTTGATCTCTAAGTCTGCTGTTTTCAGGCTATAAAAGCTGTTTATTTCAGTCTATAAAAGAGCATTTGAACTTATATAGCTATTTAAGTTTAAATGTTTAGGGGGGAAGCAAAAAAAAAAAAAGTCTAGGAAATTAGCAAAGCAGGCTTGAAACCAGACCTCTCTCTGCATTGAGGGCTTGCGTGGAGACTTCCCTCCCTGGGCATGTCCCTGCCTGCCCCCAGCTCACCCAGAGCAAGTTCAGCACACAGGAAATACAGTGAACTGCCTGGGCTTCCAACGTCATCAGTCATTTGGGGAAGGCTCTCAGTGTCAACCATTACTCCTGATGGTGTGACCTCCATTCAGTGGGTGTTTCTTGCCTTTTCAGAACCCTGCAGCTACCGGATGGAGATGGGGGATGGACTTGAGCAAACCCACATCAATTTCTCTTGTAAACGATGTATTCCTGTGAGGGACTTTCAATAGATGCATCCCTCCCTCCTGGTGCACCTTGGGTCTGATTAGTTGCTGTCTGTGATACCAAGAAGCCCATGGTTATGAGAGAGAAAGCTACTTGTTCCTGAACCTGATTGGATACTCACCAGGACTCTCCACTGACATGTGCTGGCAGAGATAGCCTTTCTCTGAGAAGACTGCCTGTGAATACAGTTTGCACCTGTTTTGTTTAGGGTGTACTTTGAATGGTTCCCCTTTCACCTTTCAGAATGTCCTGGTCTAGAAAGCACATGATGCGATCCATCTATTCCTAGCAGTCTGTTCTCATATATGGGAGATAGAATTGTCTGGGTGTAGAGGAGAGTTCAAGAGAGGAATTCTTTCGGCTTTGTTTTGGTTATGTTGTTTTCTTGTGCCTCCTATTTCAATTAGTGTTAAAGGATGTGTGTGAGAGTTGCAGGGAACATCTATAGGGAAATGAAGAGGTAAGAAAATGGAAAAGCCAGCAGAGCATGTGCATTGCCAAGTCCTGAGTTATCAAAGTTCAATTTTACTGGGGACACCTCGACAGGCAAGGACTTGCCACAGCGTCACATCATGAGGTGGGTGAAGGCTTCCAGCAGTGTCCATCACTTCTGTCTACTTGTGAAAGTGCAGAGCAGCCTTCAACAGCTTTTCAGAAATGCTACAAAGCAAAGAATAATAGACACTGGTCTGTATTCAGAGCAAAACGAAAGGAAACAATCTCAGAAATTGGAGGAGCTCTGATATTAGCTGTGGAAGGGAAGAGAGAGCAGAGAACAAAGCACAAGTATGATTTGGTCCCTAAATACTTTTTAGCATTTAAGCATCCTGGCTTGGCTTAATCGACACAGCGCTCCTGCAGGAAGCTCACCAACACAATAGTGAAATTAAAGCCAATTATTTAATGTGCTTCTCTTCTGCATGCTCTATAGGCCTCTAGGACAGGATTGCCTTTGCTTTCTTTAGCAAGTTGTCAGGACACAATGGGAGAATACTAGGGAGTCCATAAGTGTATGAATGAATGTTGTCAGTTGCTTTTGATTACGTTATCATGTTGGCACTTGCCCTCTGTGAGACAGATATTATAATTTCCCCAGAGTCACATCACTAAAATTCTAAAACTAGATCTAACATTTAAGCTTCCCTCCTCCCCCGGTATAGTTTTCTCTTAGAAGAAGAATGTTTGTAAATAACATCCCACAATCACCCCCAACACACACACACACACACACACACACACAGTATTTTCTGTGTTCCATCTTCAGGTGTTGAACACTTCCATTTCTACTCCCTGCCCCCTTGGCCCCACTCCAACTCACCTTCCCATTGCAAAGCATCAGAGTTACTCCACCTGGGTTACTTCAAGACTTTTCATGGAAACCGATATCATTGGCAATCAAGCACAAAAGCAAACAAGGCAGTTTAGCCACATTCACCTTTCTCTTGAGTAAATCTACCTAACAAAGAAATACAGGCACAAGAGGATACGCATCACTATTATTTTTTCTTTATTTTTCAAAACTTGGTTGAGATCTGCTGAGAGGGTAGGAGATTCTAGTGTTGTTCTGGTAACAATGCAATAATCAGCACTCTAGAAACAACAACTTATATTGGTTTCTTTGTAGTATATGCCCATTTTCATGATAAATATTCCAATTTATACCTATAAATATTCCAATTTCAATCTATCTGTATAAGACAACGAATGTGGGTATGTTAAATTTATGCACAATAAGAGCATATCATTTATTGTAGGTGCAGTAGGTATGCATAATCTTATTGGTACCAGCAATATGTAGTAAAATGGTAAGAAATAAGGAATTTTAAGTATTTATGACCATTTATTACACTTTAAATGCAATTTCTTTTTTTTTTAGAATATTTTTTTATTCGATATAATTTATTTACATTTCAAATGATTTCCCCTTTTCTAGCCCCCCCACTCCCCGAAAGTCCCGCAAGCCCCCTTCTCTTCCCCTGTCCTCCCACCCACCCCTTCCCACTTCCCCGTTCTGGTTTTGCTGAATACTGTTTCTCTGAGTCTTTCCAGAACCAGGGGCCACTCCTCCTTTCTTCTTGTACCTCATTTGATGTGTGGATTATGTTTTGGGTATTCCAGTTTTCTAGGTTAATATCCACTTATTAGTGAGTGCATACCATGATTCACCTTAGTATGATATTCTCTAGCTCCATCCATTTGCCTAAGAATTTCATGAATTCATTGTTTCTAATGGCTGAATAGTACTCCATTGTGTAGATATACCACATTTTTTGTATCCACTCTTCTGTTGAGGGATACCTGGGTTCTTTCCAGCATCTGGCAATTATAAATAGGGCTGCTATGAACATAGTAGAGCATGTATCCTTATTACATGGTGGGGAATCCTCTGGGTATATGCCCAGGAGTGGTATAGCAGGATCTTCTGGAAGTGAGGTGCCCAGTTTTCGGAGGAACCGCCAGACTGCTTTCCAGAGTGGTTGTACCAATTTGCAACCCCACCAGCAGTGGAGGAGTGTTCCTCTTTCTCCGCACCCTCTCCAACACCTGCTGTCTCCTGAATTTTTAATCTTAGCCATTCTGACTGGTGTAAGATGAAATCTTAGGGTTGTTTTGATTTGCATTTCCCTAATGACTAATGAAGTGGAGCATTTTTTAAGATGCTTCTCCGCCATCCGAAGTTCTTCAGGTGAGAATTCTTTGTTTAACTCTGTACCCCATTTTTTAATAGGGTTGTTCGGTTTTCTGGAGTCTAACTTCTTGAGTTCTTTATATATATTGGATATTAGCCCTCTATCTGATGTAGGATTGGTGAAGATCTTTTCCCAATTTGTTGGTTGCCGATCTGTCCTCTTGATGGTGTCCTTTGCCTTACAGAAACTCTGTAACCTTATGAGGTCCCATTTGTCAATTCTTGCTCTTAGAGCATACGCTATTGGTGTTCTGTTCAGAAACTTTCTCCCTGTACCGATGTCCTCAAGGGTCTTCCCCAGTTTCTTTTCTATTAGCTTCAGAGTGTCTGGCTTTATGTGGAGGTCCTTGATCCATTTGGATTTGAGCTTAGTACAAGGAGACAAGGATGGATCAATTCGCATTCTTCTGCATGCTGACCTCCAGTTGAACCAGCACCATTTGTTGAAAAGGCTATCTTTTTTCCATTGGATGTTTTCAGCCTCTTTGTCGAGGATCAAGTGGCCATAGGTGTGAGGGTTCATTTCTGGATCTTCAATCCTGTTCCATTGATCCTCCTGCCTGTCACTGTACCAATACCATGCAGTTTTTAACACTATTGCTCTGTAGTATTGCTTGAGGTCAGGGATACTGATTCCCCCAGATTTTCTTTTGTTGCTGAGAATAGTTTTAGCTATCCTGGGTTTTTTGTTGTTCCAGATGAATTTGATAATTGCTCTTTCTAACTCTGTGAAGAATTGAGTTGGGATTTTGATGGGTATTGCATTGAATCTGTATAGTGCTTTAGGCAAAATGGCCATTTTAACTATATTGATTCTACCGATCCATGAGCATGGGAGGTTTTCCCATTTTTTGAGGTCTTCTTCCATTTCCTTCTTCAGAGTCTTGAAGTTCTTGCCATACAGATCTTTCGCATGTTTGGTAAGAGTCACCCCAAGATACTTTATACTGTTTGTGGCTATTGTGAAGGGGGTCATTTCCCTAATTTCTTTCTCAGCCTGCTTATCCTTTGAGTATAGGAAGGCCACTGATTTGCTTGAGTTGATTTTGTAACCTGCCACTTTGCTGAAGTTGTTTATCAGCTGTAGGAGCTCTCTAGTGGAGTTCTTTGGGTCACTTAGGTAGACGATCATGTCGTCTGCAAATAATGATAGTTTGACTTCCTCCTTTCCAATTTGTATCCCTTTGACCTCCTTATGTTGTCGAATTGCCCGAGCTAGTACCTCAAGTACAATATTGAAAAGATAAGGAGAAAGGGGGCAGCCTTGTCTGGTCCCTGATTTCAGTGGGATTGCTTCAAGTTTCTCTACGTTTAGTTTGATGCTGGCTACCGGTTTGCTGTATATTGCTTTTACTATGTTTAGGTATGGGCCTTGAATTCCTGTTCTCTCCAAGACTTTAAGCATGAAAGGATGCTGAATTTTGTCAAATGCTTTTTCAGCATCCAATGAAATGACCATGTGGTTTTGTTCTTTGAGTTTGTTTATGTAGTGGATTGTATTGATGGATTTCCGTATATTGAACCAACCCTGCATTCCCGGGATAAAGCCTACTTGATCATGGTGGATGATCGTTTTGATGTGTTCTTGGATTCGGTTGGCAAGAATTTTATTGAGTATTTTTGCATCGATGTTCATAAGGGAAATTGGTCTGAAGTTCTCTTTCTTTGTTGGATCTTTGTGTGGCTTTGGTATCAGCGTAATTGTGGCTTCGTAGAAGGAATTGGGTAGTGTTCCTTCTGTTTCTATTTTGTGGAATAGTTTGAAGAGTATTGGTGTTAACTCTTCTTTGAAGGTCTGGTAGAATTCTGCACTGAAGCCATCTGGTCCTGTGCTTTTTTTGGTTGGAAGACTTTCTATGACTCCTTCTATTTCTTTAGGCATTATGGGACTGTTTAGATGGTCTAGTTGGTCCTGATTTAATTTTGGTATTTGGTATCTGTCAAGGAAATTGTCCATTTCCTCCAGATTCTCCAGTTGTGTTGAGTATAGGCTCTTGTAGTAGGATCTGATGATTTTTTGGATTTCCTCAGTTTCCGTTGTTATATCTCCCTTTTCATTTCTAAGTTTGTTAATTTGGATACTTTCTCTGTGCCCTTTGGTCATTCTGGCTAAGGGTTTATCTATCTTGTTGATTTTCTCAAAGAACCAGCTCCTGGTATTGTTGATTTTTTGTATGGCTCTCTTTGTTTCTACTTGATTGATTTCGGCCCTGAGTTTGATGATTTCCTGCCTTCTACTCCTCCTGGGCGAAATAGCTTCTTTTTGTTCTAGGGCTTTCAGGTGTGTCATTAAGCTGGTAATGTATGCTCTCTCCATTTTCTTTTTGGAGGCACTCAGGGCTATGAGTTTTCCTCTTAGCACTGCTTTCATTGTGTCCCATAGATTTGGGTATGTTGTGTTTTCATTTTCATTGTGTTCTAAAAAGTCTTTAATTTCTTTCTTTATTTCTTCCTTGACCAAGGTATCATTGAGTACAGTATTGTTCAGTTTCCACGTGTATGTGGGCTTTCTGTTGTTTCTGTTGCTATTGAAGACCACTTTTACTCCATAGTGATCAGATAGGAGGCATGGGATTAGTTCGATCTTCTTATATTTGTTGAGGTCTGTCTTGTGACCAATTATATGGTCGATTTTGGAGAAGGTACCATGAGGTGCTGAGAAAAAGGTATATTCTTTTGTTTTAGGATAGAATGTTCTATATATATCTGTTAAATCTAATTGGTCCAAAGCTTCAATTAGTTTCATTGTGTCCCTGTTTAGTTTCTGTTTTCCTGATCGGTCCATTGAGGAAAGTGCAGTGTTGAAGTCACCCACAATTATTGTGTTAGGTGCAATGTGTGCTTTTAGTTTTAATAAAGTTTCTTTTACGAAAGAGGGTGCCCTTGCATTTGGGGCATAGATGTTCAGGATTGACAGTTCTTCTTTTTGTACTTTTCCTTTGACCAGCAAGAAGTGTCCCTCAGGGTCTCTTTTGATGACTTTGGGTTGAAAGTCAATTTTATCTGATATTAAAATGGCTACTCCAGCTTGTTTCCTGAGACCATTTGCTTGTAAAATTGTCTTCCAGCCTTTTACTCTAAGGTAGTGTTTGTCTTTGACCCTGAGGTGTGTTTCCTGTAAGCAGCAAAATGTAGGGTCCTGTTTACGTATCCATTCAGTTAGTCTGTGTCTTTTTATTGGGGCATTAAGTCCATTGATGTTAAGAGATATTAAGGAATAGTGATTGTTACTTCCTATCATTTTTGACGTTATTTTTTAAATTTGAATGCTTAACTTCTTTTGGGTTTGATAAAGGTTACTATCTTGCTTTTTCCAGGGTGAAGTTTCCCTCCTTGTATTGGTGTTGTCCTCCTATTATCCTTTTTAGGGCCGGGTTTGTGGATAGATATTGGGTAAACTTGGTTTTGTCATGAAATATCTTAGTTTCTCCATCTATGGTGATTGAGAGTTTTGCTGGATATAGTAGTTTTGGTTGGCATTTGTGTTCTCTTAGAGTCTGCATGAGATCTGCCCAGGACCTTCTAGCCTTCATAGTCTCAGGTGAAAAGTCTGCTGTGATTCTGATAGGTCTTCCTTTATATGTTACTTGGCCTTTTTCTCTTACTGCCTTTAGTATTCTTTCTTTGTTTAGAACATTTGGTGTTTTGATTATTATGTGACGGGAAGTATTTCTGTTCTGGTCCAGTCTGTTTGGAGTTCTGTAGGCTTCTTGTATATTCATGGGCATCTCTCTCTTTAGGTTAGGGAAGTTTTCTTCCATAATTTTATTGAAGATGTTTGCTGGCCCTTTAAGTTGTAAATCTTCACTCTCATCTATGCCTATAATCCTTAGGTTTGGTCTTCTCATTGTGTCCTGGATTTCCTGGATATTTTGGGTTACAAGCTTTTTGCATTTTGCATTTTCTTTAACTGTTGAGTCCATGGTTTCTATGGAATCTTCAGCATCTGAGATTCTTTCTTCTATCTCTTGTATTCTGTTGTTGATATTTGCATCTCTCCCCTGATTTCTTCCCAAGGCTTTCTATCTCCAAAGTTGTCTCCCTTTGAGTTTTCTTAGTTGTTTCTACTTCTGATTTTAGATCCTGGATGGTTTTGCTTAGCTCCTTCACTTGCATGTTTGTGTTTTCCTGTATTTCTTTAAGAGCTTTTTGTGTTTCATCTTTCATGACCTCAGCCTGTTGACCAAAGTTCTCCTGTATTTCTTTAAGAGATTTTTGTGTTTCGTCTTTCATGACCTCAGCCTGTTGACCAAAGTTCTCCTGTATTTCTTTAAGTGTTTTTTGCATTTCCTCCTTGTTGGCTTTTGTATTCTCCTGGATTTCTTTCAATGATTTTTGTGTTTCCCTTGCAAGGGCTTCTAACTTTTGATCCATTTTCTCCTGAATTTCTTTATGTATGTCCTTCATGTGTTCCTGTACCAGCATCATGACCAGTGATTTTAAATCCAAATCTTGTTTTACTGGTGTGATGGGGTAATCAGGACATGTTGGTAGAGGAGAATTGGGTTCAGATGTTGCCATATTGCCTTGATTTCTGTTAGTGACGTTCCTGCGTTTGCCTTTTGCCATCAAGTTCTCACTGGTGTTAGTTTATCTTGTCAGTGCTGGACTCACCAGTGCAAGCTGCCCCTTCCCAGTTGGCCTCTGGTGCACAGCTTACCTCCTGCACTGCTTGTAGACAGTGTGCTGCTGCCCAGGCTGTTCAGATCCCAAAGCAGGCACCCGAAGGCTCCTGCTGGGGCCCGCTGGATTCACTGGAGCACACTGACTTCTCCCAGCTGGCCGCCCGGAAGCCCAGCTAGCCACTTGCAGGACTTGGAGATGTAATGCTGCCACCCAGACTGATCTGGATCCGGAAGCGGAGAGAGTAGAGCTAAGGGCTTCTGCCTGAGGCCTTGCCCCAGATTGTGTCTGTGGACCAGATGGAGCCTGTGTGCACCCCCAGGGAGTGCCGATGGTGTATGCTACTGTGACCTCCCCTGTTTTCTGCTCACTCCGCTGGGTAGCCGATCCGCCAACCGGGCTGTCGCACACAAGGTTAGCCTGGCCGCCCAGTCCCTGAGTCCAGGCAAAAGCCTGGGAGGCCAAGGTCCGAGCAAAGTTCCCCTAGGGCTATGACTGTTAATTGGGTCTGCCAGGTGACTAGGATGGTGGGCATGCGCGCCCGCGCTCCCTGAAAGCGCCGGGGAGAGTCTGCTTTGCTAACAATCACCTGGGCGGGTTGACTCACAGATGGCCCACCAAGCCGCCCAGTTCTTGGGGTCAGTCCTGTGCCTTTTGGGGCCTGGACCCCCGCTTTGTTAGCCTTAGGCTATGCCTGTTACAGGTCTGCCCGCCTGAGCTCTCTGTCGTCCTGCAGGCAAAATGGCGGCGGCGCGCTCGCAGGCCTGGGCAAAAAACCTCCTGGCTGGGTTGGCACCCCGATGGCCCCCCGACCCGTACAGGGCCTGGGTGCAGGCCAACGCCCGTCGGGCTCAGACCACCGCGGTGTTGGCCTTGGATTATGTTTGTGTACCTCAGTCTGTCCGATCCCTGGAGTACGGAACCAAGATGGATGCACCTCTCCTGACTGGTGGGAGGCCGAGTTCTGAAGTGGCCTCCGTGCAGGAAAGGCGCCGCACAACTGCAGCTGCTTGCTGCCCGGCTGGTCAGCGAAGGTCAGTGGTCGTGGGCGCAGGGCCTAACTGGTCCCTGTGACGCCTTGGTTCCACTGCTGATGGCCCTTCAGCTGGAGCAGCCATTGCTGCTGCCGCCTCCGCCGCCGCCGCCCATCGAGAGAGGCAATTTCTTTAATTTATAATATATTTTTCTATTGACAACTGTGCTGACAAGTATCAAACAAAATTCCTATGATTTAATACTCAGTGATCATGTGCTGGCTTAGCCTGGCTGTGGTATGGACTGCCTCTGGGACAGTTCCTTCATTTTGAGACTGCCCAGATCTTTGTCTTAGTTCTAAAAGGGAAGGTCTTCCACTGCCACTAGCCAATGAAATGTGGTCCAGCACTAAGCCAATGAGGTATGGCTCAGCAGTAACCATTGAGGTGTGGCTTAGCAGTAACCAATGAGGTGTGACTCAACACTAGCCAGTGAGGTGTGGCTCAACCTTAACCAATGAGGTGTGGCTCAGCAGTAACCAGTGAGGTGTGGCTCAGCAGTAACCAGTGAGGTGTGGCTCAGCAGTAACCAGTGAGGTGTGGCTCAGCAGTAACCAGTGAGGTGTGGCTCAGCAGTAACCAGTGAGGTGTGGCTTAGCAGTAACCAGTGAGGTGTGGCTTAGCAGTAACCAGTGAGGTGTGGCTTAGCAGTAACCAGTGAGGTGTGGCTTAGCAGTAACCAGTGAGGTGTGGCTTAGCAGTAACCAGTGAGGTGTGGCTTAGCAGTAACCAGTGAGGTGTGGCTTAGCAGTAACCAATGAGGTATGGCTCAGCAGTAACCAGTGAGGTGTGGCTCAGCAGTAACCAGTGAGGTGTGGCTCAGCAGTAACCAGTGAGGTGTGGCTTAGCAGTAACCAGTGAGGTGTGGCTTAGCAGTAACCAGTGAGGTTTGGCTTAGCAGTAACCAGTGAGGTATGGCTTAGCAGTAACCAGTGAGGTGTGGCTTAGCAGTAACCAGTGAGGTGTGGCTTAGCAGTAACCAGTGAGGTGTGGCTTAGCAGTAACCAGTGAGGTGTGGCTTAGCAGTAACCAGTGAGGTATGGCTCAGCAGTAACCAGTGAGGTGTGGCTCAGCAGTAACCAGTGAGGTGTGGCTTAGCAGTAACCAGTGAGGTGTGGCTTAGCAGTAACCAGTGAGGTGTGGCTTAGCAGTAACCAGTGAGGTGTGGCTTAGCAGTAACCAATGAGGTGTGACTCAACACTAGCCAGTGAGGTGTGGCTCAGCATTAACCAATGAGGTGTGGCTTAGCAGTAACCAATGAGGTGTGGCTCAGCAGTAACCAGTGAGGTGTGGCTTAGCAGTAACCAGTGAGGTGTGGCTTAGCAGTAACCAGTGAGGTGTGGCTTAGCAGTAACCAGTGAGGTGTGGCTTAGCAGTAACCAGTGAGGTGTGGCTCAGCAGTAACCAGTGAGGTGTGGCTCAGCAGTAACCAGTGAGGTGTGGCTCAACAGTAACCAGTGAGGTGTGGCTTAGCAGTAACCAATGAGGTGTGACTCAACACTAGCCAGTGAGGTGTGGCTCAGCATTAACCAATGAGGTGTGGCTCAGCAGTAACCAGTGAGGTGTGGCTCAGCATTAACCAATGAGGTGTGGCTCAGCAGTAACCAGTGAGGTGTGGCTCAGCATTAACCAATGAGGTATGGCTCAGCAGTAACCAGTGAGGTGTGGCTCAGCAGTAACCAGTGAGGTGTGGCTCAGCAGTAACCAGTGAGGTGTGGCTTAGCAGTAACCAGTGAAGTGTGGCTTAGCAGTAACCAATGAGGTATGGCTCAGCAGTAACCAGTGAGGTGTGGCTCAGCAGTAACCAGTGAGGTGTGGCTCAGCAGTAACCAGTGAGGTGTGGCTCAGCAGTAACCAGTGAGGTGTGGCTTAGCAGTAACCAGTGAGGTGTGGCTTAGCAGTAACCAGTGAGGTGTGGCTTAGCAGTAACCAGTGAGGTGTGGCTCAGCAGTAACCAGTGAGGTGTGGCTCAGCAGTAACCAGTGAGGTGTGGCTCAGAAGTAACCAGTGAGGTGTGGCTTAGCAGTAACCAGTGAGGTGTGGCTTAGCAGTAACCAATGAGGTGTGACTCAACACTAGCCAGTGAGGTGTGGCTCAACATTAACCAATGAGATGCGGCTCAACATTAACCATTGAGGTGTGGCTTAGCAGTAACCAATGAGGTGTGACTCAACACTAGCCAGTGAGGTGTGGCTCAGCATTAACCAATGAGGTGTGGCTTAGCAGTAACCAATGAGGTGTGGCTCAGCATTAACCAGTGAGGTGTGGCTCAACATTAACCAGTGAGGTGTGGTTTAGAATTCTGGCTGTATAACTAGAGAACAAATTACTCTCTTGTTCTTTTCACATTTTTAATATTTTGCTTTTGTTTAAAGTGCATATTAATTGCACGCAATAATGCTTTTCATTATTTTAATGTGTGTGTATAATGTAGTCTGGTCATATTCCCACCTTCACCCTCTCTCGTCCTCTCCTGATCCCTTCCCCTTCCGTACTCATTCCCCTTATAACTGCATGTCTTTCTTATAAACCATTCTGTTTATTTATGGTTCTTTATTGAAGCATCTGTGGGAGATTATTTATAGGAGCATAGGCAACTCAGCCATGGTTACACCACTGAAGAAACTGTCTAGCTCCAGCAGCCATTAGCCGACTACAAATCTTCAGCGATGGAGGCTTGTGAGCTCCTCCCTGCATGAAATTTTGTTGACAGGCCCAGTCTTGTACAGGTCTTGGATAATAGTCATAGTGTTAAGAAATCAATAATTCAACAGCTATGCCATGAAGGAATAATCTCTCCTGCTCTGTGTGGAAGCATCGCCTGTCAATAAAAAGCTGATGGCCTATTAGCAAAAGGCAGGAAATAGAAGGTGAGAGACTGGAACTCCCCAGTTTCTTTTCTATTAGTTTCAGTGTGTCTGGTTTTACTTGGAGGTCCTTGATCCACTTGGAGTGAAGTTTAGTACATGGAGATAAGAATGGATCAATTCGCATTCTTCTGCATGCTGACCTCCAATTGAACCAGCACCATTTGTTGAAAAGGCTATCTTTTTTCCACTGGATGTTTTTGGCTCCTTTGTCGAAGATCAAGTGACCATAGGTGTGTGAGTTCATTTCTGGGTCTTCAATTCTATTCCATTGGTCCACTTATCTGTCACTGTGCCAATACCATGCAGTTTTTAACACTATTGCTCTGTAGTATTGCTTGAAGTCAGGGATACTGATTCCCCCAGAATTTCTTTTGTTGTTGAGAATAGTTTTAGCTATCCTGGGTTTTTTGTTATTCCTGATGAATTTGTGAATTGCTTTTTCTAACTCTCTGAAGAACTGAGTTGGGATTTTGATGGGAATTGCGATGAATCTGTAGATCGCTTTTGGCAAGATGGCCATTTTAACTATATTAATCCTGCCGATCCACGAGCATGGCAGATTTTTCCATTTTCTGAGGTCTTCTTCGATTTCCTTCTTCAGAGACCTGAAGTTCTTGTCATATAGATCTTTCACTTGTTTGGTTAGACCCTAGAGGACATGGGCACGGGGGGGGGGGGGGGGGGGCAGGGAGGGGTAAGTTCTTGAACAGATCACCAATAGCTTATGCTCTAAGATCAAGAATTGACAAATGGGACCTCACAAAATTACAAAGTTTCTGTAAGGCAAAGGACACTGTTAAAAGGACAAAACTGAAACCATCAAATTGGGAAAGGATATTCACCAATCGTACATCTGATAGAGGGCTAATATCCAATATATACAAAGAACTCAAGAAGTTGGACGCCAGGGAACCAAATAACCCTATTAAAAATGGGGTACAGATCTAAACAAAGAATTTTCACCTGAAGAAATTCAGATGGCTGAGAGACACCTTAAGAAGTGCTCAACATCATTAGTCATTAGGGAAATGCAAATCAAAACAACCCTAAGATTTCACCTTACACCAGTCAGAATGGCTAAGGTAAAAAACTCAGGAGACAGAAGGTGTTGGCAAGGATGTGGAGAAAGAGGAACACTCCTCCACTGCTGGTAGGGCTCTAAGATGGTACAACCACTGTGGAAATCAATCTGGAGGTTCCTCAGAAAACTGGACATGAGACTTCCGGAGGACCCTGCTATACCTCTCCTGGGCATATAACCAAAGGATTCCCCGGCATGCAATAAAGACTCATGCTCCATTATGTTCATAGCAGCCTTATTTATAATAGCCAGAAGCTGGAAAGAACCCAGATGCCCCTCAAAGGAGGAATGGATACAGAAAATGTGGTATATTTACACAATGGAATACTACTCAGCAATTAGAAACAATGAATTCACAAAATTTTTAGGCAAATGGTTTGATCTGGAAAATATCATCCTAAGTGAGGTAACCCAATCACAAAAGAATACACATGGAATGCAATCTCTGATAAGTGGATATTAATTAGCCCAGAAGCCCTGAATACCCAAGGCACAAATCGCATAACAAATGACTCCCATGAAGAAGTATGGAGAAGGTCCTGATCCTGGAAAGGATTGATCTAGCATTGGAGGGGAATATAAGGACAGAGAAGAAAAGGAGGGAGGTAATAGGAGAATGGATGGAGAGAAGAAGGTTTATGGGACATATGGGGAGGGGGGATCCGGGAAAGGGGAAATCATTTGGAATGTAAACAAAGAATATAGAAAATAAAAATATTAATTAAAAAAAAAAGAGACTGGAGCTCTGGAGATAGTGAGAGATGGGAGCCTCACCACCAAGATGTAGAAGAAAACAGACATATGAAACTGAGAAGAGGTATCTAACTACTCTTTGAATTCACTGTCATGCCCTGAAGACAGAGTTCAAACAACACCCTTATCTCTAGTAACACTGTCCCCCCAGCTGTCTTCTTGATTCCATTAAGGTTGAGACCCTTTGTGTCTGTGATACTTACTGTTGGTCATTATCACGTTTACTTCTATTACCTGTGAGGCTTTTCTTTGCTTGTTTATTTGCTTTGTTTTCTTTTTCTAGACCGTGTCACTTAAAACTGAGCCATGACAATTTGATTGCTCAGGATCTCTTATTGAGCTCAGAAAAAGAGATGCTTGCCCAAGATACGAATGCAGAAACAGAATTAGAAATGGAATGTGCGTGATTTACTCTGCATCACTTCCATTCTGACACTAGCCTTAGGTGTCCTTCTCTGAGGGTGCTTGCTGGGCATTCCCATCTTCAGCTCTCTGTAATATCCCCCCCCCCCGTATGCCTCGCCAGCTCTCAGGAAATAACTCTGCAGATAGTCCCTTTCATTAAATTTTTCTCAGATGAATGCTTTGAAATGCCTCCTATGATAGCAGAACCCTCTATTATATACCAGGTTCATGTATCAGTGATAAATCTAGCTACATCAGCCCTGGTAAAACTAGTAGCCTAATTATTTATATAACAGATCACATATTTTTACCCATATTACTAGAAGTAGGTGAGAAAGAATGCCTGTATCTATGGAGGTTAATATCACATTTGCATTTTACATGGGTGCTAGGGATTAAGCTTAAGTCCTTATACTTAAATGATGAGTACTTTACACACTGAGCTATCTCCCCATCCCTGCACACTAGGTTTATGTGAGCCTCGTGTTAGCATATCAAATCCTTTTGCAATGGTAGCATTATCCTTATCCCTCCTCTACAATCTATCACCAACCACTTGAATCTCTCATTTGACATTGTACTCAGATACATTCTGGTTCTTTCTTTGTTCTATCTAATGTGTTCCAGAGTCCATTGGCTGTCAAGTTTAAGCTATATATGGGGAACTGAAGGAATTTATGAAAGATGAAAGGAAGGAAAAACCTTAGTGTCAGCATGTGTGTGTGTGTGTGTGTGTGTGTGTGTTACAGATCAGTGGCACTAACAGGGTTCTTAGGGATTCTGGAGATCCTGCAAAGCCATGCACTTCTGCTGTTCTGACCCAAGATGTGGCAATCATTTTCTACAATTGCTAAACTCTGGGTTTCCTCATTTCTCCATCACTTTCAGTTCTTCTTAGACACTGAAGCCAATTTCCTACATTGCATTTCTTCTTGTATGTACCTTCTGTTGTTGTTTCTCCTTCATAGGTATATCATAACTGTTATGTTCTCCACTTCTTGTCCTTGGAGAGATATGGGAGATCGTCACCAGCAGTCATGCAGGCTTATCGTTAGACTTCACCTTTGTCTTTATCTCAGAAGCGCTCCTGTTTGCCTGTGTCTATGCTAAGCTGCTGCTGTGTCAACCCTGTACTTGCCAAGCTGTCTATCCTTCCCTCCATGGCATTGTTAGCCCTAGTTTTCAATATCTATGATTCACAGGTGGGCCAGTTTCTGCTCTAGCCTTGATGATGGTCTTGTGAAACCAAATCCTACCATATGCTGCATATTTAGGTCAGTACAGGCCTGAAACAAACTGTTTCTCTCAAATAGCTAATGATCAGAATTTTCCAAAGAATTTTGTAGGTACAATCCTAGACATACTTGTTACATGGGATCTGGGGATCTTCTTATTTAAAAAAAATGCATTATTATTATTGTTGTTGTTGTTGTTGATGATGATGATGAGGTTGTGTGTTCATGTGAATGTTTGTGTATGATGTATGTATAAACACACACATGCCACCATTAATGTATGGAGCTCAGAGGACACCTTCAGGGAGTTGGTTCTGGCCTTCCACCTCCATGCAGTTCTCGGGTTTGAACTTACATCATCGGGCAGGCACAGTAAGCACCTTGCTCACTGAACCATCTTGCCAGCCTAGGCTTTTCATTGGTAAGAGTGTCCCAATCAATAAAGTACTTGTCTTGTAAGTATGAGGAACTGAGCTTGCTCCTCAGAACACATATAAAGATGCCAAGCATTATGGAACAGTGCTTATAATCCCAGTGCTGGGAAGGTGGTGATAGGCAAATCTCTAGGACTCATTGGTCAGTCAGCATATCCAAATCAACAAGGCCGGGCCAGGCAGAGACGCTGTGTCAAAAAACAAGATGGGCAACTAAACAACAATACCCAGGGTTATCTCTGCTCTCCATATGTGTCCTCTTTTGAATATTCATGCATATATACACAGAGAGAGAGAGACAGAGAGATAAAGAGGCAGAGAGACAGAGAGGCAGAGAGACAGAGAGATAGACACACACAGAGGCAGAGACAGACAAACAGACACACACAGAGAGACAGAGAGATAGACACACATGGAGACAGAGACAGACACACAGAGAGAGACAGAGAGATAGACACACACAGAGACAGAGACAGACAGACACACACAGAGAGAGACAGAGAGATAGACACACACAGAGAGACAGACAGATAGACAGAGAGAGAGAGAGAGACAGAGAAAGGGAGAGAGAGAGAGAGTCTCTTGTGTGCTCCGAGTCAGCTAGGCTCAAGGACAACTGTCTCTGCTGCCATGACAAAAGTGACCAGGGAGAAAAAGCTGGGCACACGAGGAAACAGAGAAGCAAATTAAAAACCACCCCTAGTTCTAGATTGATGCCAGGAATGGGGGTGTCCGGCTTTCAAACACACTGCTCCTCTGGAGCGGAAGGGAGGACTGCCCGTGCCCTGACTTGTTGACTCACCGTGTCCTAGAGACAGCTTCCTGTCCCCGTCTTCCATCCTTGCATTCTCAGCACTCTGGTGGCAGAGTCCCTGAGGGTAACCAGGCAACTCTCTCCTTTGGCCCCAGCTCCTGCCTAGGGGTTGCCAGCTACAATACCAGAAAGGTCTGAATTTTAGATCAAAGATATGTGTATATACATTGTGTTTGTGTGTGTGTGTGTATACACACACATACATATATACACATATAGACATACATATATATATATACACATATATACATACATATATATATGTTTATGCTGAAAACATGTTTGTTATTCATCTGAAATTCAACTTTCACTGGAAGGATGTATTTTGGATTGCTATATCTGGCAACCCTGTGTTTGTTATATGCTTTTCCAACACTAGGTAGGATGAATCACAAACCTATGTCATGTTCCTTTCCAAGAGAACATTTTGAACTTTTGCCTCTGTGAACTGTCCTGAAGCCAGAGACAACCAAGAGGCTTGTCTTGTCTTGTCTTTAATAAACATGGTCTTTGGCTTGGTGTGGCATTGGCAGAGCCAATTACATATGCATTTCTTGGTACACAAGCTGGCTTCTATCTGAGTCCCAAGTATATTCCCAAAATGATGACTGAAATGTTGAAAGATCTAGGAATATCAACATAAAACAAACAAACAAACAAACATCAATTTCAGGCACTTAATTCCATTGTCTTAGACATGTAGTAGGTCTTTTCTATTTTTTTTTAATTAGAAAAATGTTTAACAAATTTTTCTACTATGCTTTACATTTCTCATAAATATGTATCTAGTACCAACTCTATGACTTTTATTATTCATTCAACAAATCTTTCCCTGAGATTGTATTATGTACCTCATGCTGGTTTACATGTTGGGACATTGAAGTAAGACCATAAAGCAAATACAATCTTGAAGCATTTGTGGTAGGAAGGAAACAGGGGAAGAAGCAGGCACTGGGCTGTGCTCTGGGGAGGCAGTAGACTTAGGGATGTAAAATGCTGATTAAGAAAGGCTGCCCTGAAAAAGTGACCTGTAAGAAGCCAGGTGAACAATAACTGGTTTTATTTGGAATTTTTAAATTGTGAAATACCAAATGGAAATATGCAACATTGATCTTAAGAATGCTATAGCAAGTTCATTTATGTTGCTTACTTGTAGGTTATGTATTTTTGTAAAAGAGATCACCTTGTACTGAATTCATAACTTTTAAATATGCAAACTTGTAATGTGATATTGAACATGATGCAATTAATGTATACGTCCATTCTTCAAAGACAAGCAAACAAGTCAGGAGTAGGCTGCGGTTGTTTCTGAGTAATAAGTTCCATGAACTGTCTGCTCATATGATACCCTGAAGCACACTTATATGATCTTGAATTCCTGTCCCCATGACTTACAAGGGCTGTTTTCACTATGTTGTGCCTTGGTTTCCTATTAGAAGAGATCAGACACATTTAGGATTCTGTGTCTGCACTCAACTTCCTAATATTAGGATAGAATGTTACCTCAGAGTATTGTAAATTGTTGTCAACATTAAATGAGAGGATATACTATCATCTTCATAAATGTCTTAATGGTTGTGATGGTTTGTACTCCCTGGTTTAGCCCAGGGAGTAGCAGTATTAGGTGTGGCTTTGTTGGAATAGGTGTGTCACTGTGAGTGTGGGATTTAAGACGCTCATCGTAGCCACCTATAAGCCAATCTTCTAGCTGCTTCTGGAGCAAGGGGTGTGATCCTCAGCTCCTCCAGCCCCATATCTGCTTGGACACTTCCATGCTGCCACCTTGATGATAATGAACTGAACCTCTGAACCTGTGAGGTTGCCCTTTATAGGAGTTGCCTTGGTCATGGTGTCTGTTCACAGCAGTAAAAACCTAAGACAATGGTATACATAATTAATTGGCTCTCCACAATTAAAAATATTCCCAGATAAATAACATTTGTCACTGTCCACAGTATAGTCTTCCCCAATCCATTCACCAAGTGTGGATTTTAAGTGAATTGGTACCAATGAGTTTGTCCAATAATCTATAACACACCACAAAAAATATAAAAATATTATAATTTTCATATACATTTTATAATTTAATAATATAATCATATATTTTAATTGAAGTATATAATATATAATTAAATACAATTATATTATAATTAATATAAATGCCATATTGATAATTTTTTATTTTTGGAAACATGAATTTCTAGGGGTAAGTACTCCTATGTATTTGTTGATTGCTTTATAGCCCTTTATTTTGGTACCTTTAACACTTTGAGTACAATGTTTTTTATTGTGATAATGGTTCTAATACATTGCAGAGTTCTACCATAGTCCTTGACCTCTGTCATCTAGACATCAAGAGCTTCTCTCATGCCCCAGTGATGTGAGAACTATCCTAGCACAGGTATACAAAATATCCCTGGTAGAGAAATATCACTGTAGAGAAATAGTCAAGAGTTACCAAAATAGAGTTCTAAAAGATGACATCTGAAATAGCCTTTTTAAAGGAAAATAACAAGGAATTGATTGCCTGCATCAAATATACTGAGGAGAGAATTAAGTTTGGGTAACTAACCAATGGATGGACAGACAGATTACCACTAGATTCATACATGGATCTTGAACATTATAGGATGTCACCAGTGAGACCAGCAAGAATGGATGTTTGGAAGATGTGGGATGGGCACTATGATGGTTTGTATATGCTCAGCTCGGGGGTTAGCACTATTAGAGGGTGTTAACTGTTGGAGTAGGTGTGGCCTTGTTGGAGTAGGTGTGTCACTGAAGAAGTAGGTATTAATACCATAGTCCTAGCTGCCTGGAAGTGAGTCTTCCACTAGCAGCCTTCAGCTGAATATGTAGAACTCTCAGCTTTGCCTTCATCATGCCTGCCTGGATGCTGCCCTGCTCCCACCTTGATGATGATGGACTGAACCTCTGAACCTGTAAGCCAGCTCCAATTAAATGGTGTCCTTTATAAAACTCTTGGTCATGGTGTCTGTTCACAGCAAAAAAACTAAGATAGACAGACACTCATGTTACACAAGCTTCAACAACCTGTTGATAGCAGACTAGTCTCAGCTCCTACTTAGAATCTGGCCCTTATTTGTCATGTGACTCTGGACACATGTTTTAAGCACCTTGAGCCTCAGAGTCTGCATAAATAAAAACTTAAAAAACAAAGACTGACATATATTTAGTGAAAACAATAGCCAACTCTTATAAATATTCATTAAAGACAAAGCATGCTTGTTTGATTTGGGTTTGGAGGGATTGGTTGGCCTTGGGCAGGAACTGTGGAAGCCAAAAGGGTGGACTGGGCTGGGCTGGGGAAAGCAAAATGATAAAGTGCCTGCCTGGTCCCACGTGGCTATGGGTCACTGCTTGGAAACGTGAGAACAAAATGGGACCCCAAGCTAATGACTTTCAGGTGTGCTGGCCCAGCTGCCTGGCCACTGGGGAACGAGGCCGAGGCCGAGGCCAATGCTCCAGAGCTGCCAAGGCAAACATCCAAGCCCACAGTAAACCAGCCAGGGCCAGGAACCCAGGCCTCCCACCAGACTGCATAGCACCCTGTGGCTGTGTGCGCCTGCACCTGCGCACTGTGAAATCAGCAGGACCTGCTTCCCATGCCCCTCACTTCTGCCCAGGTTCCTGTCTTCTCAGAAGTATCTGTCCCACTCCCTCATTCTTTGCTTGGGACCCACTGAAAACCCTTTTGGTAGGAGTTCTGGCTAAGTCTGACCTTTAGGTTACTGGCAGAGAATCTCTTCATTCTCCTTCCCAGGGGCGTGCTGCCTGGCTTTATTCTTTGTGTGGTGTGCCCTTCTGTCTTCTAGTCTCACCAGTTGAATTTGGTATCTTCCATTTTGTTTTTGTTATCATCTATTATTGTAGAGAATCTGGCCAAGACACATTCCCACTAATCTCTGCCCATACAACCTTTAGTGCCTATAGGACATTTGCATATCACAGAGGAAATGTTTAAGTCTCTGAGGTATGCTGGAACATGTGTGCAGGTGTGCCTAGACCACATGGCATGACTGTTGATACCCGCACAAACTACCCTTTCAAGACACTTTGCTCCAAGGTTTCAGAAGGAGCACTTTGTACCCTGTAGTCAGGACTGGGATCCTTGTCTGTGGTCTTACAAGTATAAGTCAGCTCTAGATTACACTCCTCCTTCATTAGCTGTCCAAACTTTGTTGAAGTTCCCTTTACACCCCAGTTTACTAACTGATCAAACTGTAGCATAATTCTCTTTCGTTTGATTACTGGGGAGATTTTCAGAGATGAATTGTTCTTTTATTCACAAGGTATCTGTTAAATAAGCAGTTACACCCCAGAAGCAATGGTGGGTTTTAGGGATTCGAGTATGGATACAGCATGGTCCCACATCCTCAGGGACCTATGGTCTAAGGAAAGGTGGATGAAGAGCTACAGAAAGGTGCTCTATTATTCCGATTATAGGAATGATAAATGAGAGTGGAGTCTTGCTGGAACATGCCAGCGACTCATAATTCAGGGCCTTTATACTTGATGTTATACTTTCTTAAGCCCATGTCCCAATCTCTGAAAATCTCCTTCTTTAACTTTAACTGACTCCATTTTCAATTTCATTTTATCATTGACATCTCTATAACTATCCAGTTATAAAATAATGCTCCAATTCCCCTTCTCATTCATTTTCTTATAGACACATTGAGATTCGATATTATACGTCTTTCTTCCCCTACCCTGAGATATCAGCTCCACGGAGCCTTTTCTGTTGCATACCAGCATCTAAGACTATATCTGAAATGGAGATAACTTAGCAAATGCTTGATGATTAAGTGGGAAAGCCAGCAGCTAAAAGAAAGACTATTGGAGTGAGTCCGTTAGTAATCAACTGGCATGGGGGCCTGTGGCTGTGTCTCGATAGGGATTGTGGGTAGATGAAGACAAGCTCTTAGAATGCTGGCAGCACCATACCCCAGCTTCTCTAGAATACCTAACAGCTAGGAGACCTGGTGTTCCAGGCTTTAGAGGCCAAAGACTTATAGATGCTTATTGCTCTAGACTTTAATCACTAGTGACACTGGCACTTGGCAGCTCTTGTAATTCTCGGCTTCCAGCAGTAATGCGTTGTGGCAGCAGATAGCAGCGAGCAGCAAGCAATGGCAGACAGGGGTTGCTGGTGTCCCAGCTGTCATAATAGACCTAGGCTGTCAGGATCTTCAACCTCTCACAGCAGCCAGTGTCACTTCTCTCAAGGACCTTAAAGCTTGGCAGCTCTCTGTAGCCCATAGCCCTGATGGTCAGTTTCTGATCTCTACTCTTTTGATGGCTTCTCTGTCACCTCTGTCCTTTGTTCTGCTACTCTTCGGCTGCGCTTTCTTCATATCTGTAATTTCCACCATTACAGCTGTGGCCCCTGCCCTATGTATAACACTCTGCTGAGGTTTCCACCTCCCTCCATGTTTCCTACCTCCTACCACTGGAGGAAAGACTTTGAACAGGTAGACTACTGCAACACCGTGGGATGACACGGGAAGTGTCTCTCGTGGGACTGGAAAAGTGAACTGACTGTCCTGCTTATATAGTCAGGAAGGAGTGTTGGAGGAAGCAGTCTTTATTCTAGTTGTAGCAGACCTACATGTAAATGAAGGGCTGCATTTGCACCAATCACCTTCTGTAATCAGCCTGAGAAATAGCTGACGTTTTTGACTAGCTAAGGAGAGGCGGCTAGGTTTAGATGCACTGGCCAAGATGTGTGCAGACCATGGGCTGGCAACACAACTTATTTAATCCCTTTTAAGAAGACTGGACTTGGCAAGCAGCCTAAAACTTATTTAAAAAAAAAAGCAAAAAGCAAAAAGCACAGTTTTGGTCCTATAAAAGGTGCTCATGATTCTGCAGCAGTGGCTGTCCACACATCAGGTTATGAGACATACACGAGCATCTCAGAACAAGAGGCAGAGAAGTTTTCTAACTCCACCTCAGGACACAGATGTGACTATAGCATGTGCTCTCCACAGTCTAGGGAGAAGGACAAATGAGAAGCGATAGCAAGGTGATACATGACATAAGAGACGACAGATGCCTCTGATGGGCCATTGTGCCAGGGGAGAAGTGACGTGATTGGCAGCTGGATTGAATTTCTCCACTGGCTGCTGTGGTCAGGCGTGGCATAGTTTTTTTTTAATATTTGCATATTCTGAGAGGTCATCTCCAGCCTACCAGGCACCATGAGGTCGTCAGGTCTCTATTTAAGCTCCTCATCCCGAACACGCTGTTCCCTAAGGTGCTGATGCATTGGTGCTCAATTAGTTCAGCTCCAGTTCTGCTCTGCTCCTGTTAAATCACATAAAGCAGAGTCCATGCAAATGAGGTTTCATACCAGGTGAGTACCTGGGAAGCTCTGCACCGCAGTGGGAGAGTCGCATTAAAGCAGCAGTTCAGAGACCAGCGGGCAGCGCCTTCTCCTGGGCTTTGGGACATACCCCGAGAACTAGGCATCAGAGGCTTCAAAGTGTTCATGATGCACTTATGTGGGACCCAAACAATATACCTGTGGGGTCAGCAAACCCAGTTCTTCTTCTAGTTTCTCACATGTGCTTAGAGCTTTGAAAAGTTGCATTCTAAAGGAAACCGAAGAACCATATTGTTCTGAAATGTAATTTGGGTTTTGCTTTTTTAAATTAACGATACGTCAGAAGTAAAGAAATATAATTGGTATGATCGAGAGGTGCTCATGTGCACCCACGTGTCTGTCTGTGTGTGTGTGTGTGTGTGTGTGTGTGTGTGTGTGTATAGAAAATGCAGTCATTATAAACTTTTGGGAGAGACCTAATAAGTCATGCCGCTTAAAAATATCACTGAGGTTTGCTATCATTTCCTTGTCTTATCACATTTTGCATACAGTGCTTGTCCTTCAGCCCATGTCCAAAACTTCAAGTTCATATAGATGCAATCTACTCTTCATATTAATATTATATTAATATAATTATATATTAATATAAGCACACACACACACTATATATATATAATCCTCCAGTACTGAGCATTTCAGTTGAAAGGTATCAATGTGGAACATAATAGCATATCTTTTGGGGAGGACATAATAGTGTTTCTGTTGTGTTTATAAACATAAAGAAAGAGAAGGGATGTGTTTGGTGGATGTGTAACCAGGTATTGGAGAAGGGGGCCCTCCATGGGCCCATGCTGAGGCATCCCTTCCCCCTGAGGGACCAGCCACTAGAAGGTATAGTATAGAGTTTATTCAGGGCATGGGAAGGGGAGTTGAGAGGGTAAGAGAAAGAGAGAGTGAGTGAGAGAGAGAGAGAGAGAGAGAGAGAGAGAGAGAGGATGGAGGAGTAGAGGGGGAGGGGAGCGTGATAGAGGGAGGAAGTGGCAAGAGGATAGAGTGGGAGCAAGAAACAGAAGAGGAAAATGGAGGAGGGGGCAAGCATCCCATTTTATAGTGAGTCAGGCACACCTATCTGTTGCCAGGTAACTATGGGGTGGAGCTTAGACAAAATGTTGACAGTTTCTTTGGGGAACGGCTCCTCCAAAAACCAACTTTTTCAGAGAATGTTCAGCCCTGGAAAAATACAAGTAATATGAAAGATGCCTACAGGTATAAACATATGTTATGTTGTTTTCTTTGATTTCTTCTTTTCTCATAGCTGTAACCTATTCAGGGAAAGCAACTTCTCTGATGGGGTCTCTGTGTTCAAAAGTCAAGGTAAGAGGAAGAGTAAGCCAGGGATTCAGACTCAGATGTAGCACTAACAGAGGCATTGCCTGAAGGCTTCTAAAGAGGGGGCAGGGTCCTCTCTAGGAGATTCTGAAATGATTGCTCATGGACCCAGGCTGCCTGCATAGAATAAAGAGCATCTTTGCCCTAGCTGAAACTGCACGCAATAATAGTAATGTTTACGTAGTACAGAACTATATTTGTAACTACTAAGCCCTGATTTCTCTAGTCTGTATGCATGAGGCTCTCTCTCTCTCTTAGAGAAAGCTTTAATTGGCATCCTATCCTTGACAATGGTGATTACTGTGTTCCAGGTCCCAGGAAACAGCCACCACAAGTGACCAGCAGTACTGTACCAACTACACAGGAAACATTTCAGAGGAACAGGAGGTCAGACATGGCTGTCAGTTGTTTGCTGATTTCAGAAGTAGCTTTCCTACTGGAGAGGTGCAATGGGCTTTCAATGTGGAGCCAGTGTTTCGCAGAACATGTCCCAATTGCCTTGGTTTCTGGTTGACTGAGGTTCGCTGAGACCATGGGTTCACTACAATGTTCAAATAATGGATGTTGATTCTGATTGATCAACAAAGCAAAAAAAAAAAAAAAAAAATTTCAACCCTGGATGACAGTTCTCTAACCCAAATGACTAGGCCTATCTCAGAATTCCACTGAGCACAGGCAGGCCGATTAAAATGGAGTGAGATTAAAAAAAAAAAAAATAAAACAAAACAAAAACCCAGAACTTTATTTAATCCCTGTCCAGAGCCATTCACTTGGAAATCGGGAAGATCCAGCTAGATTAAGTCAAGGCAGGATGTGAATTCATGTCTTCTTAATTGCAAATCAAATGTGTATGAGCCCTGAACCCCAACCATTCTGTTAATTCTATATTGCAATGTTTACTACCTCAGTCCACACTGAAAGCAGCCCTTCATTGCCCTAAGTCTAGCTCTCTGAACCCAATTGTGAATCTGGAGGCTGTATCTATGCCTTTGGCTAATTTTAATATGACCATGAGGGCCTGGAAGTTCCTCTTATTCATTTTATTTATTTATTTTAATGGCTCCAATTCAACTCCACTAAGCAAATCAATTCAGCACTGAGGCTGAAATTTACAATACGCTCACCAGTACTATGGCTCAACAGGGTGCATTAAGAGGCTAGTTAAACACCAAATGTAGTATAAATCTCAGCCTTATAGGTGTGCTGAAAACGTAAATAGCTTCCAAAGAGCTTCAATCAATACCAAGATATATGTCAAGGCCCAGAGTGTGCAAATAATTTAAATTTTAAATTAGCCCCTGCTTAGTAATCCCCCCACCCTTTTAGCTTCCAGAGCTCTGCAGTTCCTGATAATGGCACTAAGTTTCCAGTATCTGTGTTTGAATCTCTGTTCAGATATCCAAACCAGAACTGAGGCAGCATTAAGGGCCATGTGTTGGCTGAGATCAAGAAACGGAAGTGAGAACGAAAACAACCTGAAGAAAAGAAGTCAGGAAAAGTGATATGGGGCATCTGAGAAATAGATGAAGTGGGAGAAAGAGTGAGCAGTGAACTGGCATTGAGATAATATGGGAGAAATTAAAGGTGACAGGTCCCTGGAAAAATGCAGCATCCTGAACAATGCTGTGCCTTCCCCTCGTGGACCCAGTACTGCTGGACCCAGAGCTGATCCACCAAGCATCTGCTGGTGCTTATACATGGAGGGATGTGTTCCATCAAGAAGACTGCCTGGAAGCCGTGGGCCCAAATGCAAAGCCATCTAACCTGTGGTGCACTACCATGTCCTTTCTCCTTGATGTCCTCAGATCGGCTCAGGCTGGGACATTCCAGGAGGAGCTCAATGGGCAAAAGACATAATTTTCAATGGACAATGATATTTTGTAACAGTTGACGCCTTAGGTGTCATGGGTGATGTTACAGACAAATTGATGACCATGGGTGAGTTAGAGAACAGGGTACTCTAGAGACAGAAGTCTTCAGGAAGATGGTTGTACACACTCTGGATTATTTCTGTCCACTTGGGGCATGCCAGCTCAAGCTGCTTGCATCCAAGGCTTGTTGCAGTGGGAAAAGATTGCCAGCATCTCTATGGCCTCCCAACTGTCCATTAGAACCATGACAAGTCCCACTAAGTTTGGTTATCTTTCCAAGAAGCTCTCCAGGAGTTAAGTGAGATATTATAAAGTCTTCGCATCTATCTAATAATCTCCCAACAGCCTTTGTCCATTTCCTCCCCAGCTTGGATGGAGATAAGACCAAACCAACCATAGAACAGGTTAATGCACCAGCCCACAAATACTCCTCCTGCAAACATTTAATCCCATCTCAATCTGAACCTAAGAAAGTATTCTCCACTTCCTATGCCCTGAAATCTTTGACACTCTAGGGAATCTCAGAAGAAAGTACAACTGAGCCCATGTGACTTATCTTTAATGTTACTATTCCATCCTTAGTCTAGCTGAATCCTCTGTAGGGACATTGTCCCAAGCACATACCTGTATCTCTGATTATGTCCATTCTCAGTCATTTTCAGAATCAGCTTTCAGTTCAATAGGCATGATTGTTCTTAATCTTTTTTTATGTGATTAACAAGAAAGGAAGAAGTGTTTGTCATTTTGAGTACTTCAGATATTTTCTTGGTTCTCCATCAGAATTTAAAACTCCCCTCTAGTGATCTGTGTATATAGCACTTCACATGTGACTGTATCTAATTTCAGGACCTTGGCTATATTGCAGAATGCATCAGACATTTGGTACCGTTAATGGCAGCATGTTCTGAATAGATTCAGGCAAATGAGCAGAAGATATCACACAACACAGTCAGTTATGACTGAAGCTGAAAATGATCCAATACATAAAACAAGTTCATTCTTAATCTTTACTGTGAACTAAGTGTGTAAGAGACATTAATTTGCTTGCACAAATCCCACAATGGAGAGATTTTATTCCTGTTTCACAGAGGTCAAAATGAGACTTACATAAAATGGTTACACCAATTGCTGAAGGTCTTGAAAAATTATTTACGAGTTGTGAATAGGAATTGAAAGCCTACTTCATCTAGCTTCAAAAGAGACACCAATAGCCTCTGTAGAAATTGCACTGTGCAGCTCACAGTGAGAGCTGTCACTCTACTAAGCTTATAAGTGATCAGGTCTGAGGACCAGGCTTGCAATGCACTGAGAGATTATGATAGTAACAGAGTCAACAATGGACTTTGGGGGGATGGGGATGTCATAGTCTAAAGCATAGGGTGAGGATGGTTTCAGTCGCTCACACAGTGCTTTGATTATAGTTCTAAATCATTCTTTACAACCTCACTATCTAAGGCAGTTTCTTTTCTTACCCACATGCTAGGCAGCTTTCTACCACAGTGACAAAACACCTGTAGACATAACTCAAAGGGCAAGAGTTTATTTTGGTTCCCAGAGCTTTCAGCTCATGACTTGCTGGCTCCAATGCTTCAGGCCTGGGATAAGGGTAAAGGTCATGATGACAGGGGTGTTCATGGTGAGGTTGTCTGCCTCATGGCAGCTAGGAGACAGCCAGAGTGAAAGAAGTTAGTAACAAAATAAATCATTTAACATCAGACACATTGATATTCTTCCTCTAATAAGACCCGCTCCCAACAGTCAATCCAGTTATGAACTAATCATATCCCATAATGACTCAATAACCCCTCAATAAGATTATTATCCAACAGTCAATGTATGAATCTTTGGGAACATTTTTATTATCTGTATGAAACACTACAATGTCAAGATAAAGCATGTGTGTGTGGAGAGGGGTGGTATCTTAATCAATATACATCATAAAACTCTACTGCTTTCCTGGTTTTGATTTGAGGATAGCTATATATGGTTGAGAGCAGTGAATGGGACAGAAGAGCAAATATAATGACATTATCAAAATTCTGAGATCAGTTCACTTATTCCTGAAGAAATTTCCAAATAAAAGGTTTTGCTATTTTCAACAAAATATCTTTGACCCTTATGCATTCATTCAGCAAACACAGTACTGTGATTCAGATCCTGTTGTAGGCTCTGGTGCTTAGGGACAAAGAGAAAGCCTTTAAAGTTACATAACTCATACAGGAGAGATAAAAATGCAACCAAGACTTACCTATAAAAATAACTATGCACTTAAAGATTATTTACTCAGAGAGAGGGAGAAAACCTGAAGAGACTTTCCTGACTTTGTACAGTGACATTGGGCACCTTCTTAAAAGAGGTGCCATTGAAGTGAAAGACTAAAGAAAGAGGCCAGGGTGATGTAAGAAGGGGGGCACCTGACACAGGAGTCAGAGGATGCGGCTGGCAGCCGACAGCTGCAGGATTGAGATGCCCCATGTGTCTGTAGGTGCAGAGAAGACCAAGGTACTAGCAAGGCTGCCTTGAAACCTTTGAAGCCAAGAGACAAACATACCAAGTAATTTCCTTCTACATTTCCCCAGTGTTTACTGACATGAACCAAGCCTTCTCTTGTAGTAACTCTCTGCTTTACTCTTGATGTTCCTGAGAGTTGAGGCAGTAGCATCAGACAAATGAGAGAATCAAAGATTTTGGCTCACTGCTTTAGAGGGTTTTGTTATATCATGGTGATTCAGCTCAGGTTCTCTTGCAACAGAAGCATGTGATAGAGGCTTTTCACATCACAGTGGCCCAGGGAACAAAGTACAACAGGAAGCAGTAGTTAAGTATGACCTTCAAGGTTTCCTCCCTTGACCCCCAATTGTGCAATTCTGGTCCCTCTCCCAAGTCTTCAAATGGCCTCCTCAAGATCACTACCAGCCAGAGAACAATCATTCAAAACATGAAGTAGATTAAACAGTAGGCTTCCAGCTCAGGACCCAAACAAGCAATCCAGGAGGCTCCCCCAGGCCCAGGACTTCCTCATTTTAATGCCCCTGAAGGTGCAGCTCCACATCAGCCCACCCAGGAAGTCTCTGACTGAGGCTTCAAGATCTACATGGTATCAACTGAGGAAAGACAAACAGGATAACTGGAGGGGGGGTTGCAAATCCTTTTAACTAGTTTCTGCATGTGAGAAGATTTGCCAACCTGGGCTGGCTTGCACTTCAGAGAAGCCTAATGGGAGGAGAGGCCCTTGGTTCTGTGAAGGCTCCATGGATGCCCCAGTGTATGGGGAACTTCAGGACAGAGAGGCTGGAGTGGATGGGTAGGGGTTTAAGGGAACACCCTCATAGAAGCAGGGAGAGGGGGGATGGAATTGGGGATAACATTTGAAATGTATATAAAAAAAATCCAATCAAAGAAAAAGATCTAGAAGAATGTCAATAAAATGGGTCTTTGAGCTCTTCCTTTGGTCACTTTTATTCTGTCCTTTCCTTTCTTTCTTGGGTTGATCTGAACTATTTCCCCCCCCCCTCTTCTTGTGGCTTTTCTATTGGCTTTTCTCTCTCAGCAGCTGAGAGAGAGAGAGAGAGAGAGAGAGAGAGAGAGAGAGAGAGAGAGAGAGAGAGAGAGAGAGATGTAATTATTCTCATTTACAACCCCAGGAGACTCAGAGGTGCAGACTCAGAAGCTATGGAGGCAGAATTTGCCCTGTAATCTGTCTCCACTGTTACACCCAGCTTCATCCTTTTTGTACGTACCTCACTGGACATGTGGCTAAGTGCGTGATCATCTTTGCTCTTGCCCGCTGTACTCTAGATAGATAGGTACCACACTCGTCCACTGCTACAGGTGAACAGACAGTCCCCTCCATCCTTCCATGTCTAGAGCAGCCAATGCATTCCTCAAACCCAAGGGTACCACTGCAACAGAATTCTGCTGTCTCCAGTATGTAGTGTCCCCAGCTTGTTAGATGATGATGAAGAGGAAGATGATTAATGCTTTGGATGCGTATGGAAGTACAGGAACAAATACCTAAGCCGAGCCCCCGGAGAGCACACTCAGCCATGGCTGCCATGAGCTTCTGTGAGTTACGCACCAGAACCTCACTGAAGCCTTTGAGCTGTCAGCACAGATTCCACCAGGGAATAAGCAACACCCTTACATCTCAGGCCCCTCTGAATCCCAGCCAAAGAGAAGGCATGGGGTAATCCTCAGACAGCTCCTGGATCCTCTGGCCCTGGGCATGGTGCCCTCACTTGTGGAGATGGAAACAAGGACTGTAACTGGAAGATGCCTTGTTGTTCCTGACACCTTGGATGTAAACCCAGTCACTGTCACTTTACATCTCCCAGCAGGTGGATGGATGCAAGGACAAAGGAGGGGAGAGAAAAGGGAGGAGACCTCAGAGATAGGGAATGAGGCTATTGAAGAAGCTTCCTTGTGATATAGGTGCCCAGTACAGCAACCCATGCACCTTTCCTATAAGAAAACCCTAAATGGGAATATCATCCTTCCCAATTATTGCCCATGAGATATTATTGCATCAAAATTTTTTCCTTCTATTTTTTAATTCTTCTGACCTTTTAGATTACATCACGTGAAATGGTTTAAATTAGTCCAGTGTGTTAACATCTCTTAACACAGATGATGTTGCTGCCTTGTCAACCAAGAGCCTAATCTGCCAGATCTGGGTGTCCAGGTTAAGCCCAGGAAAGCAGTCCAGTCTCTCCTGTTCTTTCTCCATTTTAGAATTATCTGTTTCCAGTGGGAAGTGTCCTTATACCTCTCAAGGAATGGTGAAAGGTGTTTATTTGAATCTGATTCAGAAAGTTTCTATAAACATTAAAGAAAACACCAGACAACCTCTTGCAGATACTCCACAAAAACCTGGAGGAGAGACAGAATGGTTTGCAAGCAGGGAACAAGAGCCTTGGAAGATAAGCCTTGGCAGCTTTGCTCTGAGGACCTCGGGGGAAATTCTGGAAAATTCTAGAGGCCAGTCCTGAGGTAGCTGTGCAGAGGCTTGGCTCCTGCAGCCAGCAGCTCCCCCCGCCGCCAGCCCCTGCCTTCTCAGAGCAAACATCAGTCTCTCTGCTTTTTGTCTTTAATGACCACAGCCATGGGGGAGCAGCCTTTACTCCCAAGGAGGCTGTTTGTATCCAGTCCATGAGGAGAGACCTAAATTGGCATTCCACATAGTAATAAAAAAATTCCCAGCAATTATTAAAAGATTCTTATCTCTTGCTCCCTACGTGGATAATGAGTTCCTTCTCTGCTGGACTGAGACAGGCTGTCTCTGCTCACACTTAATGAAACCGGACCAAGTTTGCAAATGAGCTTGCCCTGCCTCTCCTCTTAACCTCTGCTTGTCGAGCTGTACATCAAAACTCTGGCTTCTGTCTTTTCTTATTAACAGCCTGTAATCTTACCAGGGACCTCGCCTGGGCACTTCCTCTTTACATCTGCAGATCTGGCTTTGGCTGGACATAACAACTGGAGATTTTAGATTCTGGATCTGTAGTTAGAACATCTGGGTGACCCCGTTTAGGGAAGTCTATCGGGTGACAGGCAAGTTCTATCATGTATTTTCTAATAAGTCATTAATTCCCTATCACTTTTTTGTAGGACACAATGATCCTGGAAACTGTTTAGCAATGCTTTTAATGAATGTCCTCTCTACCTGGGCTGAGTCATTGTGAATTTTCTATTTGGGGGCTTTTGAGGACTTTCCCTTATTTTGGTATAATTTTAATAAAAAAAAAACCGTTGGAATAAGAATAGCCTTTTAAGTAGGATATACTTAAGTAGGCACAGCTTTTCCTGAAAGGCTCACCCATGCTCCCTGCCCTGGAAGACAAAGAAAGAGATGTACATATATTCCAATGGGGGCATTGCAGGGGCATAGGGTGACATGCCTGGCACCCTGAGTGTGTAAGCCATTATTTTCACATTGAATGGGTGACAATTTCAGGATATTCTGCATCTGGGAAGTATGACTGCCTTTGTTGGTTTCAGAAGATTTTTGTTGGGAAATAATAATACACTTCAGGGGTGTTTCATTCTGACACTTCCAACTATGTGTTATAATGCTGTATAGCAGAGAAAGATCACCCAAGGAATGACAACTTGTGTGTGTGTGTGTGTGTGTGTGTGTGTATGAACATGTGCATGCATATGATGTATTTGTATGCACACACACACACACACACACACACACACACACACACATGCACATGCGTTAGTTTCCTGATTGTTAGGACTGGGAATCAAGCAGGATTCCTTTGTTCTACTCACTTGCCCTCCATGACACAGGTGGCAAGCTGGCATCTCAGGGAAGGATACTTATTCAGTGACAAGCTTGTCCTAAGTGGCTTGGAAAGCTCTCCTTGCCTGTGCTCCTTTCCCCTCTCGGTGTGTTCTTCAGGGTTCATTCTGGGTCTCCAGTAGGCCTGGACCTTTTACATGATTGTTAGGTTCCCAGGGATGTTTCTAGAAACAGTGACAGAAGCTGCTGACCTCATGCAGATTCTCTATCTGAGGTACGCTGACTTTCCTTGGATGCCTTCCCCACCCAGAGTATCTCTGGTTCCACTTATGTAATACACAGAGGAGAGGCTCTTTCGGTCATTCTTATCCCCGCCTGTGCATAAACGTAACTTGGGAAACTTGGAACAAAATACACACTCCTGGAATCTCCTAACCTGGATCCTGATTTAAAAGCACAGGGCTAGGACACAGGAATCTGTGTGTCCTGCCCCATTCTTGTGATTTTGATGTGAGCCAAGTCTGGTAACCACTGGCCTGTGTCCTCTTCTGTTTTTTTTTTTTTTTTTTTTTTTTTTTTTTTTTTTTTTTTTTTTTTTAATTTTATTAGCTTCCTGAAGTGCTAGGTCCTCATTTCAAAAGGACTAGGCAATTAGCCCTCTCAGCTGGTAAAACCAGTTCAGTTATTGAGGAGGGAGAGCCCTAGGGTGTGTTTTCTATACTTAGGGTCTGACCAATGACCTTACCTAGCTGCCCTACAGATGCCATTGGTTACCAGGGCAACCGAGCCAGGAAAGGTTAAAGGCTCAAAGAAAACAGGTCTTCACTATTGGGAATTGGGGTTGAGACAATTCTAAGAGCACACCATACTGTGTCACCACTGAACATACCATTGTTTTCTATTCTAAAAATATGACTCTAGATGTCTTCTTCTTAGACCTTCGAATAAAGTTCAAGATTATTTGCTATCCCCAAAGTATACTCCCTCCCCACCCCTTAACCCCCTTTTTTCTCCAAGAACATTTATATTAAAATTAAATTATGCATTCACATAACATAGTGGTTAGGAGGGAGACCCTGGGTTTAAAGACATAAATAGATCTTGGCCCTAGTGCTCTGCATACAATTACTGTGCTATAATGACCTTTGCATCACGTCCATTTTTTCACCAGTGCAAAATGCAGTCTAGGTTTTGCATATGCTATTTGGGATAAGATATAAGGAAGTACTTACAAAGTCCACAGCATGGAGAGTGCTTGGGAAACAGTTCTGTTATTACTTTTTCATTTGTTTTATTTTGATAACACTTAACACGCACTCTCTCAATGTATTTTGAGTGTGTCATACAATATTGTTATCTATGGATAATGTATAGCATATGCCTGGAACTTATTTATCTGCCCCAATTGAAACTCCATCCTATCCACTTTCCCTGGCTGTTGGGGATGGCTATTCTATGCTCTGCTTCCTCCTGTGCACTTATTGTAGGTTTGTCACACTCAATAGAAGCAGGAAATGTTTGTTGTTCTGTTCCGCTTTGCATAATGTCCTCAAAGCAAAATGTTCTGATGTCTCTCAGTGCAGGATTTCTTTTCTGAAAATGTTGGGCCAGAACTCAAGGTGTGAACAGTTGTATGTCCTAACTAAGAAATATATGCTAAACTTATGCTTCCCTTGCATGAACATCGCATGAACGAACATCATGTATATTAAGGATTAGTCTATTTGTGTGTGTTGTACTGTTACAGAATAGGAACACAGTGGATTTATTTACACCAAAGTCTCCACAAGCAAATGAGCAATGTACTTGGTCATCAAAGCTACTATAGGTTAGCAGTGCTAATGTGACATCATAGGCTCTTGTCTGTATTTTCCTAGTTTGTATATTGGTCCTCTATGGAGGGTTTAAGATCAGAGTGCTTAGATTTTAAATGTACAACCCTAAATTTTAAATCCCCAAGATTAAAATTCTTCATTTACAGTTCTATGAAAAATCACAAATCTTCATAGATTAAAATTCCGAGTGTTGAAATTCTAAGGGCCAAAAATCACTCAAATGGCAATCCTCCTTTGACAAAGGCTGTATCACAAGGAGACGAAGCCTGGATTCTGGAGAGCAGATCAGCCATGTGATATGAGAATAACAAAAAGTTCCATTAAAAACTCGCCATGTGACTACATCAGCATTCTTTCCAGATGACAAAATCCCCAGAACTTTAAATGAAGTAAAGATGTATTTGCCAGAAGAAGCCACAGAAGATAACGAGTTTGAAAATATTTATGTCCGTGGCAGGGTGAGTAGACCCTTCGGTAACACTTTTGCTCTGGAATCACTAGTATGGTTTGTAAGAAATCTGTAATCCGTTCACAAATACATATGGAATGCATCTCTGCACATCCAAAACAACAGAGAAACATGACACATATGTTGGGAAAACTTAACAGGGAATGATCATTCTGTGTATATCAAATCGTAGCAAAATTTCAAAGAGAACAATGTCACATAGGAAATAAATTTGAGTGTATTCTCTTAGGAGAACCAATGCTCTGAAAGACAGAAAATAAAATGAAATGAAATGAAAAGGCAACCCTTCATCCAAATAAAATATCTTCAAAATACAGCCTGTGCTCATGAGAGTTCGCCAGCTCCTACGGACTGCCTCTGTGTTTTGCATTATCTCTCCCTGTAATACACTTTTCATACCCTAAATTTTCTTTTTAGTTATTTCTATTTGCTCTTCTGTATTAGTTTTTACCACTATTACTTTAATCTAATGGGTACTTTATGTTTTTGCAATTCACTATGCTGCACATTTGTACAATTTGTACAATTTCCAAAGAGTTAAAGGTTGTAAAAAGACTTTCAGACAGATCTAACTCATTTGGGGCATTCTTTTTTCAAAGAATTTGATAGAAGTACATTATCACAAGGTATCTGTAAACAGCATGTTTATGTATAAAATTGTGGAAACTCCCCTAATCAACAAAGAGGTATCTCCTGGTGTATTTTCATTATGGAAGATAAAATGACATGCTAGCTCAGCCCTTTGCGTGGTTGCAGATGTAGTGGTAACCCATCACAATTTTTGACTGATTTCATGCAAAGACATAGGCTTTCTGTTCTCCCTATTTAGATGACCGCAATTATAAAGTTGGATTTGCATAACCCCAGTCATAGTGATACAAATTTATATGTTTCACTTGGGCAATGACAATGTTTGTTTATCTTTTTATACTGACAAATTATCCTAAGTGTATTTGAGTGTTAATGCTTACAAAATATCCATTTTATTATTGCCCATTTTACTACAAAGCATCAACATATTGGACACTCTTCTATTGCTGTAGCAAAGCTCACAAGATTGGATCATTTATTTAAAAAAGTTGGTAATTTAGCTTGCGATTCTGGAGGCTTAGGACTAGTGCCTAGCCTCTGTTCTGCTCTGGTGAGGCTTCAGGAAGGTTGGTACCACAGAGACTCTAGTGTACACAGGGGATGACTCGGAAAGACAAACAGAACTAGAAGAGGAGCTCCTCTCTTGTTGAATTTAGCTTTTGCTTCTTCTTATGCCTCCTCTTCTTGTTTCTCACACATGAGGAAGAGGAAGATAGTTCCTTAACATCTCGGTGGCTGTTTCCAGCTGTCACCTGTGGTGACAGGAATAGAGTTACAGTGAAGAACACATTAACAAGCATAGAGGCATATGTCCATAGCTCACTCTCAGGAGAGTTAACTTTCTCCCTGAGAGCCTCTTTAATCCCTTCCATTAAGACCATTACCCCATGACCTGATTCTCTCCTATGAAGTCTTTCTCAAGGGCTCCACCATCTTATATTACTTTACTGAGGACCAAATTTCCAACATGTGGATCTTTGTGGAATGGACAATAGAGATCTATGAAATGTTTTGTCATGATTTAGATTTCTCCAATACATTATTCTTTCAAAGTTGAAGTGAATAAATTGTAGACAACTTTAGGGCTGGTGAGATAGCCCAGTGAGTGACATGAGTTTGATCCCTGGAACACATATGATGAAAACAATTTCCCTGAACTGTCCTCTCACCTCCACATGTATACCATGGTACACATGCAAAGACACACACACACACATGGGGAGAGAGAGAGAGAGAGAGAGAGAGAGAGAGAGAGAGAGAGAGAGAGAGAGAGAGAGAGAGAGAGAGAAAGAGAGGGAGAGGAAAGAGATAAAGAGAATAAAAAAATAAAAATTAATTTTTTTCCTTTTCCAGAATTATATCTCTTTGGATTTTGAGCCATCTGTATTAAATGTTCATTGAGTAAAAGGGCACACACTACAAGCCTGGGTGCAATTTCTCTTCTCTGCACTCTATACACTTCATTCAGGTATATGGCTCATAATTCATCTAAATACAGAACACATTGCCGTAGGGTAACCTGTGTAGATATCTCAGGCCAATATAGAATCCCGTAAACAGCCTAAAGGGATATGTATTCCTCCAGAAATGTAGTACCAATAGAGAGCTAAGAGTTCCAGTCAGGAGCTTGTAGGGGCTGATGTAGGAGTCACAGTAGTGCTTCTGTACTTCATGGTGCCCGAAGTACACTTCACAGTGGGAGTACTTTTTCCAGACCGCTTCAGGACCTCGAAGAGTTCATTCTTCATTTTTTTATCCCTCTATAGTACATGTTATAGAGGTAATCGTCCCATATACAACATATATTTCCTCATATAGAGGATATAATGTGAAGCATTGATTTACCAACAAATCCATGTTGCCCTGGAGCATGACTATAGACCACGTATAAGAACACACTATGTGTTACAGAGACCATACTATCTTGAGTAGACATAATTATGCTCTTCAAATATTGGCCAGTATTGATCTCATATTCACTGTATTAAGCTTATAATATCCTGAGAGAGCTCAAAGGATAGTAGAGAGAACCCTGATAGCACAGTGCCCAGTAGAGAGTTAATAAAATCCCATTATATAGTTCTCAGTGTATTTTGTATGGCTCTTAATGGCCCTAGGTAGAAACATTGTGGGGAGCTAGATAAGTTCATCCATATTCTTTTAGAACTGAACTTATTTTTCTATTTTCAGAGCCTATAGTGCCATTCATTAAAGCTCATAGAGAACCCATATTGGTTCTGTAGTGCCTACTATAGTCCTCATGCTGTGATATAAGTGTTCCTACTATTTGTTTATTGAGGTCATAGCTGATGGTTTAAAGCACATAGTGAAATATGGAGAAGTTGTAGTATTCAGGATAGAGCTCTATAGAGCTCAAGTGGCCTGTGTAGGTCTAATTGAGAATCTATAACGGTCTCAGAGTCCTGCGAATAGACCTCACAGTGTCATAGAGATAGTTCACTGAACTTTGCACAATACTTTGCATACTCTACCTCTACTGAAGTCAATGTGCTCCTTATTCATGTCATACTTGATCTGTATGGAGGTCATCATATACAGGTACCATAGTCACCATGAACCATGTAGGGTTTGTAGAGCCCTGTATAAACCTCAGAATGTTTTCTTCATTAGAGTTTTCATTGCTGGGATGAAACACCATAATCAAAGCAACTTCAGGAAGCAATGGGTTATTTGGTTTATAGTCTCATATCAGTGTTTGTTCATCACTGAATGTAGTCAGAACAGAAACTCAAACAGGACAAGAACCTGGAGCCTAGAGCTGATTCAGAGCCATGGAGGGCTTTGCTTTTCATGACTTGCTCAACCTACTTTCTTTTAGAACCCAGGACCATCATTCCAGGCATGGGACCCCACCACAATGGGCTGTGCCTTCCCTCATCAATCAATAATTAAGAAAATTAAGATCAGGACTGTCTACAGCCTGATCTTAGGGAGATGTTTTCTTCACTGAGGTTCCCTCTTCTCAAGATACCTTTATCTTGTGTCAAGCTGATATAAAACTGTCCAGTACAGTGGTCATATAAGAGGCTCATTGTACCCTTAAAATAACTCACACTGCACCAATATGCAGACCTATGAAGAACTGATACTGTCCTGTATTAGTCCATGATACCCTATAGAAGTTTTAATGCCAAGTACAGATATTCTAGAAGCCTTTTACAATTATTAACATTTCTTAAACAACATTTTTTGGTTAATTCTTAAGAATTTGATGCAGTGGGAATTGAACACTAACCCTTCCTCTTCAACTCCTCCCCTAACAGTCTATACACATATCCCTGTCCACCCAACTGATATTCTTCTTTCCCCATATTGACTCTCATTTGTGATGCTCAACTTGTCTTTATGTAGCTCTTGGTGTACCTGTTAAAGCTCATGGAGCCATGTTTTGAAGGCCTCCTGATTCATGCACAGCTCCTAGTGCCCTGTATGGGTTAAATGTGTGCTGTGTAAAGCTCACACTATGAAGTCCACAGCCATTTCATTTGCTAGAGCTCATTCTGTACCTGTAGAGGTCTCTTAGAACCCTATGTGGAATTCACCTCATACTTGTATTGAACCCACAGTGTTCTTTGCAGAAGTTGGAATGTCTATATATAACATGTATATCCTTTATAGAGCTCATAATTCACTTTTATACAAGAGTGAAAGATGAACATTATGTTGATTTTCTGTCAAGAGTTAAGAGTTAATGAATAAGCACATTTGTTTCTGTTGTTTATCTATCTATCTATCTATCTATCTATCTATCTATCTATCTATCTATTTATGCAAGTGTTCTGTTTACCATAATGCCTCACCAGCAGCTATTGGCGGTGGCAAAATGAAGGTAATTACTACTTCCAATAACATGTTTGAGGCCAGACTACCTGTCAACAGTAGACCCTTCCTAATTCACTTTCATCTCCTTTGATCTTCCATGATCAAAGCAACTTGGGGAATAAAGTATTTATTTGGCTTACACTTCCACAACACTGTTTTTCATTGAAGGAAGTTGGGCCAGGAACTCAAACAGGGCAGGAACCTGGAGGCAGGAGCTGATGTGAAAGCCATGGAGGGGTGCTGTTTACTGGTGTGTGGTTCCCATCATATTCCTCCTCTTGTGCCTTTATCCTCTTCTTGTTTATTTTTCAATAGGTCTCTTGTCATCTGTTTCTCAGCCAAGACCACAGTGACAGTATTAGAACTATATTCACTTAAGTATACTATCATGTCATCTGCAAATAGTGATAATTTTACTTCTTCCTTTCCAATTTGTATCCCTTTGACTTCCTTATGTTGTCTAATTGCTCTAGTTAGAACTTCAAGTACTATATTGAAAAGATATGGAGAGAGAGGGCAGCTTTGTCTGATTTTAGTGGGATTGCTTCAAGTTTCTCTCCATTTAGTTAGATGTTGGCTACCAGTTTGCTGTATATTGTTTTAACTTTGTTTAGGTATGGGCCTTGAATTCCTGTTCTTTCCAAGACTTTTAGCATGAAAGGATGCTGAATTTTGTCAAATGCTTTTTCAGCATCTAATGAAATGATCATATGGTTTTTTTTCTTTGAGTTTGTTTATGTAGTGGATTGCATTGATGGATTTCCTTATATTGAACCATCCCTGCATCTCTGGGATGAAGCCCACTTGATTGTGGTGGATGATCATTTTGATGTGTTCTTGGATTCGGTTGGCAAGAATTTTATTGAGTATTTTTGCATCGATATTCATAAGGGAAATTGGCGTGAAGTTCTTTTTCTTTGTTGGATCTTTGTGTGGTTTTGGTATCTGTAATTGTGGCTTCGTAGAAGGAGTTGGGTAGTGTTCCTTCTATTTCTGTTTTGTGGAACAGTTTGAAGAGTATTGATGTTAGGTCTTCTTTGAAGGTCTGATAGAATTCTGCACTGAAGCCATCTGGTCCTGTGCTTTTTTTGGTTGGGAGACTTATGGGCCTGTTTAGATGATCTATTTGACCCTGATTGAATTTTGGTGTTTGGTATCTGTCTAGGAAATTGTCCATTTCCTCCAGATTCTCCAGTTGTGTTGAGTATAGGCTTTGGTAGTAAGATCTGATGATTTTTTTGAATGTCCTCAGTTTCTGTTGATATATCTTCCTTTTCATTTCTAATTTTGTTAATTTGGATACTGTCTCTGTGCCCTTTGCTTAGTCTGGCTAAGGGTTTATCTATCTTGTTGATTTTCTCAAAGAACCAGCTCCTAGTTTTGTTCATTCTTTGTATGGTTCTCTTATTTCTCCACCAGAGAACTCCTACAGCTGATAAACAACTTCAGCAAAGTGTCAGGTTATAAAATCAACTCAATAAAATCAGTTGCCTTCCTATAATCAAAGGATAAGCAGGCTGAGAAAGAAGTTAGGGAAATGACACCCTTCACAATAGCCACAAAAAATATGAAGTATCTTGGTATGACTCTAAGCAAACAAGTGAAAGATCTATATGACAAGAACTTCAGGTCACTGAAGAAGGAAATTGAAGAAGACCTCAGAAAATGGAAAAATCTTCCATGCTCGTGGATCAGCAGGATTAATATAGTTAAGATGGCCATCTTTCCAAAAGCAATATATAGATTCAACGCAATCCCCATCAAAATACCAACTCAGTTCTTCACATAGTTAGAAAAAGCAATTCTCAAATTTATCTGGAATAACAAAAAAACCAGGATAACTAAAACTATTCTCCACAGTAAAAGAACTTCTGGGGGAATTAGTATCCCAGACCTCAAGCAATACTACAGAGCAATAGTGTTAAAAGCTGCATGGTATTGGCACAGTGACAGGCAAGTGGACCAATGGAATAGAATTGAAGACCCAGAAATGAATCCATACACCTATGGTCACTTGATCTTTGACAAAGGAGCTGAAAACATCCAGTGGAAAAAAGATAGCCTTTTCAACAAATGGTGCTGGTTCAACTGGAGGTCAGCATGCAGAAGAATGCAAATTGATCTATTCTTATCTCTTTGTACTATGCTCAACTCCAAGTGAATCAAGGACCTCCACATAAAACCAGTCACACTGAAACTAATAGAAAAGAAACTGGGGAAAACCCTTGAGGACATAGGCACAGGGGGAAAGTTCCTGAACAGAACACCAATAGCTTATGCTCTAAGATCAAGAATTGACAAATGGGATCTCATAAAATTACAAAGTTTCTGTAAGGCAAAGGACACCGTCAAAAGGACAAAACGGCAACCAACAAATTGGGAAAAGATCTTCACCAATCCTACATCTGATAGAGGGCTAATATCCAATATACACAAAGAACTCAACAAGGTAGACCCCAGGGAACCAAATAACCCTATTAAAAATGGGGTACAGACCTAAACAAAGAATTTTCACCTGAAGAATTTCGGATGGCTGAGAAGCACCTTAAGAAATGCTCAACATCATTAGCCATTAGGGAAATGCAAATCAAAACAACTCTGAGATTTCACCTCACATCAGTCAGAATGGCTAAGGCTAAAAACAGGAGATAGCAGGTGTTGGGGAGAATGTTGAGAAAGAGGAACACGCCTTCACTGCTGGTGGGATTGTAAGATGGTACAACCACTATGGAAATCAGTCTGGCGGTTCCTAAGAAAACTGGACATAACACTTCCGGAGGACCCTGCTATACCTCTCCTGGGCATATACCCAGAGGATTCCCCAGCATGCAATAAGGGCACATGTTCCACTATGTTCATAGCAGCCTTATTTATAATAACCAGAAGCTGGAAAGAACCCAGATATCCCTCAATGGAGGAATGGATACAGAAAATGTGGTATATATACACAATGGAATACTATCTATTCAGCAATTAAAAACAATGAATTCATGATTTTTTTAGGCAAATGGTTGGAACTGGAAAATATCATCCTAAGCGAGGTAACACAGTCACCAAAGAATACACATGGAATGCAATCATTGATAAGTGGATAGTAATTAGCCCTGAAGCTCTGAATACTGAAGATACAATTAGCATATCAAATGATTCCCATGAAGAAGGAAGAAGAGGGCCCTAATCCTGGAAAGTCTTGATCCAGCATTGTAGGGGAGTACCAGGACACAGAAAAGGGAGGGGGAAAGACAGGAGAATGGATAGAGAGAAGAGGACTTATGGGACATATGGGGAGATGGGAACTGGAAAAGAGAAAAGCTTTTGGATTGTAAACAAAGAATATAGAAAATAAAAATACATATTTAAAAAAGAATAAAAAAAGAACTATATTCACAAGTTACTGTGAAGTATAAGTTACATCAGAATTCTGGGAAGTATGGTACTTCTGTGTATCTGGTTGGCTGGTGAAGAAAGGCATGGTGCAAAAGCAAACTTTCTTTTGCAGCCCAGCACTCAATGTTCAGTATGAGATAAGATAAATACAAAGTCATCCCAAAGGGATGATGCTATTCATAAAGAAGTTGACTCTAGGGATCGTTCATAACTTAAAAGCATAGGTAATGTGGAAACTAAGACATACTGAATCACATTCCTGTGTTAGAAAAATTTTTCCTATATTTAAAAAACCTTTTCTGACTGTGAGATTAGGAGTTGACTTTTCCTGTCCAGCTGTAACTGGATGTTTGTTTCATTGTAGAAAGTAGTAAATGATCCACTTAAATCTTCATTGCTTTGATTCATAAGAATTGTTGATTTTTCCAGTTGAGACACTAATCTTTTAAACAGCCTTAGATTAAAACAAAACAAAACAAAAACAACAAACAACTTTTAGTAAATGATTGGATAGATGATCACATGTGTATGCATGTATGCATATGATCTCTCACAATAAAGGAACAAAAACAAGGAATCATGATTTTGAGATCACCAGACATCCAAATACCCTACACCATACATGAGAAGGATAATCTCCCAAACTAGTACTACTCAGCAGTAGTATCAGTTTTGGAAAGGAAAAATTTGGAAACAGGCACATGGAAAGGAAGGCAGAAATCTACAGGCTGCAAACATGAAGGATTGCCAGCAAACAGCGCATATTAGCAGAGGGACATAAGCCAGCTTGTTTTTTTTTTTTTTTTGTTTACGAAAGGATCCAATTGTGCTGAAATCTTAACCTGGCCTTCTACCTCTTGTACTCCTGATAGTTTGTTTTTCAAACCACCAATTTTGTGTCACCTTGTTAGGGGATTCCTTGTGAAGAAATATGGTTGCAATTATCATCTTAATAACATCAGTAGGAACAATTACAATGAGCAGTCTAGACTGAGCCACAACCGTAGCAACTGTGTGAGGCCTTCCTCTGTGCATTATTTTGTTTTGTGCTCCTGAATCTCTTGTGAGCAATGGGATTATTATTCCCACTTCCTGGGTAGGAAAACCAAGGCTTAAGGCCTTAAGAGGTTTAAAGATCATTTTCAGTGTCACCCCTATGGGAAAAGGTTCAGCAAACTTTGGCACTCTGCCACCTTCATTCCAGAGCCACTTTGTGACTTTGGAGGTTCTCAGGCAGAGAAAGTTCATGGGAGTCCCTCCAAGGATCAGTCACTTTCCATTAGCCTCTGGAAAGGAGAAGTGGTGAGAGATCTGAAAAGTGTAATGGTGACAAGGCAGGGGTTAAGTGGGGGAGAAAGGTCCCTGGGGCTGAGTCATCTGCTGCGCCTCCAATATTCCATCTCAGCGCCCACCGAGGCCAGGCTGTTTCTCTGTCATCGCTGGCCTATTTTCTTGCAAGACATCTTAGTCATAAACTCAGTAAGTCCTCTCCCCATCAAGAAACCCAGGCAAGCTACTGGGAAACACCCAAACCAGTTCTGCTGCCTCAGTCCATCATATTATAAACCCGAAGATTGAAGCAGGAGGTTCAGAGGTTAATTGAAGTCAAAAGTTTGGAAACTTTTTAATTGTTCATTTAATTATGCTGTGCTCCTCCCTCACCCTCTCCCTTTTTGTCACACCTGAGCAATGGCTGGGAGAGAAAGGTTTCTTACACAGATGTTTCACTTTAAGCCCTGCCACTCCCCCAAAGAAAAGAACCGGGAGTGTCTATTTTTCACTGTAGTCATCCAAGAAATACAAACTCAAATTGTCAGGGTCCCAGGAGTTTGGTGTTGTAAGCAGAGGGCTTCTGACACAAGCTCAGAGCGCCCACTATGTGCTGCAATGGAACTCTTGGAACCCCACTATGTGCTGCAGTGGAATTCTTCAAGAGCTATTTGGAGGTGGGTGTGGGCATTACCTATGAGGAAAGGATTGTGGGGCTGGCTGATGAGTTTTCCTCCTGGGTCTTAAGGTGAATTTGGGGAAGTTTTGAGTCTTTGACTCTTACACAAAGCCATGGAGGTGTGAAAGACAAACAGCCTTATTTATGGCTATTGTGCCAATTAAATGAAGCCCTGTGTCTAAAGCACCTACTATAATATTTGAGGGCATAGTCATTCTAGTCAGACAGATGTGACCCTTAGGGATGGAGTCTATTGACAACCCAAGGCTGTTGGATTACTCCCCTTTTCCTCTGTTGAGAAAAAGACAGACAATGGCAATAGGTCTTGACTGGTCCCTTATGTTAACTTCCCTGTCTACTCATGCAGATTTCCAGATGCTGCCAGGCCTCAGCGTGAATTACTGACTTGGAATTCACTCTTCATAGAAAGATGTGTCCCATGTGAGACAGCTCTCAGCTTCCAGAATTCACTCTGAGGCCCCTTCTTTCTCATTTACTAGGTGGGCTCCCCATGGCCTGAGGAAGCTAATATGTTTCGTTTTTCGGAGAGTTTTGTAGATTGCATCTGGCCAGATGTTCCTCTGTGTGGGCTCCTTAAAGCAATGTGGGAGGGAAGGAACACCCTGGAGTGCATGGGTTTTCAGCCAAGAGTACTGGTGTTACACCACCCTGGTCTACACCAACCTCCATCACTGTCACCGCTGTTAGGGAACAAGACTGCATTCCAGGCTGAAAGCTTAGAGGCAGTGGTCCACAAACTACTTTAGATATTTCTTTTTATTAGGCATGCTGGAAAGATTATTCCTATTGATAACACAGAATGTATTGTCGGAGATGTCTTTCAAGAAAGGATCCCAATTATAGGCTTCTTCTAGATGCTATAATGACTGCTCTGCCAAGTGATTATGGAAGGAGTAATGAGTAATAGCTAGGACACCATGCACTTTGTTTGCCTGAGTATATTCTTTCAGTATTCCATCCAGCTGGATGCTGTGACCAATCAGCCTCCTTTCCTTCTACCTAACTTAAATTTGAAAGCATTGAAGCATCTTCATTATAACTCAAAAGTCCAAAGCAGTGCCCCTAAAAGTTCATTGGAGATGCAAGGTTTTCACAGGAGCTATGGGAGGCCTTGCCATTCACCAACCAAAAATGGGGGGAGGGCAGCTCTATCTACCCTTAGAATGTCAACCACCCAACTGAAGCCCAGTGAAAAGACAAGAAGCAAGAGAACTTGATTGGGTATTCTTAGAAAATATCAGGTCTACTGTGCCCTGCACTTCGATTGAAGAATGTGAGTTTTTAAACCCAGCTCACATTTTTGGATACCAATTAGAGAGCAGCCATTCTGATTGGATTCTAGGAATATGGGTCTCATCAGAGAGGGAGGTGTGGGTATCATGACTTCCAAGAGTACATATTAATCTAGAGACAGTTGCTGTAGCCTGACTTTGAGGATGAGGAGAGGAAGGAAAACAGTGTAGTGACACAGCACAATGGTGACATACAGAGTAGGAACAGGTAGAAGGTCCCCTACAAGAGGATGCTGATATACCATGCTGGTTTGCCTGTGGCATCTTCGTGTTAAATCACCACACAGCTCGTGGACTGAGACCCTCGTATGAGAGCTAAATCGATGGAAGGTTGGAGAGAAGGAATGAGGTGCTCAAAGTCACCAGTTACAGAATCCAGATGTGCCAAAGCTCTTAACTGGCCTGCCTCCAGCTCTGTAGGACTTTGCTTTCCCTTTATACTGTCTGCATTTTTAAGGTGTTAACCTGCCCAGATTGAAGGAACCAAGTTCCTGCTTCACACTCCTGTGGTGCCAATCAAATTTGTATCTGCTTTCCTGTGGATGTGTTTCCTTCTTCAGAATGTGGCCATCACTGGCTATATATCCATTTGCCAGTTTGCTAATATATTGTATAAGATATAGGAAAAATATTCCTGCATAAAAGCCACAATAGTTTTGTGCAATCCTAAGTGAGGATCCTGATATTACAGATAATCCCAGTGGGGATCGTAGATAACAATACAGGCTAGCCTCTTCATGAACAATGGACAGTGGTTATTCAATCCTTACTGTGTACTGATTTTCAATTACAAGCTCATGATGTCATAAATCATCCATTCCTCATTAGAATTATCAAGGCCAGGACTCAAGTGAGGTGTATGAGTCTCTTTGGATTATAACGCAAAACTAGATTTCAGGATTGGGCAGAGTGAAAAACCTCATTAAATTTGGCACCATATATTGCTATTTGTTTCAGGCTAGTCCTAGCCTTGCCTTAGGGACAATGTGGGAATAAATCGTCTTTTCTTCTACCCAGCTGCTACCTTCTTCTCTTCTACCTAGCTTAAACCTGAAGGCATGACTGTTCATGGTCACAGGAATTTTTAATAAATAGCAAACTGAAACTCTAAATGTGTTTGTCACATTTCTAGGAACAACAGAGAGCCAAGTGCAGAATCTGAATTCTTAGCTCAAACCTGTTTCTTTTATGCACAAGAGGTTATACGTTTTTCACTTTCTTCCAATTTACAAACACAGCAGAACACCTTCTAGGACTGTCCACTTCTCAGAATCTCAGTCTGGTGTGGAAGAATCTTGAGGAAGAGAAGGACCCAAAGAAAAAATGGGCTGATAGATGAAAGTCAAGGCTGGATCAGAGCCCAGTGAGAATGACATTGACTCTCTGTGTATATATATTAAGTACAATGTTTTGCTGTTGTAGTGGTTGTGGTTGTTGTTGTTTACATGAGAGAAATCTAAATTCCAGAACAGGCAATACGTGTAATTTTTAAAATATGGCATGTGTTAAGCAGTGAAAGCACAGGTGTGAGTAACTTTAAGAATAATTTGAAATAGGAAACTGGACTTGGATGGATGGCAAAGTGGTGATGAGTGCTTCTTGTTCTTCCGTAAGACTAGAATTTGGCTACAGCATCCATGCCAGGCAGCTGACACCCAGCTCCAGCTTCAGGGGGATTTGAAAGCTCTGGATTCCACAGGCACCTGCATTCCTGTGCACATAAGACCCCTACACAAGCACACATGTATACATGTGTTTAAAATAAAAGAATTTAAATCTTTTAAAGTAATGGAAAGTAAAAAGAAAATAGGAAGTCATTTCTACCCTCTTCCTCCTCTTCTTTTTCCTCCTCTTCATCATCATCATCATCATCATCATGCTTTCCATAACAGTCATGGGGTTTCTGATTAAACACAATATCAGGTAAACTCAGTAGAGATTTTTGATTGCAATTTTCATGAGGAATACCATAGGATGGGTCAGAGAATGCACCACCTCTAACTTGTATAGAAACAACCATATTCAAGAAACAGCGTGATAAGGGCTCATGTGTATTGCTGCAAATGTCTCAAGTCAGAACAATTAACATCTAGAAATGAATCTGGAAATATAAAATGATGTCTTTGGGAAAGGGCATAACAGCGATCTCTGAACCAAGATTTTAAAATATGCCTATAAGTTGCCAGCCACTGTGCCTGTTTGGTGGTCACTTATAAATTGCAATGTGAAAGAAGACAAGGAAGAAGAAAGGAAGTGAAAAAAATTGTGACTGAGGGTGTTTCTTGTATGGTTGAGAAGTTGCATGCATTTAATTCCTCTCTCCCTCTCTCTCTGTCTCTCTCTTTCTCTCTGTCTTTCTGTCTCTCTGTCTCTCTCCATCTCTGTCTCTGTCTCTGTCTCTGTCTCTCTCTCTGTCTCTCTCTGTCTCTCTCTGTCTCTCTCTGTCTCTCTCTCTCTCTCTCTCTCTCTCTCACACACACACACACACACACACACACACTCACACGTATCATTCAAACTTTTATTGAATACTTATTAGCTGTTGACTAAGTCTCTGGATGGAAAAGCCACCAGAGAGCTCAAATAGCTCCCATTATACTGCCTTGCTCACTTAGGACCGCCCCCTTTTGGTCTTCTGTAGTCCTTGTGTGGGGTTTTATAGGACATTGCAATGCTGACACAGGAGCATCCCCCAACATGCTTCGGGCTTCCAATGTTGTGTAGATCTGTTTTTCATTTATGTAGTAAATAATTGTGAAAAGTTAGGTCAAAGAAGGGAAGATGCAGTTTGTTGTCCATTTTCAGGCTATGGTTGTCAGGCTCCACTGTTTTTGACTAACGATGAGATAAACTATGATGGCAGGAGAGGAGTGTGGAGGGGAAGCTCTGCTGATGACTTCCGAGAAGCAGAAGGAGAGAAGGGATGTGGCCAAATTTTCAAAGTCCTGACCTTAGTGATCAGATTTCTCAAACCTCATAGATTATTAATCATCTTGATAAGTGCCATGAGATTATAAATACATCAAGGAATTAATCCAGTCTTTAGGTCCAAGACCCCATAACACAGTCAATTCTCAGTAGCTCAGTCAGAGAGACTGAACTCTTCAACATGAAAGAGTTTCATGAGATACTTGATAGTCAAACCATAAAAACTGAAGGTTGCTGTGCGAAGAGATCAAGGTGATTTGGAAACTTGTGGATGAGGGAATATTACAATCAAAGTATATGTGCAAACTTGTGCTGGTGGGCCTAGTAAGGCAAGGATGGAAAGTTGGAGATTTTGGAGCAGAAACATAAGAGAGGGGAGGAGGAGAAAGGGAGAGAGGGAGAGGGAGAGGGAAAGGGAGAGGGAGAGGGAGGGAGAGAGGGAGGGAGAGAGAAAGAGACAAAGAGAGAATGTCTGTGTCTGTGTATGTCTGTCTGGTTATTTATGTATATCTGTGTGTCTGTGTGGATGTCTATGTATGTGTATCTGTATGGATGTCTATGTGTATGGTAGCAGGAGTTTAGGTTCTAAGAAATACCTAAATAGGTATAAAACTTAATTTGAGAGTGAAAATGGAATATTAAAGGACATATTTAGATCATTTGACAGTCTCTTGGGTATGTTAACCACTAAGAAGACTGGGGAGTCTGGTTTCTGGATATGTATGATACTATTAAAGCCTTATATCTAAAATGTAGAGGAATATAAGGTCTCAGATCAGAGTGCAGGCCAAAGCAGGACAATACAGAAACCCCAAATGACTTCATGAACAGATACACTGTGCCCTAGGTAGGGTATTACTGTATTACTGTATGAAACCATTGCAGTGTTGGAGTTGTGTGATGGATCAGGCAGTCTAATCTAACTAGCAGATAAGGTATGAAATGGAAGAGGAGATTTTCTCACTAGCATGAGAAAGACTTGCTTCTATTTAGAAGCCAGGGGTTGGGGGAATAGGGCCGTGAAAGATAAATTGAAAGAACAAATGAGAGAGTAGATAATCATTAGAGCAAGTCCCTGCAGCACTGAAGGAAGTGACCCAGAACAGACCCTGGTGCTCCCCAGTGCTTTCCTGTCAAGAAACAGAAGAATATGTCTCATTTTTGTTTTAGTGATTTTTACTCCTAATTATTAACTGGAGCGAAGTGGTGGTGAAGGGAGAAATCACAGCAAGCACACAGAAGGAGGAAAGGCCTGAGAGTCTTCCACATCACAGCACACATGGAGATCTGTAGGGAAAAACAAGGAGGCAGGAAACAGGAAAAACAGGCTCTGTTGAGTCTTTCTTGTGAAAATGAAAGCAACTTAACTGAGATGGTTTTGGCTCATCTGGAAGATAAACTAGCAAAATGTTTCACATGGTTTAATTTCTTACAGGCACAAATGAGATACCATGTGTTCACCAAATATCTGTAATACTTGGTAAATTGTGACGGGGTTAATTTTAATGAACACTTATTCTGTATCAGGCATTGTTCAAAGCCAAACCATCATTCATAATGGATAGCAATCAAATGACATTTTTTTTTGAGAAAGGCCCTTTCCTCCTCCCTTCTTTCTTCTTCTTCTTCTTCTTCTTCTTCTTCTTCTTCTTCTTCTTCTTCTTCTTCTTCTTCTTCTTCTTCTTCTTCTTCTTCTTCTTCTTCTTCTTCTTCTTCTTTCTTTTCTTCTTCTTCCTCCTATTACTATTATTATTTTAATATTTATCTATTCACTTTATGACCAATATTAGCCCTTACTCTCCTCCCAGTACCCCCTCACACAATTTCTCCCTGCATTCCATCTTCTACTACTCAAAAGAGAAGGGGAACCACACTCTGGGTGTCAATACCCTCCCCTTCTCACACATCAAGTCCTTGTGGAACTAGGCATATCCTGTCCTATTGAGATCAGACAAAGGTGTCCATTTAGGGGTGCAGGATCCACAGGTAGACAACAGAATGAGGGACAGCCTCTGTTCCAGTTATTTGGGGGTTCCATAAGATGCTTATCTGCTACATAAGTGCAGGGAGCCCTAGGCCTAGCCTGTGTTCACTCATTGGTTGGTGGTTCAGTCTTTGGGAGTCTCCAATGGTCCAGGTGACTTGACTTTGTTGGTCTTCCTGTGAAGTCCCTGTCCTCTTCTGGTCCCCCAATCTTTCTTCCAACTCTTCAGTAAGCCTCCCCGAGCTCCACCTAATGTTTGATTGTGGGTCTCTGAATCTCTTTCCATTGGTTGTTGGGTGGAGCATCTCAGAGGACAGTTCAGTAGGTTCCTGAAGCAGGCCTTTCTACAAAGCCACAGCTTACCTTAAACTTTATATCTTTCTGCCTTAGTTCCCTGGGAATCACAAAATTCTACCAATACATCTGATCTAAGAATATTCATTATTGATATCCATTTATAAATAAAAACATCTATCTAAAATAGTTCACAATGGTTTCTTTAAATAGAGAGACTGAATCATTGATATAATGAAATTTTATATTGCACAAGGTAGGCATTTAAAATTCATTTTGTTTATTCTTTGAAGTTTTCATATATGTATACAATGTATCTTAACCATATCTACTCGTCATCACTCATCCAACTCCTCCAGGTTCCCCCAATAGAAAACAAAATAAATACCATTTAATGCAATGAAATTACTAGAATGTTTTCCCCTCCATTTTGTTTGACTATGACATTTTTCAGACCCCCAGCCCTACAGAGCCTCTGCAAAGCCTCTGTGGCTCTTCTCCAGAATGTCTTTATGACCCACAGACCTATAGGGAGAACCACCAAAACCAAAGCAATAATTGCTCTTTGCTTCTGAATCTCCTATGTTGTGGTCCATGAGTCAGTCTGACTCCATCCCTGCTGGGCTTCTCACAATACAAACAGTCTCATGGGTAGTTTTTGGTTTTCCTCCAATTGATGGCTTAATGGCCTGGTTCATGCTGTTTAATTACCCTCTAGTTTCACTTTACTGTAACCTGATTGCATTAGCTTAATGTTGCCCCAGAAAGCAAACTCTGAAGTTAGTGTTTTAATATAGTTAGTTTTTATCAGGGATGTGATCCCAAGAAAGAGAGCCGTGGCATAGTGAAATGAGACACAGAGAAGATAACAAACCAGGCATATGGGTGCCATCTCATTTAGAAAATGGGCCTTATCCAGAGTAGAGATACCAAAAGCTTATGCAGAATACACTAGAAATACCCTGCTTTGAGGCAAAAACTTGGGATATATTTTTGCCAATTTTTCTATCTAATTATAAAAGGCTGGTATTGGTGGTATAAATCTCTTGGGGTTTCTGGACCTCCAGAAGAACAAGCTAATGTTCACCTATGGTGAGAAGATATACTGTGATCAAGAAAAAGTTCAGTTTGCAAACAGTGAAGATTGTTGTCATATAACCTGTGGGATGTGCCAAGAGATAAGGCACAGTGTCTGCTATACTTGTTAAAAGACACCAAGACTAGCAAGACGGATCAGTAGTTGAAATGCTTGTTGTGCAAGCAATAGAATGGAAGTTCAGATCCCCAAACCCACACAGTCTCTGGGTCAATATCAGGCCTCACCTGTAGCTGCAGATTCAGAAGGCAGAAACAGTAACGTTGGAGGAAAGTGGCTTGTGAGAGTAATTGAAGCCTGAGGCCTGAGCTTGATGGAGGAACCCTGACTCACAGATGAAGATTGCCAACATCAACCTAGGCTCTCCACACATGTGTACACACATAACATTCTTCCAAATATATACATGTGCCCATAAACATGCAAACATGCAGATATGCTAACTCACACTACACACGTGTATGCATGAAAAGAAGAAAAAATACACAAAATAAATACTATGATCCATTTAAGTAAAGTTTTCTACCAGCCAGTGTTCAGTGGGTAGAAGTTGCTATAATGGAAACAGCAGCATCCTCATTTCCAAAACTAGTATGGATCACTATACTAGTCAAAGAACACTTCAATCAATAAACGAGCCCCAAATTTCTTATTGTATCCTTCCCTGTTCTACTTCCCTGGGCTAGCCATTAATATTTTGTTATAAAATGGGAGTCATTTAGCAGATTAAATTTCTCATCTTGGAATTTCTGTGTTCTGCTTTAGAACACCTCCCTCCCCCGCCAAATGAACATTAGCCTCTATTGTTTTATTTATTTATTTATTTATTTATTTAGCCATGCCTCTTTTAGCTCCAGGGTCAGGAGATAGACATCTTGTTTTTATGAAGGTTCCCAAGGGGTGAACTATAGTCAAACCATCTTACTCTGGAAGACTTTAAGCCATTTTAGCTGCTTAGTGGAGAGAACACATCCTGGGACCCAGGCAGGTTTCCAAGACAACTGGGGGTTTGATGGTTCATTGAAGGGTGGCCAAGGCAGCTGTGTATTGGTGCTCTGGAAGTCTCAAGCTATTCTGCAAGAGCTTTTGGTTCAGGAAATACAAAACATATTTGCTACAAACATTTCTATCCTCGATTTTTAATCACATATATTTTGCAAAGAAATGCACCCCATCTGGTTTTTTACTCATTTAGACTTTTATTATCCAAATGAAAACCGATATTTATTTGATGCTCTGCATTATTTTTTTCCTAGGAAGGAAGATATTCGGTAAAAGGCAAGTGTTTATTCTCCTTGTTCTCCTAGTGATTGGACTACTGGAGTAGCCTCCAAGAAGATAGAAGGCCTGTTGGCCATGAGATAGATTCCTTTAAGGACCAGTTCCTCTCAGTGGCAGACACAATGGACAGCAAAGGGATCACTTAATTCCATTAATCATCAAAACGCTGCAAACAGAAGAGCAGGGTGAAGAGAGGTTAAAAGACCTCAGATATCCACAAGTCCATCCTTACCTCATTTTACATCTGAGGAAACTGAGCCCCAGAGGGGAGAGATTCTTTGCCTAATGACACATGGTTAATTAAAGGCAGACCCGGGGCCAGACGCTTGTGTCTCCAGAGCCTAGGAACAGTGGAGCAGAGTTCTTTCTTTCTTTCTTCTGTAGAGCATCAAAGTACAGATGGAAAGCCAGACTGAAGCCCCAAGCTCACAGAGGTACTGGGGTAACATGGGCCCTTAGGAGCCATGAGGGAAAAGGGTTCAGAGAAATGTTAAAGCACACTCCTTTCCCTAAAGAACACTAACTAGGCTGGACTTCCAGTCTAGCTATCTACTTGCTGCTGTCCTTAGAGCCTGACTTAATGGTTTTGAGTTAGCTGTTTGAAAAACGCATTTAGCATAGTGTTTACCATGGAACAGAAACAATTCTTCTTCTTATTATTATTATTATCATTATTACTTAGCATTACTATTCTTACTATTACTCCATGGTCTTAGGTTCTAAGATAGAATTTCTTAATTTTCCCTAATTTTTTAAGAGAACAATTTTTATGAGATGTAATTCATTCTTATATATCATAAAAAGGGCAAGAAATACATCAGATATATCTTGTGAGAATATAAGAATCTACCCTTTTTTGGTGATTAGTTGAGGCTCTGAGAAAGTATGTAGGTGATGAGATAATTGAAATTTGATCTAAGGCCATTGACATTTTTTTAAGAAGATACATTATTGTATGTTCTCATGGATTATTATATGTTCTATGTCCTATGAAATCTTTAGCTTTGGGGAAGAAATAAGAGTTTAGGGACTGGATTATTTTTCTTGTTACTCATGAGAAATAATTTAAGTGCCTATTTTAATCTAATGTGAGAAGAAATACATCTCATCATGATGGGGGAAGTTATAGAGGCAGGACTCTGAGGTAGCTGATCACCTTGTGTCTGTATTCTGGAAGCAGAAAGAAAGAGCTAGGCTTTCAGATCTCAAGGTTTGCCAGAAATAGCTCACTTCCTTTAACAAGCTTCCAAAACAGTGCTACTGACTGAGGCCAGGTATTCTAACATTTGAACCTTGGGGAGATAGTTCACAGTCAACCCACAGCAGAGACCTAATGACTAGATTAAAGCTTCTGTGCATCAAAAAAATAGATTATATAACAAAAATATTTCAATGGCAGTAGCTAAAGAGCACTCACTGTCAAAAGTCTGATTTGTTATTGTTTTGCGATGGAAGAAATTATAAAGCAAAAGGAGCTTGGCAGAAGATGGAAGAGACAAACCTGGCAACATAAAAGCAAGAAAATGTGGAGGTTTTGAAGAACAACCCAAGTCCAACTTTTTTGGCCTTCTGCAATGAGCAGGGTTGGGGTGTGGCTAGAGATTTCAGACCAGTCTGTCTTGCTTTTCTTCTTAGGAGAAGTTTAGTTTGTCTTGCTCTATTCTCCTTGAGCTTGGTCTTATACTTTTAGTACCCAAAGCAGGTGCTGGCGCTAAGTAGGTACTCAATAAATGTGCACTGAGTTGAGACCAGCACTAAGTGGAAGTGAAAAGCCACAGTAAAGAGTCTGGATGCTATTTGTCAGGCAGTGGGGAGCTGCTGATGCTTCTTGTCACAGGAGTGACTGCTCAGAAATGGACTAAAGAGACACTGGGTTGGCAGCAAACAGGGGATGATAACTGCAGCCAGAGACTGGAGGTGAATATCAAGTCTGAGTCCAGCACTGTTTCAGACAAGAAGCAACTGAATTCACAGGTAGGCAGAAGAATGCAAGATCCCCACGGCAGACAGAGCAATCACTTTGGTAGAAAGGTATTATATTTCTGAAATGACATTTTTAAAGTCAAAAGAGGTAGGCTAGGGAGATGGCTCAGTCCCTAAAAAGGCTTGTAAAAGTCTGACGACCTGAGTTTGATCCCCAGAACCCAGATAAAAGTGGCACACAAGGTGGCACACAAATATAATCCTATAGTTGACACACTGGGGAAGTGGGGGTAGATAGATCACTGGGATCTATTGGCTAGCCAATCTAGTTTGGTTGAAAAGTTCTGGGCCAGTGAGAGAAACCGAATCTTAAAAACAAACTAAATGGTTCCTCTGTAGAGCCATAGGCGGGCTTGTCCTCAGCCCTCGTGTATACCTCTATATGTGCTGATATACTTCCCTCACACACATAGAAGAGAAGGTCAAAAGAGGAAAGAGAATAAAAACTCATAAATGGGGTTTTCCTTAGTTATACAAGCAGAAGGAAGTAGATACTGAGACTCCAAGGCTTGGGTCCCTAGATGTACAGAGTGACAATGTCAGAGGCATGCAAGGAAGAGTGGTATCCGTGGACAGGTTGAGTTGAAATCAAAGATGAGCCCATTTTGGGCTTTGAGTCAAATGAGAGCTACTGATAGGGCACTAACCATGGTGTGCCAAGGGCAACCTGAAAGGTAAGTTTGGAGAACTGATGTCAATTTTGGGTCTGCCTATGTGGACCTGAGATCCCAACCTTCTTGACTATATCTTAGACAAATGGATAGAGCTGGAGAACATCATACTAAGTGAGGTAACCCTGACGCAAAAGGTGAATCTTGGTATGCACTCACTAATAAGTGGATATTAACCTAGAAAACTGGAATACCCAAAACATAATCCACACATCAAATGAGGTACAAGAAGAAAGGAAGCGTGGCCCCTTGTTCTGGAAAGACTCAGTGAAGCAGTATTCGGCAAAACCAGAACAGGGAAGTGGGAAGGGGTGGGTGGGAGGACAGGGGGAGAGAAGGGGGCTTGCGGGACTTTTGGGGAGTGGGGGGCTAGAAAAGGGGAAATCATTTGAAATGTAAATAAAAAATATATCGAATAAAAAAAAAGACTAGTTGAAAGGAAAAGTTTGGTCACCAGTATGTTTGTGTAGCTACTTCTTCTGAGTTGAAACATACCCTGATGGAGAAAAGAGGAAGGCCTGTGAGACTGAGCAAATAAATAAGAATTCAGAAGGCTCTGGAAGCTTCAGAAAGGTGAGAGAGAGAGAGAGAGGAGAGGGGAAAGGGGGAGGGGGACAGGGGAGAGGAAGGGAGATAGAGGGAGAGGAAGGGAGGGGTGACAGAGAGGGAGAGAGGAAGGAGAGAATGAAGGGAGAGGAGAAAGGGGAGATGGAGAGGGGGAGATGGAAAGGGGAGAGAGAGGAAGAGGGGAAGGGGAGAGGAAAGGGGAGATGGAGGGGGGAAAGGGGGAGGGAAAGGGAGAGAAAAGGGGAAGAAGAAAGGGGAGATGGAGAGGGGAAAGGGGGAGGAGAAGGGAGAGGGGAAGGGGGAAAGAGAGGGGAAAGGGGAGACAGGGAGGGGGAAGGGGGAGGGAGAGGGAGAGGGGAAGGGGGAGAGGGAGGGAAAAGGAGATAGAGGGAAAGGGGGAGGGGGAGGGAGAAGGAGAAGTGGAGGGGGAGGGAAAGAGAGGGGAACAGGGAGGAAGAGGGGGAGGGAGAGGGGAAGGGGAAGGGGGAGGGAGAGGTGAAAGGGGAGGGGAGGGAGAAGGGAGGGGGAGGGAGAAGGGAAGGAGAGGGGAGGGAGAGAGGAAGAGGAGAGGGAGGGAGAGGGGAAGAGGGAGGAAGGAGGAGGCGGAGGGGGAGGAAGGGGGAGGGGAGGTAGAGGGGAAGAGGAAGGGGAGGGAGAGGGGAAGGGGGAGGAAGGAGGAGGAGGGGAGGTGGAGAAAAAGGGGAAGGGGGAGGGAGAGGGGAAGGGGGAGGAAGAGGGGAAGGGGGAGGGGATGGAAAGGGGAAGGGGGAGGGGAGGGCAAGGGGAAGAGGAGGGGGAGGGAGAGTGGAAGAGGGAGGAAGGAGGAGGGGAAGGGGAAGGGGGAGGGGAGGGAGAGGGGAAGGGGGAGAGAGAGGGGATGGAAAGGGGAAGGGGGAGGGGACGGAGAGGGGAAGAGGAGGGGGAGGGAGAGGGAGAGGGGAAGGGGGAGGGGGATGGAGAGGGAAAGGGGGCGGAGAGGGAAGGAGGAGGGGGAGAGAGAGGGGAAGGGGAGGGAGGGGAAAGGCAGAGGGAGAAGGAGAGGGGAAGGGGAAGGGTGAGGGAGAAGGAGAGAGGAAGGGGAGAGGGAAGAGAGGGAAGGGGGAGGGAGAAGGAGAGGGGAAGGAGGAGGGAGAGGGAGAGGGGAGGGGGAGGGAGGAGAGGGGAAGGGGAGGGGGAGGGAGAAGGAGAGGGGAAGGGGGAGGAAGAAGTAGAGGGGAAGGGGGAGGGGGAGGGAGAGGGGAAGGGGAAGGGAGAGAGGAATGGAGAGGGAGAGGGGGAGGGAGAGGGGAAGGGGAGGGGAAGGGGGAGGGAGAAGGGAAGGGGAAGGGGAGGGAGAGGGAGAGGGGAAGGGGGAAGGGAGATAGAGAGGGGAAGAGGAGGAAGAGGGGAAGGGGGAGGGGGAGGAAGAGGGGAAGGCGAGGGAGGGGGAAGGAGGAGGGAGAAGGAGAGGGGAAGGGGGAGGGGGAGGGAGAAGGAGAGGGGAAGGGGAGGGGGAGGGAGAAGGAGAGGGGAAGGCGGAGGGAGAAGGAGAGGAGAAGGGGGAGGGGGAGAGAGGAGAGGGGAAGGGGGAGGGAGAAGGAGAGGAGAAGGGAGAGGGGGAGGGAGGAGAGGGGAAGGGGAAAAGGGAGGGGGAGGGGGAGGGGAGGAAGGAGGAGGAGGGGAGGGGGAGGTAGAGGGGAAGGGGGAGGTAGAGGGGAAGGGGGAGGTAAAGGGGAAGGAGGAGGGGGATGGAGAGGAGAAGGGGGATGGAGAGGGGAAGGGGGAGGGAGAGGGAGAAGGGAGGAGAGAGAGAGTCCAACAACTTCTCTGTATACAGGCCACCTGAGCTCCACCTGTGCTTTTGTGGGCCTTCACTCATGTTAGTCAGGATGTGACTTTGAGTGAGTCATGTTCCGGCATGTAACCCCTCACCTACACTCCAACAAGTGACCCCAATAAGCTCATCACTTCACCAAAATAGACTTGGGTACAATTGAGGGTTTGGTATCTTGCTGATTGGTCTCCTGGGGTGAATCAATTGTTTGCTCATGTTTCCCCCAGGAAATGTCATACAGTGCTCCACATCTCCAGATAAACATAACTTTTCATGCTGTCTCCGAGAGAACATGGCTACCTGAAATCACATCTTTGTGTAGCTGATATTGCTCCCCATACAAGTTCAAAATCAGAGGAATTTAATTTTGAGAGTGGGTAATTTGAGAGCCAAAGGCCTCATTAGGAGAGTACAAACAGACATAAGGCTTCTGTGGGGATGATAGAAATGAAAGACGCTTCTAAGTCAACAGAGGGCCTCTACTTTTGCTTCTGGTGTGTTTTGTTTGGAGATATGTTCAAATTTAATTTGTGCATCCAAACCCCTGTCAACAATGAAGTCGACAAAAGAACTGGAGATTTTCCTATATCAAATTTACAACCACGGTCAGCACTATGACTAGTATAAGTTCAGGAAATTAGCCCAATCTCAAATTGCTCAGTAGAACCATTTAGCAGGTTGAAGGGACCATCTTGATTTAAACTGTTTTCTGTCAATGTCACCATAAAGAGACAAAAAGCAAGGAAAACACAGAGGATACTCTATACTGGGGTATTCCTGTAGACTACAGTTTGATGAATCTCTTCTGCCAATTCTTGTGGAAAAGGGGCCTTCTGAGGCAAAGATGGCTCAGGGTTCACAATGAGGGAGGGTGATATAAGGGCCTCATTCTTCAGTTCAGACATGGAAAGGCCTTTCTACCTTCTTTCCTTCTTAGATATAAGCTCAGGTTTTCAATGTAGTTGCCCACCAAGTCCTACTCAATAGGAGTGGTCTACACTACATCAACCACAGCCCAGTTGGGATATCCACATGTATTTTATTCCAGTGCTCCAGAATTATTGGAAACCTAGTGTCTCTTCATTCCCTAGAGACCATTTGCATATATGCAGAAGAATCACCAACCTTGTAATATCAATTGCGAATCACTTTTGATGAATTATTTGCATAGAACATTCCCATATCCCTTATCTCAGTATTTTCCCCAATCATTCAAGAGAGGAAAACAATCCCACCCACCTTCATCATGCAATACATAGGCAATAGAATATGATCCAGGGAGATGAATTCACTTTCCTGATGTCACATAGCAAGTCAGTCCATCACGCTTCCAAAATGCATTCTTAAACATTATGATAAATATTAGGCACATGTTTACAGGTTGCATGACTTTTTATTTTAGGGCATTGTGTTAGTTAGGGTTGCTGTCACTGTGATGAAACACCATAGCCAAAAGCAAAAGGGTATGTGTGGCTTATACTTCCATATCACTGTTCATTATCATCTGACATTATCACCTATCCCATATCCTGACATTATCAGAAGTCAGGATAGGGAACTCAGACAGGAAAGGAATCTGAAGGCAGAAGCAGATGCAGAGGCCACGGAAGGGTGCTTCTTACTGCCTTGCTCCCATGGCTTGCTCAGCCTGCTTTCTTATAGAACCCAGGACCACCAGCCCAGGGGTGGCCCCACCTACAGTGTGCTGAATCCTCCCATGTCAATCACTAATTAAGAAACCGCCCCATAGGCTTGCTTAGAGTCTATCTTATGTAGGCATTTTATCAATTAAGGACACCTCCTCTCTGATGACTCTAGCTTGTGCCAAGCTGACATCAAACTAGTCAGGATATGTTAATATTCATACCAGACTCAAGTTTTCCTTTTATTTTAAAAATGTGTTAAGATGTGGAGCTACAGATATGGTTAAGAATACTTTTTGTTATTGCAAAGGTCCCAGGTTCAATTACCAGCACCTACATAATAGTTCACAATCACCCTTAAATCCAGGGGATTTTTCCTAGTTCTGCAGAAACTAGGAACATATTTGATGGCCATACACACATAGGGAAAACATCCATACACAGAAACAGGAAATTAATCAAATAAATCTAAGATCTTTTAAAAATGTATTAAGTGCCCATATGGATAAAGTTCAGTATGACACTTCTGTATATAAATAGTGCATGCCCTGACCAATCGAGTTTTTATTAATAAATTTAAAAAATACATAACCTATGCATGTTGAAGTAGAGACCTACCTAGACCATTTGGTACACACACACACACACACACACACAAACATGTAGGGAGAAAGAGAGAGAGAGAGAGAGAGAGAGAGAGAGAGAGAGAGAGAGAGAGAGAGAGAGAGAGAGAGAGAGAGATTGATTTCCCCTCCTTGGTCCTTGGAAGAAACTCATTAAGGATGCTCCTGCCCAAGTTCTGCACAACCAATCCCCCTTTCCCTTGCTCTGTAGATCTACCCAGTGACTCTCTTCACCCCCCACAAGAGAAGGAAATAGAGAGGAGCTTTTACCTCTTGGGATGGGGAAGGAATATCTTCAAGGTGTGCCAAGCTCATGCTCATTCATAAAACAAACATTTGTAGAGCTTCAGCAAGAGCTGGGGTGGTGGCAGCCACAGCAGTGGGGACTTGGCAGTTGGCTCATTAGAAGCTGAAGCCCCCCTGGAGGCCAGCAGGGAGTGAGGCTGGAGGTGGGGGGCAGTGCAAAGGCCAGCTGGCTCTCCAGCAACAAAGTCAACACTGCCCCAGATGTCTGCCCCGGGGTTGAGGCCATTAGCTACAGTTTACCTGCTCACTTCATTTTTCAAAATTAGCCAGAAAAGCCTCCCACGGAAACACAATGGGCAGGATTTCTCAGCAGGGGTAGAAAGAAAACAAAGCATATCTTTCCCTGGAACTTGTATCAGGTTTTTAAATGTCCCCTAGAGCTCTGGAGGGTGGCTGACAGGATTCTGATTGTTCCCACATGGATTTCTGTGTGACCCTCACCTTTCTTTTTTCTCCCAAATGCACCCCAGGAAAGGCCAGACTGATGTTTCACCCACCCCTGTCCTCAATCTTGAAGAAAACTTCAGTACTGAATCCAGGAAGACATTAACTTCTCTCCTCCCCTCTCTCCTGTCCTCTCCTCTCCTCTCCTCTCCCCTCCCCTCCCCTCCTCCCCCTCCCCTCCCCTCCCGTCCTGTCCTGTCCTGTCCTCTCCTCTCCCCCCTCCCCTCCCCTCCTCTCCTGTTCTGTCCTCTCCTGTCCTCTCCCCTCCCCTCCCCTCTATCTCACTCCCTCAGTCCCCTCTCTGTCTCTTTGTCTGTCTTCCTGAGTGTCTATGTCTCTCTGTCTCTGTTTCTCTCTGTGCCTCTGTCTGTCTCTGTCTGTCCTTCTGTCTCTCTCTCCAGCTCCCAGGGGATATTAGAGTTTAAATTCCTGGGTTGTCTGTGAGAGTTGCTGGGAGACTGGAAGATGGTATTAGCTTTCAACCACCTGATTTAATCTTTTCTTTCACTCCGGCCTTCCTGCCCTGCTGCTCAGACAAGGCAGAGGGCAAAGGGGAAAGGTGAGAAGGTTAAACACTTGTCTGCAGCGACAACTTTTCATCAGCTATGATGAGAGCCCAGCCAGACAGGAGTGGCCACAGTGTTGGTGGAATGGTGAAAGATGTTCTTCTGTCTGACTGCCTCTTGGTCCTCTATCTAGCCCAGTTTGAACTTAAGTAGAGTAGGGACCAAAGGAGGCAGGAGGAGCAACGATGATGGATGGGAAATAATACCCAAATTATAAGGATCTCAGCATAAGGTTGCAAGGCTAAACTATATGGGACAATGTATACATATTTACCCTACCAAAGCTCTTTCTAGATTATAAACCAATCAGAAACTTAAGCATCTTTGCAGGATAGAAGCCTCTATTTCAAGTACGCACACCAGGTAGGATCCACTACTTTGTGGGTTTCATCTTAGGGGAACCCAGGAAATATGACAGAATCTGGAAAGTGGTCTCTGGCAATGCTATATTCACATGATTTGGCTGTTAGTCACAAGTACACAGGGATTTTTTGCCTGAATCCCTGTGAAGCTGTTTGTCATAGAAAATTCCTTCTTCTTCCTAGCAAGTTCTGAGTAATCTTTGTAGCTGGAGGCACAGAGGCAAGCCTGTAGCTTCCCTGGAGAAGGTGTTTCCACGATTATCATTTGTGGCCAGGCCATCCCAGGGCCTCCACTCCAACCTCTGAGCTCCTCTCCCTATTGTGTGTAGGTCAACATTTTTGAAGCATACCGCTCTCCCCTCAGTGAGAAAGTAGGTAAAAGATGTTTCCAAACTTTCAACTCACTACCATCATATTCCATATTTGAAGGCCTGACTTCCCCAGTCATTGTTGGCTCTGGAAGTCTTTTCAGATCATTTTAGACAGTGTCTTAAGCTGGTTACAGACATCAGTCTCTAGTTCTTGACACCTGAAAGTGCTCCCTTATCAGTGGTATCTTCAAATATGTCATTTAAGCTGAGGATCTCTGTGAGACTACCTTAATATTCAAGTGGTTGCTAAACTCGATCATGGAAACTTTGTAAGAGAGACACAAAAGATACTGGCTAAACACAAAATGACACGAATAGATCCAGAAATTTGAGTGATGTAGCCACAGTTGGGGTGGGGGTGGAGATGGGGGTTCTGAGACCACCAGAAGCCAAAAAGGCAAGGACCAGGCTCTGTCCCTGTGCCTCCTTAAGCCTTTTATGAAAGCTGGCACCTTGACAGGACCAGGTGAGACTCTGGTGAATTTCAGGTTCCTCAAGCCAGAAGAAAATCAATGTTTGTTACTCTAAAACACTCAGTTTGTGTAATATGTTATCATAACCACATTCAACTTGTATAGGTACTAATGCTTATTGCTTGGTGCACAGCCTGGAGCTTGGCCAGGCCAGAAATGAGGCAGAGACCTGTGACAAGCTCAGTAAAATAACACCAGTAACTCTAAGAGATAAGTGTGCCTGCCTTGCTGATTTCAGGTAAAAGCGCTTGCTGACAATTCTGACAACCAGAGTTCAGTTCCTGGGTCCCACAGGCTAGAAGGGGAGAACTGACTCCTCAAGTTGTCCTCTGACTTCCACATGCGGGTTGTACTAGGTGTGCACATCCTCCCAAAGTAGATAAACTACAGCAGGCAGGCCTGGGTCTCTATGATATAAGAAGGACTCTCCTAATGGTGATTGTTCTTCATCAATACAGGATTGTCAAGGTTGCCTTGGGCATCTATATCCACCGATGGGTGGATCTGAGTGAGAGGAAGGATACTGGGTTAGCGTAGTTAACAAACCCAACGTATAAAGGACATATATTGTGTTTCCAGTGTGCTATTGGTACATTTTAGTCATGTTAACCCACCTCACAATAAGCAGTCTGGTAGTCTAGTTTTGGACTATGTGACTAGTTATATACCATCAATTTATATGCGTGTGGAGCATTTTAAAAATAAATTTATCTTTAAATTGATACATATAAAGATAGCATTTGTACATATTGATTGTGTCTAAGACAATGTCCTGATCACTGTGAACACTGTGCAATGTGACGGTTTTCTATCATAAGAAGGAAGCCTGAACGTTCAGTGCAGACAGCTTTGCAGAGCCTCAATGAAAGGAAACCACCCACTCCACAGGCAGACAGTGCTGGAGGTGAGAACACGCAATTCGAGTTGATCTGGAACCATACTGCTTATGTGTAAAGCTGGGGTAAGGTGTTGGGAAATAGAATACCAAGTACACATGAAGCTTAAGACAGAAAACAGGAAGCCAGTGCGGCCTCATCATTAGCAAGAAGAAGGCTGGTATGCAGCCAGTGACCAAATTTACTTTTCCATGTGAACTGCTGGGGAAAATAAACACAAACTTTAGAAATAATAAGCATGGGGTACAAATTCTACCTTATTGGGGACCTAGAACCTATTCCACAGTATCTAAGGCTTTCATTTCATTTTATTTTATTGCTTAATTTGGATACAGGAGAGTTTGTATAGGTTGTCCAAACTATGGGATATAATATAGTATAAAAATGCATCAACACAGCACAACATATTGTATTTCATTTTCCACATTTTCCACAGCTACAGGTGAAAACACGTCTGTTCCTTGAGACCTTCTAAAAGGCCACTGATAGGTGCTATGGGAAGTGCATTGCAAAGCAGCTTGGAAACCGAGACTGAGTGTGAGTGGCTGTTTGATGAGACAGTTTTAATACTCGATAAAGAACTTGGGTATGCAGTAGTCATTCCATAAATGTTAATTGAACTAATGGAGAGTGAGAAAAGAGTTGAAAAATATCGGTTTTATTTACAGAATTATTAGCTTTTCTCAATAGTGCCAAGAGCTGAACTGGAAAGGTGGGAATGCCAAATGGGGAAAATGGGGAAAGCCAAACTCGGTGTGTTTGGAGAAGAGGGCATGGCTTTAGAAATGAACAGATTTGTGCGGATACTTCTTTTGGATAGTTTGGTAAAGATAGGAAGCAGAGAAAGAAGAATTGGGAGCCTAAAGGCCTTTTTTAGAATGAGAGGTTTCTACAAATGACATTCTAGAAGCATCTATTGCTAACACAGAGATGGAACCTAGGATGAAGGGAAGGTAGTGGGCCTTGCGGAGAAATGGGGACATCCTTGACAGTGTTCTTCATCTGCGTTGGGAAGTGTCCCCATGAGCGGTGGACCAGTGTGTGGACAAGTATATGACCTCAGTTGTAATGAGTTCTACTTAGAGATGCTATGGGGACAAGAGAGGGAAAATGAATTCTATTACTTCTCCAACTTCTTTCTACGTTTTCCTCTGTTCCTGTGTAAGAGTCAGGTGCCTTATGGATAGCATGTTTTCCTCTTTCATAAACCTTCAATATAAAATATATTACCAGGAAAAATGCACCCAAAATAGTAGGTCCCTTGGGCTTTGATTTGTATGTTTCCTTTGTTGGCAACTTCATGGTCTGAGGACAGCATATGCATTGCCATTCAAAGATGGTACTATGCACATTGAATAGTCCAAATGTCACCATTTTTGTGCTGTGGAATATGCTTAAGAAAAAGTATAGGTGTGACTTGATGCAGGGAGGAAAAACCTTTGGTTTCTCTAAGCATATGGAAAGATAAATCTCCCCCCCCTCCCCCCGACAACTCTAGAGACTCATGATGAAGCTGGCTGCTCTCACCACTGCTGCTGACCCTGTAAGCCAGGATTGAAAATTACAACAGTGAGACAGGCATGATGGTGAGCTTCCTGAGAGGCAGAAGCAGGTGGATCTCTGTGAGTTCGAGTCCAGCTGAGCTCCAGTCCAGCCAAGACTACATAGTGGGACCCTGTCTCGAAAATAAAGCAAGATATTTACATGTGACTGTTGACGGGGTGTAATTGTGGGTAGGTGGCAGTTTGACAAAAGGCATCATTTTTTATCTCACATTTCTTCTGCTTATTATGGGAGACACGTGACTTCTATGTGTCAGATGTATGAGAACACAATTCCTTGGAATGCCTTAAATGTCAGTGTTCATCAGAGCACAGCACTTAGTAGGTGCTCAGCAGGGGGCAGTGTGACACAATGGTTAAAAGCATAGACAATAGCTGTCCCTGGGCCTCCTCTTCCTCTGCACATGAGGGTGATCGGTTGCTTACATAAATCCTAGATGAATTACATAACGCATACTTTTCCTATACGCAGAAGTAGCCAATGAATAATAACTTTAAAATTTACTATTATAAAATATCTCTTTTCAACCTAGATTTCTCATCCCAGCTCCAGACCTGGCTGTTTTTGTCTAGAAGGGCAGGAAAGGAATCTAACTTAAAAATATCTCCGTTTTAAACCTAACTTGTGGCTGTTCTGAGCTCTCTATCTGGTATCTTCCCAGCCTGTCTTCCAGGATTCTAGAATCCAGTTCCAGGGAGTTTTGTAACTTGGCATTTTCCTCTCCCCACCTCTGACCACTGAGCTAATCAGAATCCTTCCCATAAGACCACCTACATGTCTCCTGAAGCTTCCCGTCTTTCCTCGATACCCGCCACCTCCACAGGTGGTCTGCATTGCCCATCACTGTTGACACCTCTGTCCTTTACCAGATTGTTAAGACCACTCTTGTTATGCACTCACTAATAAGTAGATATTAACCTAGAAAACTGGAATACCCAAAACATAATCCACACATCAAAAGAGGTATAAGAAGAAAGGAGGAGTGGCCCCTTGTTCTGGAATGACTCAGTGAAGCAGTATTCGGCAAAACCAGAACAGGGAAGTGGGAAGGGGTGGGTGGGAGGACAGGGGGAGAGAAGGGGGCTTATGGGACTTTCGGGGAGTGGGGGGCTAGAAAAGGGGAAATCATTTGAAATGTAAACAAAATATATATCGAATAAAAAAATCAGAATATATATAAAAGACCACTCTTGTAGGACACAAACTCTGGTCCTGCTGCCCTTTGCTTGAGACCCATCATCCACCTCTTCCCTTGCATTCCGTCCATTGCCCTTCCCTGTCCCCTCTTCACCACCATTTTCTTTCCTGGATTCTACTTACTGCAGTGTTTCAGTTCCTTAATAATTTCGAAAAGCTACCGATTCTCTGGGTCACAGAGCTTTTGCACCAGCTGTGTCCCTTCCCTGTCACACCCAGCTTGGCCTAGCTAACTCCACCCATCCTTCAAATGTGTTGCTTCCCTGGGAGTCCTTCTCTGAATGGAATCATTTCCCTTCTCATAGCTCTTGGACCTATCTTTTGTGGATGTTCATCACAACGTGATGTCGTATGCATTTTTAAAGATCAACAGGACAAGAAGAGAGGGGATGACCCACTTTGATTCTCTTTTGAATTCATACTGTCATTTATATATTTATCTTCTCTCTCTCTCTCTCTGCATTTGTATGTACACGTGACTATGTACTGATGCCTGTGTGTGCACATGTCTGTGTGTATTGTGCATGTGTGTGCATACATGTGTGTGAATGTCTGTTTTCATGTGTGTTTGGAAAGCAATAATTTCTTATACTTCTTGTTATATTTTCAATGTCATTGTTGCTATTACACTAAAACCAGGCCAGGTTTCACCTTTGACCTTCCTTAACCCCTGAAAGATCTTAGACTTCTTGTTTGGAAAGTGAGAGAGACCACAGTTGGTTAGAGTGTGTGTGTGTGTGTGTGTGTGTGTGTGTGTGTGAAGAGAGAGAGAGAGAGAGAGAGAGAGAGAGAGAGAGAGACAGAGAGAGACAGAGAGAGACAGAGAGAGACAGAGAGAGAGAGACAGAGAGAGAGAGACAGAGAGAGAGAGAGAGAATGGGGTGAAAATATTAACTAATAAGGGAAGCCATATTAGGCAGCATTTTATTCTTATGTGATTCAAGTTGGGCCCTTGTTTAAGGCTGTCCTCTAAGATTAAAAAATAACAGTTGCTGTGGTCTAACAAGGGACAGGAACTAGGTGGAAACAATAAGCCAGAAAGTGTCTGCAATCAAGTATATATTATATAAGGGCTGGTCAGTAGTGTAGGAATGGGACAGATGGTGACAAGTTGATATTTGGATGTCTTGAGTCAATGAGATGGTGCAGAGCACTGTATAACCATCTCTCCAACTGGTGGGATGCCAGGCTGGATGCCACTCCATGACACCCCTCATTATTGATGATGACCAAAGTTTTCCTCATTCAGTGTACAAACAGATCCCCTGGGGATATGGCGAACACTGTCTGTAGAACATCTCTCCCAATTGTGGAGCAGGTGTTTCAGGGCCTTTCCAGGGCCAGATGATCCCATTGCTGATCTAAAACACAACCCAGATTGACAAGTTGGTTTTCATCTTTTCTAACTGCTCTGCCACTGCAACTTGCATCTCTCCCTACATGTCCTGTGAAGGAAAATCAATCTTACTTAGCAGAAAAAAAAACTGGACCACTGTCCACCTTGAATGTACTTGGGAGAAGTAAGGGGCTTCTTGGAGCTTCTGATGTATAGAACCCAGAACTGCTCCTGTATGCGAGGGTGTGTATAGCGTCTTTGGGTACCCACTAACAAGTTGAAGCCCAGTTGAGGCGGGAAGAGAGTAAACATAAAAGGTGCCAGTTAGGACAAGAATCCAGAAGACCCAGTGGCTGCTCCCTCATCCACAGATACAGAGTCAAACACCATGGCAGCTTAACCGAGACAACATATTCCATTTTTATATACTTTCACATTTGCAAACACCAGGGCCTGAAGAGGTGAAGAAGCTGAGTGGAAGTTGAGCAGCTGCTGAGGATGATTGGAGAGAACCCCAACTGAAAACCACACAGCCCCTTTTAAATCTGCACTATTTAACCTGGCTGCATTGCAAAGCTCCCAAAGGAGATTCCCTAACATGGTCATTTCTCCATCCCCGGTAATGCAGACTTCAGTTTTCCTTTTATTTTTTAAATGAAAGAAAATTCTTGAGTGAGTTTAGGGTGTATTCAGAGTGGAGTGCTACTTTCTAGTTTCTAACTCTTGATTAGTAGAATTTCTATCTACCTCTAGAATGTAAGTCAAATATTCAAACTAAGACCTAACAGTGCTTTGAGGATAAGACTGAAGTTTACGGAAACTTGTTACACAGAACCAACAATATCCATATTTTTTTGTGCTGGGATGCTGGGTAAGAAGTATGTAGTGTTTGCCATGGACCTGGAAACACTCTTGTAATACTTTATAAATCCTACCTCCTGTAGCCTTTTAAGACTGTTCCCCCAAACGGAAAGCAATAACGTGCCCTACTGTATTGGTGAGAAATGAAGATTCTGGGTGGCTGGGTGCCTTGCCTTGTCATATGGGGCTAGCATTAAATTCAGGAACTCATGGGCTAAGCACTTTGCTTCCTTGGGTGCTCATATACAGGACACAGATTTTTCTCACCAGTTCAGAGATACACAAGTCTTTCCCACACAGCAAGGGCTGGAAATAGCAAAGACAGAAGGATGTTCATTGTCCTTATTAGACAGGGATGCTCAATTAATTGGGAGTTTGGGAAATGTACCTCTGCCATTAAAATCGCAAATGGATTTTCATATAGCAAAAATGCTCAGTAAAGTAAAAGATGCTACAGGCAACCAAGAGTTCCTCCATGCCTGGTACTCCAGGTGCATCCTGGGTATCTGGTTGTTAGTGATTTTGAAGGTCTAGAGATGAGAGGTGGGATAGAGGTGGCCATTTAAGTCTGAGTCTCTGATCCTCTGATCAGACTTCAATCCTCAAACACTCAATCAGCAAGTGAGGGACTGATCATTTACAGTTACACAGTGAGGAATTTCCAGAAATGATTTCCCCGTAGCATTTTAATAAGTAATCTATAAATAATAATTTATCGAAGTTGCCCACCGTGTTAGAAAAAGGAATATATTCAAGAAGCCTGGCTAATTGAAGCTGGCAGTTAAGCTCCCTGAATCGAAACCAATCAGTTTATCTACATGACTTTAAAGAGTTGGGATGAAAATTGCTCATTATGTTCCAACATCCTGATACCCAAAGATCCAGATGTTTCACAAAATATTGACACGGCCTTCCAGGAAACCTATGTGCAACACTGAGTTTAAAACCTTCTGATCCAATTAAAAATAAATTGGACCAGAAAGATTCCTACTTCTCTTTCACTGGGAGATGAAGAATCTTGGAAACTGACAGCTGTGTGGCCCACGTCAGCTAGACTGCTGGTTCTAAGTTGGATGGACACACAGCTTGAGTTGTCAGTGACTACACCCACTCCCTCCTTAAACTGCCTTACTTTGGACAATCCATCACACAGGCACCATAGCGATCAGACCAACGAGGCTTCCACGGGAGCAGAACAGACAGCCCCAGAGAAGGCTCCATTTATGGTGGTGAGAGAACTCGGTCCAGAAGGCTTAATGGTGGCTTAAGGAAAGACTTTTTCAAGACATTCTCTGGGCATCCCTTCCTCTTGTGGTTTAATAATTTCTCAAGACTTGTTTTAACCTCAACTTAACTTTCGTATGTGCGTGTGCCTGTGCCTGTACATGTATGTTTGTCTGCCTGTACCTTCAAGGCATAAAACTCTCTCATTATCCTTTTTCTACTTAAATCCCCCACAACTTCCCAAACTGCATGATTATGGGGTAATTGAGGGCAAAACCTGAGAATGAAACATCTAATGTATGAAATCTTCTGAAGGCATTCGCCTCAGCTGGCTTGACAGTTCAGAGTAGCCTCTAATCCTTCCACAGGATTTGAAAACGAATAATATTTTGGGGGCTTTGATGAGTAAGTCATAAGAATGAATGTTCTATGAGGCCACTATTACAAGAAACCCATTTCACAGTTGAAAAAAATAACAAGATTCGGCAGTTTTCCCAAGATGCCCCATTGAGCACAGATCTTTTCACCTAGGAAATCAGGTACAGGCTCCTTTTGATCAGTGTTATATGCTGCTGGGAATAGTTCACCAGAATATTTCTGCTGAGTTGAGTGGGAGGAGAGAAGAGGTAGAAGATAGCTCTCGGTCACATGGCTTGTTTCCATGCATGATATATGACAAGGCAGGGCAGTGTGACTCAAAATAACATAGAAGTGTCCTGAGAGGTATACAGATGATGTGACCACTAAAAACCAAGATTTTTTTTTTTTAAGAAAGGCTTTAATGGGCTTTTTGAGGCATGATTCTTAGAAAGACATGAATTAGGAAAGAATTATCTGGCAGAGTTAGGAACTTAACAAATGGCTCTGACCTGGGACTAAGCAGTGACTTTTAGTTCTCCCGTGATCCTCTAGGGCAGGTTGCCAGGAAGTCCATGTGCATTGATGGGGTGCATGTGGGTTCCCCATCTTGGCTGTCTGTTCACAACTTCCCACCTCTGCTCTATTATCAGCCATGACATTGTCAGGACCTCTCTTCTGTAACATTTCATCTCAACGATATGGTCCATGATTTTATTTCATATTTTATCTAAATTTCATTCCAGTTGCTGTGGTAAAAAAAAAAAAAAGTACTCTGTCAAAAGCAACTTAAGAGGGAAAGGGTTTACTTCAACTCATAGCATTAGGTTACCATGACCAGGGAGGCAGGACAGGAAGAGCCCAAAGCAAGTAGTCGCCTCCAAAGACATGAACAGTGAATTGGTGAGTGCTAGTGCTCAGCTCATTTTCCCCTGCTCCCACCCACAATTAACACTCGTTAACATCAGTTAATGGAATCAATCCAGTTTCCCATGGCATGTACAGAGGTTTATCTGCCAAGGGACTCTGGGCTTTCTCAAGTTGACAATTAGCGCTAACTATCACACCCTGATGTAACACTGATGCATTCTTCACAGGTTTCAATTGTTTCCTTCAAATTTGGCTTCCTCTTGGGAGTCTTCTCTCCTACCCTGAGAGAATGACTTCTCCCCACCATAGAGTTTAACAATGTATAACCCCACTCTCTGCACAATCTTTAGCACAGAGAAGGTCTCCACATCAGGACAGAAAACTGTCTAGGTTAGAAAGAAGCTGCTCTGAGGTGACAATCAGGGCCAAAGATTGTCTCAAGGCTAGTGTGTATCAGTGAGGACGGCATGAAGGAGTCCAGAAGGAAGGACCACGGAGCTAAAGCCACTGTACTGGTGTAGCAATCAGAGCATCCCTTCAAAAACTCAGAAAGACATGGAATGTCAGACTGTAAACAATGGGAAAGGCTTGGCAATTTATTTATTTATTTATTTATTTATTTATTTATTCATTTTGGTATTGTTGTTAGGACCTTCCTTGCAAGGGTTTAACATTTATCTCTCCTAATACCTGGAAATTAATGGAATGAATTCCATGTGCTCTGAACTAGGACTTTTATCTACTGAATAAGCATCTACAACATCGGTCAAATATGGCTGCCCAACTCCCCAGAATGCTGAGTGGCTAAGAGAATGACCTGATGCTCCAAACAAATGCTTCCTTTCATATGGAAGCATCTACCATGACTTCCCACAGACTTGTCTGCACAGTCTTCTGATATGAGGTAATTATTTTGTATTTGTTGAATTAGCTGAGGACACTGATAGTCTCAGGAAGACCTATTAAATGTCAACTTGTTCTTTTCCAACGCACTTAACTAGCAGATGCTGTCCTTAGATGTGCGTGTGATTGGGGTGGCTATGGAAGGGGTTTGCAATAAACAGATGCAAGGAGAAATTTGTTAAGAACATACAGAACCGCTCATGTTTCTCAATTAGAAGTTAAAAGGCACAGCCTTGGGAGCTGGCTTTTCTTCACTTTGGGGAAAGTGTGACGTAATAATCCCCCATTCTTAAGAAATGAAGAGAAATGAGTGCTTTGCTCCATTCTTGATATATGAAAAAAGCCAACTTTAAAGCAACATTTTATTAGAAACATAAGTTTTGTTTAAGAAATTTTAAAATCCGGAGTTTATTTTCCTTTGGTGTTGCTGCAGAGAGTCAATAGAAATCGAGATTTGTTTTTCCCCTGTATTTTTGCTGCTTATTAAACACACTTGTGAAACAGATTTCTCACAGAGGTGCAAAATGGACTGGGAAGGGGGAAAGGTGCAGTTTTCTCCATTGACCTGTTTCTTTCCCCCTCAGGACGCTCCCAAACAGCTGTGAGAAAAAGAGGGCGGGGGGAAGAGGTAATTCTGCAGCTCATAGCCAGATGTTCATTTCAAACACACCCTGAACAACTTTTGCATGGTTTATTACATTTTCTGAAACCATTTTTCACAAGCCTGTTTTCTCAGCTGGGAAACTTCTGGTGTAGTCTTTTCAAAAAATATTGCATTTGGCATTACAAGAAAAAAATCTTTTGAGGCATTCAAAGGACAATCTGTTTGCCTTGGTCTTCAGAAGCCAGCTATAGGAATTTACGAATCCCGTGCCACCAGACTGTAGGTTCCACTTTCCATCCTCTTTGCAGAGGACCTCCAGAGCTCCACCCACTTACTTATTTTAGTGTTCTGCCCTCTTAGATTGGCAGAAAGTGCCCAGGACAGGAAATCTGGCTGGAAATAAACAGGGCCAGTGGAAGAATCCACCAGAACTCAAGCCAAGGCAGAACTCTCCACGTTAACCTATAAATACATCAATCTGTTTTTGTAGGCCCTAGACCTTTCTAGTTGCATCCACCTTCTGAGATGAAAATGAGAAAAAGAGCTCTAAGTGCCAAGGCGTCTCGTAGAATTCCATCCGCACTGCTGGGGCCATCCACGCTAAAATCCAATCCTGGCTGGCATAGGGGGCTGGGAGTACAAGGTACCCACTACTCCTTAGAGTGGTGCAGGTCTCCTGGCCACTGGTTAGAGTTGAAATCATTGTTCTTGCATAGATCCACCATGAAGAATCAAGTCTGGAAATGATCTCAGGAAAGAATGGATGACCCAGGAGGGGAAGTCTGGGTCTGAATGGAAACTACACTTTGTCTCTGGAATGAATCAAGCCATTCCCAAGATAAGATAACCCAGAAGAAATTATAAAGCAGTTTTAGTTTGGATGAACTAGAAAGCTAAAGATCATAACTTAAGCATGAGTCTTCACCTTCCCAAAGCTCATTTTCTCCCATTTCATTAACATAATTTTTAGATTTCATCATAATGTTTGCCCACTTCACATACTTTCAGAATTGGGCAGCTCGTTCTTTCCAAACACAGCTTGTGATTTACATATGTATGCATGTGGCTGAAATATTACACTGCAGCCCATAATTTATGTGGTTGTTGTGTATCAACTCAAAAGCTTTGTAACATCCCCATCAAGGTTCAAGAAACGTTGCAGAAGAAGGGGCAAAAAGGATGTGAGACCCGAAGATGGGGAGGAGGGCTAGGAAGTGTTATCTACTGGGAAAGACATAGCCACAGCAATCAGGAACTCACATCAGCTTTAGATCCCTGCTCTGGGTCTGCTCATGAACAGTCACACTTGGATGGAAAAGAGGCTCTTGGATTTAGGAAGAGGAAAAAAAAATGCCACCTTCAGTTGTGTACCCACTGGTGACCCTCCAGGCTCTAAAAGATAGTTCCACTCCAGTGTTCATAGACTGGCTATGGTTCAACTGACTGGGTCACAGAACAAAACCAAGAGGCATGAATCTTAGAAATGTACCAGTAGTCAGTCATGAGCAGAAGTTGGTAGACTTAAGGGTGGGTAAAAGATGATTGGGAAAGAAGGTGTCTTAGTCAGGGTTTCTATTCCTGCACAAACAGCATGACCAAGAATCCAGTTGAGGAGGAAAGGGTTTATTCAGCTTACAGTTCTGCATTGCTGTTCATCACCAAAGGAAGTCAGGACTGGAACTCAAGCAGGTCAGGAAGCAGGAGTTGATGCAGAGGCCATGGAGGGATGTTCCTTACTGGCTTGCTTCCCCTGCCTTGCTCAGCCTGCTCTCTTATAGAACCCAAGAGCACCAGCCCAGGGATGGCACCACCCACAAGGGGACTTCCACCCTTGATCACTAATTGAGAAAATGCCCCTCAGCTGGCTCTCATGGAGGCACTTCCCCAACTGAAGCTCCTTTCTCTGTGATAAATTCAACCTGTGTCAAGTTGACACACAAAACCAGCCAGTACAGAAGGTAATATGAATACTTTATACACATGTGTGAAATGATCAGATACCAAAATTAACCAAAAGCCACCCCTAAAACAACAACAAAAATCAAGTTGAGGGATGGGACATGTGCACATGCCTTTCGAATGGACCAGCATACTGTGATGCACATTGTTAGCTAACTCTGTACTCCATGTTTCTGGAATATCCTGAGACAATAAAATAATGACCCCACTCTGAAGATTCATCTCAGAGATGCTGAAGATGATATCCAACAAGCATCTTGCTGAACCAGTCTTACTACAAGGAGAGGAATGTGGGCTAAAGACAGATTCAGGGGTCACTGGTTCAGTGGTAATGAGCACGCACAGGAGCCCCCAAGACAGGATAAGAAATCAGAGGTAAAAACACAGAGTCAGTGTCCCAGGTGACTGCATTGGAAAAGATACCCAAAGAGGGAGGACCTACAACTTAATCAGAACAAAACGGAGTGAAAGGTAACAAGTGAGGGCCAAGAAATAAATAAGGGGATATGGGGAAATAACTGATAAACATAGTGCAAAATACAGAATTTAGTGGGAAGCAAACATTTCATAACACTGTACATTATCCCATGAAATGCTAGGAAATAGGAGTGAAAAAACAAAACAAAACGGTGTGAACCTTTTTTTTTAAGAAAAATAAGACAGAGTCAGGATCCATTGTCTCTCTGTGACCTTAGTAATTAGAACATCAGATCAAGTATGTTATTTTGCAAATTTCGGTAAAAGTAAAAAACAGGCTAATTCCTCCCAAATTACTGCAAGAGGTTAAAGAAAGCAAAGCAGAGTTCATCTAGCAAAAAGCAGGAAACAGACAAAACAATGGGAAAGCCCACAAAGCAAGCAAAGGAGCCCTCATCAGGGATGACTCATGGCTACCCATGACTGCTTAGAGACTGTCAGTCCAGGTGCAATCCAGAAAGACATCTCTTGGAAGATAGAATTTTAAAAAGTGTCTCAGAGAGTTTCAGTGGGATTAACTAGACGATGTATATCAGAAACATTTAAGTCAAAACAACAGATGTGTCAGTCTGAGTATTAGAGTGGATCCCTGAGTTGACAAAGGGTAAAAGCAGAACAGGAATTAATTTATTAGGAGTTACATTCTATTATGGATATGTAATTGTGGTATATTCCACTATTCCTGGTAAGTGAGAACTAGATAGGTATGTAAATTCATCTGTTCGTAATTCAAAGGGAAATTATGTTTGTGATGCTTCTATACACATTAGCCTCAACTAGACATGCCCAGGAGACAAAAATAAATGAAGATAGGTAAAGGTTTTATTATTCCAACAGGACCGCATCAAATATGTATCTATATGTAATAACTGGTCATTTACCTTGCCAGGCTTCAGACTTTTTTCCTTTTAAACACAGTGAAGCCTTTTTACAATTACATTTGCTTGTGGATGTGTTTTTTACATGGATATAAATTTATTTCTCTTCCCTACACTATGCATGGCCACATTTCCCTGACAATGTTCTGGAAGCCATAGTGCAGAAGTGCCTTCTCATGTCAATAGTAAGCTTTGTCCCAGAAGAATCTTCAGGTACTGAGTTATTGAGACTTGTTGAGACTCTTTAGGGTCCCAGCTTCCAAGCAAATTAAAAAAAAATAGTTTCTTCCACTTTCAGAGAAAGTTAGGAAACTCACCTTCATTTCCCTGTCCAGTGAACATATTTTTAATTCTTAATCCTTGTCCAAATGCTCTAATTCACCTTTCCCACTCTATAAGTAATGGGTGAGGGTCATATCCCCCACTATTGCTTTTTCAGAACCTTCACACTGGTGACAGATGAATTGGGTGTGGCAGTGGGACTGTTTACAAGTGTATCTGTATTAGTCCTCAAAATATTACACACACACACACACACACACACATGCACACGCACTCACTCACACATGCACACTTATATGTATTACATACATTACATACATCTGAAACACCTTTACAATATCAATCACTATAAATTTACCACATACCAAGGGATAACGAGAAGAGGGACAGTGAGTGGAGTATAACTTGAATAAGTAAAAAAAATTAAATTAAATTAAATTAAATTTTACAAATCTATCACATGCCATATTGAGATAATAATACTCAAAGCATTCCCACCCTCGTTAAAATAGAGATTTTCTGGTAAACTTTATATCATTCTCTCCTCTCCATCATCATCATGTCTACTACAATTGTCATACATCAGCAGCCACGAAGAACATGTTGTATATTACAAATTTTGTTTTAAAAAAACCTATTCAACTTGGACTCTGCTAAAATGTCTGTGTTTCCAATGAATAATAAAATGGAGCTCACAGCCAACAGCACAGAATGAGCACATCGCTTTTGTCTGGGATCGACTTGGTCTCAGTGAATCTCTGGTGTGTCTGGATGTGGAGCTTGAGCTTTCTGTGTGATTTGGGTTGTCCTTGCTTGCTCATCATGGTCCCCCCCATTGTCAAACGTCAACTGAGAGAACTCACTCCAAGCTCTCTTGGCAGAGTGAATTGGGAAAATAGCCTTAAAGCAGGAAGGTTAGGGTCACCCATCTTGTGGTTCTGCAGAGAACAGCTAAGGTGTCATGCATGCTGGACAGGTGCTTTGTCACTGAGCCACAGCTCCAATCCCAACAATGGTCTTGATTGCAGAGATCTACAATGGTTTATTTTCAGCTGGACTTTTTTTTTTTTAATATGTCCTTAACAGCTGGGTTGGCTAAACTCCTATTTGAATAACTCAACATTCTTGCTTGATTTGAAACTGTCTCTTCTTTACAAAGTAATCCACTCTCCCTCTGCACTGTAGTGAACTTTTCCCTAGAACATTTTCATTTGCATGAGGATATTGCTCAGTGATAGATACCACTTCACTGTTCTAGTTAGTGTCTGTATTAACAAAGTAATGGTCAGAGAGAAAGAAAGCCATCAGATGCACAGGTACCCTTCCCAGGTGGATTCCTGGCTTGTACCTGGCTAGTGACTGGTTGACCCTCTGGGAAGTCTAGGACATGCATGGATATCCAGGATGTACACATTCTTGGCTCCCACTCTAGGACCCCTGTAGACTTGGATCATTTCCAGCTTGGTACCATGATCTAAAGGAGGATCACAAATGGGGAAATCTCAAGATGGGGCCAAAGAAATTTCATTCATTCACGCCATCTCACTGCTTCATATCTTGAATCTTTGGGAAGAAAATCAGACAAGATGTTTGCAACTCTGTTAGAAGAAGAATACAAGAAAATACCTGCAGGTCAAGGATTGGTTTGATGGCCTTAAAAGACGTGTCTGCATGAGTGTTCTAAGCAAAATCCATTGTCTTTTATTGTCTCCTTTTAATTTCAGGAAGACTTCGGTATCATGAAATCTTTATCTGTACTCTCCCCTTCACAATTTGACTGACCCCCAAAAGTAGTGGTGACATTGCTGATTGTTTTTTTAAATTAATGCTGTTGAGTACTTATCTTCAAAACCATATGTAGCCCGGAAATAACATTGTAAGGAAAATGAGTACATAGCATCTTACCTGTAACCATTGCACAAGGCAAAATGAGGATTTGATTCTAAGCATTTGGCATTCAGAGTATCACATGGTATTCCTATGGTATTCCTGAGTGAACAGTACTCTGTATTTTGATTGAATTTTATTTTTGAATTTCTGGTAATAAGTAGTACTGAACATATGCATATATTAAGGTGTTTGTTAAATCAATGTGCAGAAAATTGACACCCACAATTGGAGCCTTCAACCACCAGAAATATTATAGAAGGTTTTGCTTGACAAACAATGTTTTAAAAGTCAAAAAGTTAAACCACAAACTGGTGTGTCTGTGTAAGTGATAATATTTATTTTGTAAATTTAGGATGAGGGCTCATGCACTGATAGAATTTATTTCTTGGCTCATTGGTTCTTCCATACATCAAAGCAAAGGGCTACAATGCACCCCAAGATATGGTAGGTGAGGGGCAGCAAAGGTGCGTGGTTAAGAGGTTGTAATCAAGAGCTGAGCTGGATGGATATGATCTTGGTACCACCATCCCGTCAGACACCCACTCAATGCCCCATTGTATGGACAGTTTTGTAGTGAAGGAGACAAAATATTTTCCATTAATTATTTGCCATATTTTATTTATCATGTATATCTCCCATGAGCCAGAACATGAACATGGCAAAAGAGTCTGCTTGGATACAGGGAGACAGACTCAGGCCCAGTGGCTGTCCAGTTTTAAGGAACAATACCTGCAGAGTTATGAATGCAAAGCTAATGCCACAGAAGTGTACATGTATACCCTCCTTTAACTAAAGTAAAGGGCAAACTGTGGTGCAGAGGAAGAGAAGAAGGCTTTTACCTAGTATCCTTTACCAAACAGAACAGTCTTCTAGAAATGAAAAGGAAGTGGTAGCTCTGGGTAATGGGGAGGATGCTGGGCCTGCACTGGGGAACTGAGGTAGCCATTGATGGAGATAACCTGGTGAGAAAGATGGAATTGTGAAGAAAGACTTCCAGGCACATGGAGGCCTTCAGCGTTGATGGATGATTGGTGCCCATGAAAACAATTTTGAGCACAGTAAATCATACTCTGTTACTCTCAGCTTCCTTCTCATTTATTTGATTGTTTCTTGACCTTTGCTGTTTTTAACGAAGAAAGATTCTTTAAATTCCTCCCATTGAGTAAAATACTGTATAATACTGCAAACATATCAATCTATAGAAAAATCATAAATAATACCTGAAATTATATAAACCTCTACAAAGAACAGAAGACACTAAAAGCTGAACATCTCCCCCCAGAATGCCTGCATGCCATTTCACTGAACTGATTAATAATATTTTATAAAATGTTTTTGGATCAATAGTATGTTAGGGCAGCCTTTCCATATCAATAAAGGCATATGTTAGCATTTTAATGAGTGCAGATTTCTCTATTTTATGGGGGTAATGCAATTTACTTATCCCCTCTTTATTGATAAAAAAACAATCTTTCTCTAATTTCTGTGCAATGTCAACAGTGCTTCAATGAACAATTCAGAGCCCAGCGCAATTAAACCATAAGATAACAGATAGAATCCACATCAAATACAGCTTTGACAACAAAAGCAAAGCAACTCCCTCCCCACTTTAACCTGTTATAGAAAGAGGAGACAGCAAAGGCTGTCTTCTGCCACAGATCTGTTCCTAATTACACCCCTAATAATGAGTGCAATGTTCATAAAGTCAGGCAAAATGAAGCTCTTACACCTTACACTCATTTTGAATTGTTGTTACTTATTATTTGAATTGTACATTGCCCATGACCCAGTATAATAATGTAATGCCCATATACCATTTGCACTAACCAAAACTAGGATACCTATGCTCTAACAGGGAATAAATGATAAACTAATGGAAAATATTAGATATGAAGGAACACTGTGCAAACTATTAGTCTGAGTTGTGGGTCAGAGTGGTAGATGCCTTTGGTGAGATCATCTGAAAAGGCTATTCTAAGGCTCCCACAACTAAATGACCAAAGGTTTACATCAAGTGAGGAGCAAGAATAGCAGATTCAAATACAAAATAGCAACAAGTGCAGAGTGGAAGCTGAACTCTGTGGAACTAAGGGACAGAAAAAGCAGGGGTCAGCTTCAGCATTGCTGCCAATGCTGCCTGCAGATACAGTCACAGGAAAGAGAAGATATGACATGAGAAGCACAGGAAAGAAGGAGGAGGAATGCAGTGGCTATTCTCACTTGCAAAGACAAGCCATTGGACGGATTCCATAGGTCAGAACTTGACTTGGGATTTGAAGGGACACTCAGCTTCCCTAAACCATGAGCAAAGGGCTCATTGTTATCCTCAGCTCTATACTCACAAGACCTAGTGAAATATCTGCTCGTTGTGTGTGCTATATCAGCTTGAAGATGAGTCACCCCTCATTAGGCAGATGACAGGCCTACATGAGGCGTCCAGAGTGAAAGAAGAGTGCCATCTCCACTTCCAACAAGCAGAGCTAAGGCCTTAAGTATGTTGTACTAAATCTTGAGCTGATGATGAGAACTAAGACTCCGTTCTTATCCTCAAGTGGTTTCAGTTCTAATAGCTGAGAAGAATTTGAGATGACTGACTACATGGGTGAGCACATCACTTGAGTTTTAATAGGCTTGTGCTCTTTCAGAAGCAATATGTCTTTTTCTGATATGCAACACACCATCTATTTATTGTGAACTTTCAGTGAGACCATAAGTGCTGGTCTTTGTCTCCCTTCTTCTTAAGAAGAAAGCTAATTCTGTTTTGAAAGAATTTCTGTTTTGAGTGAGAAATTTAGGAAAGGATGTGTGAGACGGAAATTAAAGATAGATTTAGGAACTATCTAAGATGGGTACTCAACACATAGCAATAATCTTTGTACTTGGGAAGTAAAAGGTGTAATTCTGGTCCTGGTTATGTAGTGAGTTTGAGGCCAGTCTGGCTTTTATGAGAAAGGCACTACATCAAGAATTCAAATCAATGGATAGGAGATTACTCACTGGATAAAGTGGCATACAAACAAGCATGATATAGTGAGTTTAGATAACCGGAGTTGTTGTTTTGTTTTGTTTGTCTTGTTTGACACATGTGGTTGCACATATCTGTAACCCTAGGACTGAAGGGAACAAAATGGTTTCCTGGAACTCATTGTCTAGCCATCTAGTGAGCTCCAGTTTCAATGAGACACCCTATCTCAAAAAATGAGGTAGAAAACAACAGATGACACAGTGACAGATGACACGATATACTCATTTTCTTCTGCATGCATGTGCATGTATGTGCACACACATACACATGCAAATGCACATAAAAACAAACATACTTACACCACATATATTCATAAGACACAACAAAACAAAAGCAGATGGAAGTCATTCTAGACTGTGTTACATTGACTTCTGGGCAAATAGACAAAGAAATCTTGATTTGACAACACAAGGTTTATACAAGAATAGAAGCAATTTATACAAGAATATGTGTCCTATACGTGTAGAGTCGAATAATGAAGATAAACTGTACAGTGTGAAATATGACATCATTGACCCCTTCTGTCTCAGTCAGACTCATTGTTCTTTATGGATCCTTCGGGGAAGTACAGTAACATTGAATGTGTACCTGCCTATCTGAACATGAAAGCATATTATTGACTGGTAGAATCCCAGAGAGCAAACTACCTATCCTTTAGTTGTCAGTGTTCTCCACAGCAGAATGTGGCTAACGTCAGCATTGACTTCACTGAGCTTATCACATTGTCTCATATATTTTCATATTTAGGACTGAGATGAGCTTAGTAGAAATCTCAGGTCCTCATTTCAGCTGATTGAAAACTTCTACACACAGTAGAGCTCTAAGCCCTATCACATCTTTGTACATTGTGACAACCAATAGGGGGCTAGCCTTGGGAAAGCCTGAGTCTCCTTCTTCTCTCAATCATGAGCTGCCTATAGTTCTTTGTCTACAAGTGAGAGACCCCCCTCTATTTTTCCCTCTTCCACACTAGCATGTCTGTTGATATTGTCGCCATTCCAGTCTTGCTTATGCAGACACATCTAAGTGAGACTGTTTTGAGGCAGACCTCTTGGTATCCCAGCACTTGCCATTTTGCCACCCCCTTTTCTATGATGTTCTCCAAACCATAGAGGCAGGAGCTGTGACATAAATCTATCTATTGGGCTGAGTTTCCCACGGCCAATCTCTGCATTGCAACCACATGTGGCTGCTGTGATGGTCTTCATTTGCTGTAAAGAGTAACTTATTTAATGAAAGTCCTAGCTATCCAGAAAAGGAGCCTTGTGGATAAAAGAGGAGGTTTTGTAGTTTTTTTCCCCAACACAATACCTTTCTTAATTATTTGGTAATTTTATATAAGGCATCCGACCACACTTGCTTCTCATTCCTCCCTGGTCTACCCTCTCACCCTCTGTATTTTCAAAATAGCTTCACTGAGGTAAAGTTCACTTAGGAAAGGTCTTTGCATGTTCAATATATACAACTTGATGAGGTTAGAGGTCAGTATATACCAGTAATAACATGACCATAATCCATGGCATAGATGTATCCATCGCAGACAAAGGGCTCCTACAGGGCCTCGTACATTGAAGCTTCCAGAATCCTTATGTTATTGAGGATGTCTCCTATAAGAAAGGCCACAGAGGTATTGGCTGGATCTCCCATCTTGTTTCATCCATGTCAAGATCTGATATGTTCTCTCAATGAAAACACTGATGTTGTAAGTGAGTTGGTTTACATGAAATCAGAGGTCAGCTGTGAATACAGTGTAGACAGGTTCCCCTATAAAGGGTTTCTAGAGAGAGGCTTGTATAGTACCCTCATCAAGACCCTTGGTACCAGAAATATATGATTCTCAGGTCTCCTGCCCAAATTTGCATCACATTGGCGGGAGAATGCAGCCTGCCTGTAGCTCCCTCCCCTCTAAGTCTTCTGGAATGGTCCACAGAATTCTAAAACCAGAGGAAATAAAGGAAAGAGAGAAAAGAAAATATAGTTGGATTTTTGCTGATGGAAATTATTTCTGGAGGTCATGACATAGGATGACCATGAAATCCTGGAATCTGTGTTTGTCTTTGTGGGGCAAAGGGCTTCATTTTAGAGGAGACATAGGAAGTCAGAGCCTGACCATGCTTCCCTGTGGCCCCGAGTTGGCAAGCAATAACTTCCCCTGGACCAGACTTCTCGGGGTCTCCAGAACCCACTCTGTCGTGACAAGGTGGCTTGTGTGGGTCCTGTGTTCTGCTGCTCCTAGAATCCATCAGTCTTTTGGATTTGGAGGGGATGTGGAAATAAAAATTTTCTGCCTTTTTCTCATTTCCTAACTGAGTTTCTGCCAAGTCAAGCCGGTAGAAACCAGTGCCATCAGGAAAGCTAGGAGCGGAGCCTGATTCTCTCTAACACTTCATGCTCAAGTGTATTCTTGCTCTAAGTCTGTATCAAACACTTAGTCAAGCTTGTGATTCTGTAAAAGGCTTGTAAAAAGAAAGCCTCACCTAGGTTACCCTCAGTGTTTTACCATGTGACTTTTGAGAGCTGTGTGTAAGAAGCAGGCACGGCTACCAGCTGATGGTCAGAACTCGAAAACTGGGCACCTCACTTCCAGAAGATCCTGCTATACCACTCCTGGGCATATACCCAGAGGATTCCCCACCATGTAATAAGGATACATGCTCTACTATGTTCATAGCAGCCCTATTTATAATTGCCAGATGCTGGAAAGAACCCAGGTATCCCTCAACAGAAGATTGGATGCAAAAAATGTGGTATATCTACACAATGGAGTACTATTCAGCCATTAGAAACAATGAATTCATGAAATTCTTAGGCAAATGGATGGAGCTAGAGAACATCATACTAAGTGAGGTAACCCAGACTCAAAAGGTGAATCATGGTATGCACTTACTAATAAGTGGTTATTAACCTAGAAAACTGGAATACCCAAAACATAATCCACACATCAAATGAGGTACAAGAAGAAAGGAGGAGTGGCCCCTGGTTCTGGAAAGACTCAGTGAAACAGTATTCGGCAAAACCAGAACGGGGAAGTGGGAAGGGGTGGGTCGGAGGACAGGGGAAGAGAAGGGGGCTTATGGGACTTTCAGGGAGTAGGGGGCTAGAAAAGGGGAAATCATTTGAAATGTAAATAAATTATATCGAATAAAAAAAATTAAAAAAAAAACAAAAAAACTTCTCACACTGCCATTAAACCCTTTCACCAAGACAACTCTGAGCCTGTGTTCTCCCATGAGAAGTGGGCCCACCAGAGGATTTTGTCCTTGGCAGCACTCTGTGTCAGCCTACCGTCTCCCACAAGTATTTCCATGGAAAGGTCTTCCATCTGTACCTTGGCAGAGAGGGGGGATTTCCTTTGATGTTCTGCCATGCTTTTCCCCTCAGCCTGAAGTAAGGTGCAGCCCTAGAGTACTGGTCCGTTTTAAAGGATAGTACTGGTGCACTTCGCGTAGTCAAAAGATGTAAATGGGACATTCCTATTTTCTTCTGCAAGTCTGAAAGGCACTGAAAAAAAAAAAAACCAAGTTGTTTGTTCGGCCGCTACTTCCCATCTCAGTGTGCAACAGGTCACAAGATGTGACAAGTTCACGCACTAATTCCTTCCTTTTCAGTTAATAGAATAACACAGATGGGCACAGCCTGGGATCCAACACAAATTTAAGCATGAGCAGAATGAAAATAGGGGTGGCTTGGTCCATTCTCAGCACTTAATGAAATAGAAATCATTTTCTGCTGCCTTGTTGCCTTCAACTGAGTAGCCCTGAGTTGCTACCCTCTGGCAGGAGAGTGCAGGCCCCTGCACAGGCCACGGTCTCAATGCTGAGAGATGCTCACAGCATGTTACAGCATCAGTTGCACCAGAAAGCATGTACTGCTTCCCAGCAGTCCATGCATGATAATGTCCTGACAGAGGCTCCAAACTATTCCATATGTGGCCTGTATGTTGGAAAACAATTACTAAAACAACAGACTTGATCCTTGGTCTCATACTATCTGGCAACTATCATCCTGTTTGTCCACTTCGAAACTTGAAAGCTCATGTGAAACTGGTTTCAAATGTCTTATCGCTCACCAGACTGTGACCTTTCTGTTCAAGGGTGACACTGCACAAGACTGCACCCATCAACATCCTGCCATAGAGTCAGGAGGGGATGATGATGACCTTTCTGAAGACCTACAGGTAGTTAATGGATGAGAGAGGAAGAGGAGCACACATTCTGCAGCACTGTAATTACTGGAAATTTTCTAATGTTTCTATAACCGTCCCCCCAACCATTATCTTGCAAAACTAGAAAAAAATGTATTGGTATTAAAAAACAAAACAAAGAAAACCTAAGAAAGCAGAAAAGCTCCTGTTAAGAAAGAGCAAGGAGAGAACAGAAGAGGAAAGAGACACAGCAGGTAATGGATGTGGGGATGAAGAAAACAGAGCCCATTATACACACATACAAGGTCACAAAGAGACCCTTAATAAGGATACTATGTATCCTTAACACTTGATAACACAAATGAATGAAAACCTTAAAGTGACAGTAAATTTGGGGTTGAAACAGCTGAAGCCTGAAGAGATCTTTAAGTCGTAGGCTACGGATGAGCTGTGAGTCCCCGATTAATTGCTCAGCTCAGCTTCAGATTCTAAGTTTTCCAGTCATGAAGAAACTGAGGCATGTTCCATTCATTTAGTTGAAGGTCAAGTTAAATTTGGACAGCAATGAGTGGAACATTAAGAAAAAGAAAGACTAATATAGTGAGATATTTAGCTGTGCCGAGTACTGTGCTCCCAACCCTTTAATAGTCAAAGTATGCCACTGACTAAACTTCACTGACTTATTCTGAGGCAAATGTCATTAGCTCCCTACCACAATGGTAAAGAAAGAGAAGGAGGACATTGGGTGCTAGACCCAATATCTGCTGAGTCTTCAGTATTGTTTCACAGTTAAGTCTTTCAGAAACCACAGAGGACAAGTTCATAACTTCATGACAGGTGCTCAACACCTGAGTTCTACTATTATTTTCCTCATGGTCATCACCAACATGGTGGGCATCACTACCACCGCCTGCTGAACAGCTTGTGTGCCAGTATTGTAGCTCTGGTGGTTGAAAGACAATGTTAAAATTGGAGATTCCAGAGCATTTGTGACTTAGAATTGTTTTGGGAATCAGTGAGGACAATGACCCAGATGTATTACAATTTGAGTACCATTAGGTTGACACATATCTTTATGACCTACTATCAGTTATTCTCTGCAAGCCTTCCTTTCTCAATATATGCCTTTCACAGTAGTGAATGTCCATCCTTAGAAGTGACTCTTCTCTTCTTCCCTATGACTCTAATAAATACAGCAAATCTGACTGTGCCTGGCCACAAGAATGAGCAGTGATCCATAGACCTTGTCTGTAAAGATGAGCCTATGAGTCAAATGGCCCATTGAAACTTTCCTGAAAGCTTCCATAGTCTGATATTGGAAGAATGAAGGGGACTTCTTCCTGTCACTCCCAGGTTGGCATGGTATCAGTGGCCTAACATGGCATGGGTGGTGTGACATAATAGCTTTTAGTAGCTATTTCCACTTCTTTCTTTCCGTGCTTCTCCTGGTTTGTTTTTATAAGGAAATCAACACCTTGGCTTGCTGGAGTCTGTTCCCTCTGTAGCAGAGTCCTCTACAGGGTTTCTGTCTCTGTTCCCTGTCTCTTCAACTCTTCCCTCATGTTTCTATATTCCCTAGTTCTAGGCAATGGGAATGTGTAAGATACAACCCCTGGCCTCAAAGAGCTGAGAGTCTCTTTGAGGACACAGACTGAGAACCGTTTATGATCCTATTTCTTTAGCTGTCAGCCAAGGAGGTGGAGTTGAAATGCCTGCCAGAGCCTTGTGCTGATTTCTCCGCCTGGGAGAGAGGTGACATTAAAGAGTGTTTATGCTTCACATGGTACCCAGATGCCTCCCTTTGTCCCTTGTGAGCCCGTGAAGAGAGAACTATCTTCCTATAAAAACAGACAGGCTTAATGCCTGGCAGGCCCTGGATGTAAATTTCAAACGATGTGATTTAAGTAAAACTTATTTAAAGTGAAAGTTGTGGTCATACTGAAGATACAACCCCGTCTTTGTTTCTCGCCTTACATAAATGCATGCAAAATTCCTTTCTTCCCTGTTCATAGTGCCCGCTGGGTATAGGTATCGCTTCTGGCTGATTCAGAAGATTCATGGAGAAAATCAGAACCAGGGCTTCATCTCTTCCTGGAAATGTTTTTTTCCCCTTTCAAATAAACCTGCTGGTAAAATGTTTACAGGGATGATATTTCACACGAGAAAGAGATGACCCTGTTAAATGTAAGGAAGGAAGGATCTGCCACCTCATTCAACCTCCCGGCTTCTACTTCTGTTGGAGAATAAGAAATCCATGGATCTGGAGCAGGGAGAAAATTGGGTAGATGTAGAATCCAATTATGGATCTAAGGAAAATTCTGGAGAGGAACTTCTTGGATAAACTTTCCATTTCAGTCTTCTGTAGTATTTATTTACATATTGTTATTTCTTTTATCCAAAGGCATTGTTTCCCTTCCAACCCATCTAAGAGGATAAATTGATATTCACTTACCACCTATTATGCTCTACAAGAAAAAAAAGGAGACACAGAGATATTTATTTGTAGTATCCACACGAGTCTCTCTTGTCCCTTTGGTAAATCTGTCATTGAGGCTCTGTCTCTGTGAAGGGGTTTTCCTTACTAAGCATTTCCCAGGTCTTTTTGATTCTCTGTTTTCTTAATTTCCTAATTTTACAAATTGTTCACAAGGGATGGGACTGAGGAGACAAAACCAGCAGAGTGAGGCCATATGGAATTTGCTTGCCAAGACTAAGAGGGTCCTGCTATTGCTGGAGCTTCGAGTTCAACTACAGCCTTAGTAACAACACAAACAGTTCCCTTGATGCTCATTTGCAGGGATATTGTAGGGGCCAGAGCAATCAGCTTGTGCTCTTAATAGTACGAAAAGCAAAATCCAAGAGAAGACAATTAAATCCACAAAGGAAGTAATTCTCCCAGGACTTGCTCAGAAAAGAACAGGGGCCATGATATGGACCAATTAGAGGAAACCCGAAGAAGCAACTTGTCTTACCAGTCCTACAGGGGTAGATGGGAGAGGGGTCCTGAATTGAGGGGATACTAATTCTTAAGTACAGTGTTTAGTCCTTGTGAGTGCGAAAACATCTGTCCTTGAGGAGAGTTGAACTTGTCCAGAAGTCTCAAATGAGCAATATGACTGAAGCTGTACGGCATTTTGGGAGACAAAAAAACATAAATAAATTAAGAATATGAGCAACGTCCATTCCACATAGACTCTATTGTAGTGTTTGGAATAGGAAGAGAGAATAAATATGTTTTTCATTCTGTGACTAGGAGGAGGAGCTGTGTTTAATCTTGGCCATTTTCAGAAAGCCAAGATGAGCTGAAAAGACAAAATTTTATTTGCATGAATGGGCTACTCTTATGACCACAGGGAAGCTGAGAGAAGTCAAGAGCCACACCAGCAGCTATTGGATCAGATATTCTCTGAGGCATACAACACAGGGAAAGTTGTCAGAGGCATCCAAAAGGGAGGCCACAGAATCCCATGCTGGGCAGAACACTGAGTGAGTCATGGACTCGGCCGTGGATCATTTATTGATCATGTACTAAGTGATTAGCATTGATCCAGGAACATAATACTCTAAAAGTGTGGGACAACAAGTTATTCTAAGCCACAGCTCAAAATATTGTAATGTTCAAAGAGAAAGAGAATGGTAGAAGGGTATGTATAACTAGTCTTCCAGTGGGTGAGACACAAAGACCATGTATTACTACTCCATCAGTGGCTGAGGTAGCCTTCCCTTCCCACTGACTCATTTCTGATTTAGGACAACACTAAATACCACAGCAGTTCTGCTCTTCTCTCTGTACATCTACTCACTCACCTCGTCTTTATAACTGGCCATAGCCCATGCCTACCTAAAATCCTGTGGTGCAAGCTTGCTACAGTGTGGATGCAATTAGTATTCTCTACTATGACTGTATCTGATATGTTCCTTTCTCCAAATCTTTTTCCCTAACTGTGTCAAAACAAGAACATGTTCAAGTTAAGACACACATCTGGGCAAAGAGATGCAGGAAAGCACTAATTATATATAAATTCAACAAAATGCGTATAGAAAACAATAGCTTTCTTAGGTATGCGGTGAAAAAAAATCTAAAGTGCATCCAACCCTCAAGATCTATCATTCTTGGTTTATGTAGATCTACCTCAAGTTAGTAAATCAAACATTAATGAGAGGGCTACTTTAAAAATGTAATCAAAGTCCCAAAACAAACGACAAGGAAATCATTGAGTGAACATGTTCATTAGTGCACAGGTCTGTAAATCTATTTCAACAGGGAATTTTCTTTGGTCTCAAAGACAATAGGTGCAAACAACAAGAAGGACCAGAGGAGGCATTGAGGCTGGTCTAGAGATGCAAGGCCATGCAGTAAGCAGTGTGGCCACCATAAGCATCAAAGAGTGGAGCTGGCTGACAGTCTGGAAACAAAGACTTCAGCCCAACAGCTACAAGGAAGTTAATCCTTCCCACAGCTAGCAAAGAGGACCATGGACCTCAAATGAAAGTTCTCCCTCTCCAGGTGAGACCCAGAACAGAAAACCCTACTCAAACCTTCTAATCCATTAGAAACATGAGGTAAAATCATGTTACTTGGTAATTATGTGTGTATGTGTGGTATACATGCATATGACACAGGCAGTTGAGTACAGAATGTCCAGGCCCATGCATGAGGAAACCAGAAAGGGATGTGTCTTCCTCTCACTGTCCAACTTGAGACAGAATGTGTCAGCAATCTATAAGCCTACTATTTCTGCTAGGCTGACTGGACAAGGCTCTCCTGGCATCTGTCTGTTCCTGTCCCTTCCTCCTCTGTGTTGGCACCACAGGCATGCACAGCTAGTGGGTGACAGGGATATGAACTTCGGTTCTCATGCTTGCACAGCAAGCGCTCTTACCACTGAGCCAGCTCTCCAGCCTCCGTCTCACTGTTAAATGTTAAATTGTTAAACATTGAATTGTGGTTCCATGGGAATAGAATGCTTATACTTGAGACGAAAAATGGGATTTTTTTTCCAAAATTCTTAGGCTTAATGAGTATTAAGGAAGCATTCCCCTTTCATTCCTCAGTGCCCACCATGAGGCTTCATATCTGCTCTGCTGACTGTGAAAGGGATGCTTTCCTGTCATTAGATAGAGAGCAAGGGTGAGCTCTATTCTTCACTTTAGCATGGAGTTGGAAGTCTGATTTCATAGAATATTGATGCATGGATTCTTTCTCCAATAGAAAGGACTAAAACTGTTGAGATCATCTTTTGATCAGTTAGGATTGAGTGAATGGTAAGAACAAGGAAAACCTGGTACTGCTGACACACAGAATAAGTGAATAATTACCTTAACAAGTAAATAATGATCATCTACTTTTTCTCCACAATCAAGAGATCTACAACTCCATGAACAGAAATTGAAAGCTTTAAACATCACCGAGGTTCAAAGAGCATCGGTGAATGCTAAAGAGTCTCCCACGACAATCTTTCAGCCAATAACACAAAAGCAAGACCTAGGTTACCTGAGAAGAGATCAGGCAAACAGTGACATTTGACCTGTGGTATTGTCCTCCAGCTATTGACACATAGCTATAGTCAAAAAAAGCTCTTTGCCAAGTGAGATTTTCTGGACCCTTGCCCAGTTACTAGGCCTTGCTTGTTATAGAAAATTTATTACCATAAAAATGAACAAATTGTAAAACTCAGACTTTAGTGTTGAAAAATTAATTTGGCCTTTGGCCCTCTTCGTGCGGCATCTGCAGAGAACTTCTCAGTATACTTTGCCAGTTCAGTGCTTGAGGTTAAATGTGTGTACTCAGGAGGTTGCCACTGTGTTAGAGCCTCTTCCAAAGGGAAGCTGTTAGAACTGTGGACTCATCTAGTCTTTCCAAAAGGCACATCAAGAGAGAACTCTGTACATTACTTACCTGACTGGTTGTCAGGGATGGCTCCCTATTGGAGGCGACATTGGTAATTGGAGAAATGTTAATACAACAGGCTGGAGAGCACATAAAAGCCAAATCATGACAATCTTTCTCAAGATGGAGATGAGAATTAGCTTGAAGGGTCCCCAGTACTTAAAGAAAACCAGCAATAAATTTAGGGAGTTGTAGGAAGAATGATGTAATGCTAAAGATGGCATAGGAAAGTTAGTGTAAGTCAGAGAATCGGGCTTGACACTACTCCAAAGAGTCTGGCCTTAATCCCTGAAGAGCTTTACTAAGGACGTGGTTTGAATGTTTTCACTGTTGGATGGTATATGTGAGGATGGTCATTTGGAGAATAAACTGGACAAACTAAGGTAAAACTATATTCTTTTATCTTGTCATTGACAGAAATGTTGATAAAGAAAAAATAAGATGAGAAGGGGGAGACATATTTTAGTTTTTGGACATGTTATATTGTGGTCTTCTGCTATATATGCATGGATTTGTCTGGCCTCTATTTCTCAGGACCTAGAAGATAACTGGAGGATCATCCTGGAGACATGCTCCATCTGGGGTGCTGTACCCATAAGTTTATTGAGGAAGAGGATAGCACTATTACTTTCTCTATAAATCTGTATGTTCCTTTAGACTGTTGCATTGGCCAAATAATCTTTTGTTTTAAATGGAGCCATTAAGATATTCATTCACAAAATATCCAAAGTTTAATGAGATTCTGCTAGGACAGGTGTAATTCAGGCAACAGGAGTGATAGAATGCAAGGCGAACAAAATTCCAATAATCTTGTAGCCTTAATAAACAGAGTTAATGACAACTAACAAAGGGCTAAGCAAACCAATATTAGAAAAATTGAATATAAGAGAGTGATGAAGGCTTAACAGAAAAAATATCGAATAAAATTCTGAGAGACAGCTGTCATTGTAAAGGTGGCAGCAGCTCCTTCTCTGATAGTTTGGCCTGTGTATTAGTTATTTTCTATCCCAGTGACAAAATACTTGATGAAATGCCCTAAGGGCAAAGGGTTTATCTCATTGCCCAGTTTTAGATAGTCTTATCTATTATGGTAGAGATAGGAGAACAATAGTCAGGGCCACCTGGTGGTGGGCCAGGAGATAGAAATCTACTGAGATAGAAGCACAACCACTTGACCTGACACAGTGACCTATTTGCTCCAGGGCCTGCCGCCCAAAGACTCCATGTCGCCCCAAAGAGAACATAGTTGTGGGATAAGTAACAAAAAGGTGGTTCTATAGGGGACATTCCAGATCCAAACCATAGTACTCAGGGGAAGATTTCCTAGCTGATGAGGATATTTGAGTGAAGATCTGTGGGGGCAAGGACTGAGGCAACTTGAAAGCATAAGGAAGAGGGAACAATGTGAAGATTCTACAGAAACAAGGAGACAGTCAAGAATGTAGGGGTCACGAAGACCAGGGACAGAGGAATACATGGGAGATGAGGCTCAAATGGATGAGTTATCATGGAGGGACTAAGGACAGGGATCTGGCTGAGATGAAAAACCACTGAAGGGTTCCAAAGTGATGGTGGAGCTAATGTCATTTCAAACAGCCTTATAGGTATCCATGGTTGATGACAGCCACTCTAAAAGATTTTATGTGTATTCATTGTTATAATTAATTAGTATTAGTCATCTGTTCAAGTGCTCACCCCTACATTATAGAGTGTGTTTATGCCAGGCATTGTGATTAAATGTTGGGACATAGACATTATTAACACAAAGCCTCTTACTTCTGCAGTTTGCAGAACTCAACATCTCTTTGGGAAAGCAGTGAAATGATTCCTTAGTAAAAGCACTTGTCATACATGCCTGATGACCTGAACCACGGTGTGGGATGGGGAGCACTGAGTCAACAGCTCACATCTGTAATCTCGGCACTCCTACAGTTAGATGTAGTTGCAGACAAAACTATCACCTGGAAGAGTGTGGGAGCTTTCCTGGAGTGCACAGAGTAACAGCCTCAACAGCTGGCAGGGAGAGGTCACTCAGAAGGCTTGCTACCCTCTCCTGCACATGTATCACACACAACAAATAAACATACACTTATTCTACTTCCAATTCCATATTTTGTCTCATATACAAGAATCTTTAAAGAATTAGTTACATATCATGAATATTGACATATTTTCCACATAGCTAGACCCCTATTTGACCAAGATATGTTATTGTTTGGCTCCCCCCCCCCATATTCCATTCTCTTCTGTTCCTTATTTTAATATATGTAGTTTTTTGTATATAGATTCTTTCAAAATGCTTGTTTTGAATTTCATGGTAGCTTTATCTTTCATCCAAAATATACACCCCAGGCCCACAGGAGAGAATATAACTCATTAAATTTTGTATGGAGGCCAAGAACCTGTGCTCAAGGTGAATATAACCTCATGGCTACTGCTACTTCATTTGGAAACTTTTCACAGTGGGAGAGGTCAGTGCTCAGTCACAGCTGGGAGACTGACTCTTGTGAGGGAGAATTCAAACAAGAATTTTGTTTGTAGCACTCACCAATTTCCCCAGTGTGAGCATCCATACCCATGATCAATCTCAAGTTAACGAAGTCTCAGCAGAAATTACAAATATTTAACAATTTGTTGGGGCTAGTTCCAGTACTCTGCAGTTTAGCTATTCAGTCCTACTTGATTAAGTACCAGTACCAGTAAAGAAGAATTAAATCGAGACATTCAAGTTCAGTGTGTAATTCTTCTTGGTTAACAAGAGCTTTGAAAGTCCTTACAAAAAGGCAACAATAGCGAAGTGTTCTAGAAACCTTGTTATACTACTGAGTGCTTTTGTTCTTTGCTGGCTTGCTGTTCTGTGTTTGTTTTAGTTTTCAAACAGTTTAAGAATTTTGTTATTTCTTTAGCTGGGAAACTTTATTGGACTACATTGTGCGCATGCATTTTAAGATAAGGATCCTAATCTTGATTGCTACTTTGGAGCCAAAATGGAGGAGGATGTACAGTCATTTTTAAATACTGTCTCAGAAATGTTTACAGCCCCCGGGTCTCAGCTCAGACTGGAACGAGATTGTCTGCTGTTGATGAGGGAAGAGCAGAGCAGCGTGGAGGACAATGGACCTTGGGGACAGACATGCTTGCACTTAGTGAAGCCCTAAAGGGAGAAGTTGAGCCAACAGGGAAGAGGCTCTGACAGGATCTTCTTTCAAGTTAGACAGTTTCCATGTGGGATTCTGATTTCCTAAAGAGAGAGAGAGAGATCCTCATCTATAGAGAATGCTCATTGGTATAGCCCTTGCCATTCGAGTTCCCCAAATCCACATAAAAACTGGGCATACTCACTACATGAGCTTCTGTAACATCAGCATTCCTTCAGAGGGACGTGAGGTGGAGACAGGAGAATCCCAAGCTGCTTGTAAGTCAGATAGGACAGTAGAAAGAAGGAGAGAAACCATGATGTAAACAAGGTAGAAGGTGAAGACTGACACACGGAATTCTTCTCTGACATATACTTATTATACACGCTGGCATCTCTGTCTCTGTCTCTGTCTGTCTGTCTTTCTCTCTCTCTGTGTGTGTATGTTTGTGACAAAAATTTATAATTATCTATAAATATCTTTCCATTTTATTACTTTTTACATTTTATTTGTTTATGTAGTACATGCATATGCCTGTTTGTGTTTGTTTGAAGGCATGCATACATGTAGCTGTGTGTGTTTGCATGCATGCACAGATGTTCTAGTCTGTGTGTAGCTCAGAGCATCACATTGTACTCCCTCCTCTATTGCTCTCCGTACACTAATTTTTTTTGCAACAGCATCTCTGGAAACCTAGAGCTCAGTGGGTTCTACAGCTTTCACGCTAGGAATCCTCCTGCCTCTGCCACCTTAGTGCCAGGATCATAAGCACACATCACTATGTCTGGCTTTTCATGTGGATTCTGGAAACCTGAACTCAGTCTATTCCCCGGTGGCTATTGTAATCTCACTTAAACTTTTACATGCAAGCGTTTCTTTAATTGTTGAAACAACTTGAGTTGCTGTTCACAATTTTATACACAATTTTATATCACAAATGAGAACATCAGACCTAGAGACGTAACATGTCCAAGCCTACATGAGGCGGCACACAGACATCGTGTATCCAGAGTGATCATTATTTGCAGGGCCATCTCAGTCTGTTTCCCAGGACTCACCACAGTAGTGTTGCATAAACTTTCTAATGTGCTTGCTTGTTCAGTGAGTTAAAGGGAATGAATTGTGCTCATACTTCCGAGAGGAGAAGTTGATTGAAGAGCACACTGGTTTTTAGAGATTTTTAATGTTGTGGAAGAAAAATTATATGGAGGGGCATCCTAATTTTCTAAAATCTTGAAACTTTAAGTCTTTCTTAGAAAACTGCAAAGAAGAAAAAAAGTGTTTGAGCCTAAGGTAATTGTCCTTTTATACTGTTACACTTGTCACGGTGCCAACATCTACAAGTTTACCCTAGGGATGAACTGAAAGTGCCGGATCTTCATGATTATAAGATGATTACAGAGGAGAGGCAGCGGGAATCGTAACGCAGGCAGGAGTCTGTCCACACAACCTTCACACCTCGTGAGGACAACCGGGATACTTCTGGGTGTTTTGTTCCCCCCCAGACTTACTATGTAAGTAGCTTTTTATTCTCACTCTGTCGACTCTTTATCTCCCGGTAATTGGGCAGCCCTGTTTGGTTGTTCCATGAGGTCTGTTGGCAAGGAATTCTCGGGAATGCGTTAGTGTCATTCAAGAGGCAGTTTATCCCAGCTGGACTGAAAAACAAACAACAACAACAACAACAAAAAAAAAAAAAAAAAAAAAAAAACCAGGAGAGGATCCCATGAAGAGTCAGCTGCCTTGGGTGTGCTATGCCTCGGATGAAGATTTTCACTGCCACTGAGAATCCTTACTGATTATAAGACTCTGCAGGAAAACTTTAGAGTGTGGAAAGATAAAGCTTCCATAATACACACCAGCATGGCGCTCCTACAGCTCGGCCTACTTATTCATTCACGGCATAGAAAAGACAAAGTAATAATGTGACTAAAGCAAGTTCTCAATTCATCAGTTTTATTTAGAGAAATGTTTACAATTGCAAAGAAAAGCTGGAGATAAAATAATCACAAACATAGAATCTACGCCTAGGACACATGCCTTTCCGGTGAGGCGCAGACAGATCTGTGTAGAATATTCCGAAAAGCCATTCTGAGATCCGGGGCATCCTCCTGGGGCTGGCTGTGTGATTAGACCCCAGCCGACTACAGTTCAGGCAGATGAAAAGGATGAGCGTGTTCGGATAGAGTTCTACTCTGGTTTTCCCTCTGGGGCTGGTGGGAGGGGACAAGCCCATTTGTCCTGTCTTACAAGCGCAACATCTCTCCCTTTTAAAAGGAAGAACTTGCCACATGCCATATGCCCTACTATTTGTCAAGCAGTAGAAAGAACTCAATACAGACTAAGAAGTACAATGCCCAAAGGGATGCCATCAATCCTGTGTTACCACAACGTCCTCACTCTCCAGTTGTTTATATTGATTTATCTTTTGCTCAGGTAGACTGACTTAGAGTAATTTTCTCCGCGAGAGACCTCAGATTGCCTGTGCTCTGAGGCCCTGTCTGCCCGAGATGCTGTTCTTCTGCCTAATACAGAATCGCCAGAGAGATGGGGAACCACCATCATTTCCCAAGCGCTATAGCTTCTGGTTTTTCAGCTGTTTGAGCTGATGTCAGTATACGAATATTCCGAGGCTTGGAATCTATTTCTGTCAATTTACTTTTCTTCCTTACTTCTATATGATGGCTTGTGCTTTAGATTTGGATGGCCAACATCATTTCCTAGAGGAAATTTTGTCTTTAAGGATTTTAGTCATCTTCTCCAGAGTGGATGAGCTCTTTTAGTTGGCAGATTAAGTTCATTGCTTTATCCAGAAATGTTTCCTTTTATATTAATGTATGTGTTCTTTCAGATCTACTTTTTCTTCCACTTAGATTCTCAAATGTCTCACACATGTGTGTGCTTGTATGCATAGAGACACACATAGACACATATGTCTATGTTCTATGGTCATTCCAGCTTCTCATTATTTGCTTCTATGTTTTAAAATTATTTTCCCTTCTCTGTCAAATTTCTATAGACTTTTATATTCTCATATATATATATATATATATATATATATATATATATATATATATATATATATGTGTGTGTGTGTGTGTGTGTGTGTGTGTGTGTGTGTATTATTAAATCATGGGTCTTTAATTTAAAAATCAAGATAAAGTATCTTTTAATTTTAGTCATTTCACTTAATACTTATCTATTTGGCTTGCATATGCATATATGCATTTCCTTTTGAATATACTAAGTTATTTTGGAGATTTTTCTCTGATTTCTGCAAACTGGAAAGCTTTGAGGCACCTTAGAAAGCCCACCAGGAAAGGCCACCCTTTTCCTACATGAGCAGCTGTTTATCTTGAGAAACTGGGAAAGAACAATGACTCCTTCCCCCTGCTCTCATCTCTACACTATCACTCTCCGCAGACTTTCTTGATGTTTGTGCAATGCATGAGTATTTTGTATACCCAATAAAATATTTTTGGCCAGGAGAGATAGCCAAAGCCCAAACCACGTTTTCCTCACCACTACCACCTAGGAATTTTATGATATAATTTTATTAATTTTTTATAATTTACTACATGCATGCAGTGTATTTTGATCATACTCAATACTGAATCCACCTCTAACTCCTCCGAACTTCCTGGTGTGTGTATGTGTGTGTGTGTGTGTGTGTGTGTGTGTGTGTGTGTGTGTGAGAGAGAGAGAGAGAGAGAGAGAGAGAGAGAGAGAGAGAGAGTATTCATGTGTATGTGTGTGTCTGTGTGTATCTGTGCATATGTGTGTATGTGTGTGTCTCTGTGTGTGTGTACATGTGTGAATGTATATTGTGTGATTTTTCATCTTCACCATCCTTGCTGTCCCCTTTTGGTTAGCTTTCTATTTGGAAATGTAATCTTCACTCACTTCAATGGATCTTAGTCCACAGAAACTCGGCTCCTAGTTATGACATGCAGAAACGTCTCCCCAGAGTGTCTTCCACAATCAAATACTACTAAGTAGTAGAATATCGAAGATGTCAAATCTACAATCGTGCAGATATGGACACCAATTCTGCTTCAACAGACAATAAAAGTCCCTTTCCTAGACTCACACACACTCACACACACACACACACACACACTCACAGTCCCTGTCAACATGGATGCCACTGAACACGAATGCAGTGATTACCATTTGTTGATAGGACCATCTGATGTTGATCTGCATGCCATATGATTTATTTCACATATAATCTTGTCTATCACAGAAGTAGCCAGATAGAACTTAGTTTTATGAACTGTGTGAATACTTGCTTTTTATGTAACTAATTAGACACAGATGTTACATCTCTTTGTCCTTAAACATTTTGGAAATTTAAATCTCAGTACCCTTCATCTCTGAGTTTGGTTGTCTACCTGCACTGCTCTTCTTCTCCTTTCCACCGCATAGGTAGTAAATATGAATCTCATATTCTAAACTCCCATATAAATTTAAAACAATGTCCCAATCCTCAGAACACTTAGAAAACTGAGTTCTGGCATTCAACCAAGAAACTTTTCACTATATAATGCTTATCAATGATTTAAGGACTTGTTTTTTTATTTTTTCTTTTCTTTTTTTTCCAAGAAGGAGAAATGTTATAATGTGTTCTATTCCTGGGAAAACAAGATATCATTTGGTGACATAATTTTAGTTGATCCAAACATCTTTACATATATTTGAAGAGCTTACATTGCTTGGTATCTTAGAGAAATGTCTGCTTTTACTCTTTGTGTACTTCCATGAGGATCTGTACAGCCAATACAGATCTGGATGCTGCCCAAGACCACTCTTCTGACTTCCAAACAGAGGATACACTCAACTTCTTCTCTGTAGTCATTCATATAATGGGGCACATCCACTGTCAGGGCTGTAGAAATGGTATCCTATGGACTGTTTCTCATTTCATTCATTTCCTTCCATTGTTTTTATAGACATCTATAAATGTGGTCAATATACTGAGGGCTTCATTCATCCGCTGTTGGACATTTGTTTTCTCTTTACTTACACCTTTGTAAGTAATGATGGAAGGATATCCTCCATGAGGACAGATCTGGATTCTGCCCAAGACCACTCTTCTGACTTTCAAATAGAGGATACACTCAACTTCCAATGGCCCATCCAACAATGATGGGACCATGGCTGACGGGAATTATCTCAGTTTTGTCAGGAATGAATACGCACTTGGTAATGATCCATTTCCTTCCCGTTCGTGTGTCTCTACAGCGGAAGAAGGCAGGACAGAGCGAGACCCTTGGCTCAGCCTAGCCCTTTCCTCCTCTTTCCTTTCCCAAATACCCTGTCCTCTTCCATGAGGCTCATTATTAATTCTTGAATTCTAATCAAGTTTTAGAGGAAGCAGAAATACATTTTTTTGCAGATTTTGTTGGTAAAGAAATTGATGCTATCTCCCATTGTTCTTCCCATCATCCGGTTTGTACTTGCATAAAGGTATGCCTCCAGCTGTGTTCTGCATCCTATGAACCATCCCGGAGACTGACTTAATTTATACCAATATGGATAGCAAAAATACTGTTCAAGTGCAGGAATCCAGAGCTACTACAAAGCAAAGGTGTAAGGTAAGAGAAAACAAATGTCCAATAAGCAGGTGAATGAAGCACTCAGTATATTGACCACACTTATAGATGCCTATAACAACTAAAGAAAGGAAATCAATGAAATGAGAAATATTCTATAGGATACCATTTCTATAGCCCTGGAAGTGGGCGTGCCCCATTATATGAATGACTGCAGAGAAGAAATTAGCTACAGACAGCAGTTATACAGTTGGTGTTCAATAAATACTTGAGAGGTTAGCTTCCTATTCCAAGTGTTCCTGCATTTAAACACAACTGAATCAGGAAGTAATAAAAAAGTATATCTGCATAAAGCTGAGGCCAGGTGGGATCTACTCTGGATTGTAAAAAGACCCATTTATATTAACTTAGCATTCTGGAATTTTCATAGATTTACCAAATAATTAGCAACAGGATGACAGGGAGCTGGCACACATCTCTCTGTTCACTTTCAGTTGGTAACTTTTCAGTGTTTTCAGAAAGTACCACTATTTATCCAAATCAAGAAACCAATGCCAGCATTTTATTGAAACAAATTTTTATTTGGGAGTCACTGAGCTTTTCATTGGGAGTATATTTGTCTTTGAGGAATTGAACCCAAGAAATTACAGCCAGCTCCCATTATACTGCCACTATAGTCTCCAGTCAAAGGGACTTTCTCTGTCTTTGATTTTTTTGGCTCTAGCTACTTTCAGGCACATTCATCAGATATCCTCACAATATCATAGGGATAAAACATCTCCCAATCCAGGTTTTCCTGAATGATTTTCGTCCTGGTTTGAATAGAGTCAATGATGTTAGATTGTGTTATCTATTTAAAATATGATTGGGTTTCATAGCATCATCATAAGAGTTTGTTGGATTTTTAAAAAATTAGAAAGAGTAGTCCAATTGTCAGCATGAGTATTGCTGACTTCTGCATTTCATTCATGTCTGGGTCTGTTTGTCTCCCATGGAAGTGACTTCATGGGGACTTTCATTGTGTGGGGAGGGGGGCAATGTTCATCCTAGGGTTTGAGAGAAGTAGATCTTAATTTAAAGGGAACTTAAATCCTTGATCATTAGGCAAAAAATCATTGAGAAGCTAATGATTTTGCAGTTTTAAAAATCAATATATAAATTATAAACTGGGATAAAGTCAAGATTTGAGTTGATGGTTTGAACAAGGAAGTTTCAGAAAGGTGTCATAAAACAGAACAGAAACACAAAGGTTGGTTAAGATGAGAGAAAAACCTTGAGGAGTGAGGCAGGAGGCATAATTGGACCTATTGCAGTAACAGGAAAGAATGGGGAAAGGTATGAGAAAAGTAATAATTTAATAGGAAACATACCATAATTTCTTTGAACTTCAGGAACATAAATTTAGATTTCTTTTCTTGCTGAGTCTAATAAAAACTGCTAGAAAATGCTAAACTTTTGAAATTCCTGAATCCTAATGACATAAAACCCCTCAAAGTTTCTGCTTATACAGTTGCTTATCTATAGGGCAAGAGGGAATGATCAACAGTTAAAGGTGTTTGTTTTTAGTCCTTTCACAAAGGGCTAGAGTTCAAGTCCCATCATTTGTGTCCTGGGCTCACAACCTACCTGTAGTTTCAGCACCAGAAGATTTGATGTCTTTTTCTGGCCTCCACATGCAACTATAGACACTTGGAGGTGGGGGAGCACATGTGTGGGTGTGCACACACACATATATGCACACGTACAGGGACACACTAAAGCTCTAAAAATAAAATAAACAATCGATTATTTACATAGCTGGATAAAACCATGAAACATCAGATTTCTCTATAATATGAGGAAGCTCTTTAGGCAAACCTACAAAATCTTGAGGGAACAGCATTGTAAGTTCAATGTTCTACATAGGCAGAAATCATTCCATACTACTGGTAAAGCAATGAGTCTAGAAAGCCAGAAAGGAAAAATTAGGACCCTTATCATCTAAACACCTTATCTTTGTGTTCTAATTTTTCAGTGCAATAAGAACAGAGCTCTCCATATACAGTAAATAAAATAGGTGAAAAATAATGAGTATCTATACTGCATATAGGTCTATGAAAAGATGTGTCTATAAACATATACCATGTATAAATATATATCATTAGATGGTGATTCCATGAGCCTGTAGTTAAGACTTAAGTCTTGAATGAGAGTTCACACATAACAATGAATTATCTTTGATAATTTGATACACTGAGCTTCCAAACCAGAGCAAACAAAAAATATCCCCATTCTTGCAAACGCCAGTCCACAACATTCAACTTTGGACATAAGGGAGAGTCTAACAGGTCAAAAGCAAAACACCAAATTTGGCAATAGTTTATGGTAATAGTAAATAATTATTTGTAAAAAAAAAAAAAAAGTCTTGTAAAATGCAGGTTTGTGCCATGATTAAGTTAATGGAATGTAATAATTCACATCTATACTCAAGCTATACAAAAATACTGTGAAGAGTAGTTGTTGACAACTAAAATTCCCTGACCAACAACACTCTTAAATGAGTACCAGGTAACCAGATCTCAATCTGTGAAGAGCAACCTTGAAGTGGCTGACAGGACCCAATCCCTAATGGTATTCTCTTCAAATCTCTGCTTGAAAATGTTTGCAGCTCAAAATTTCATAAGCCTCTTTCAGAGGAAACCCAAAGCGACTGGGAAGCATCTCAATTTTTGGGTGTTTGTTGGGGGCAGGGTGTATGTGAAGTGTCAATGGAGAAATAGTTTAGTTGTTGCAGAAGTGGGAATCATGATTAGATTCCAAATTTATCTAGTCTGATAAATGACCAAGAAACAATAAAGTAAATTTTCATTATTTATATCATGTACTAAATACAAACCTAATGAATGTTGAGAAAATATTGATGTGAAGACAAAGAGAATTTAAGACAATATGGGAAAATAAGGCTATGAAATGTGATCAACCTTAAGAAAAACTTACAAAGTATCTGTGTTTGTGCATGTGTATGTTTTCTGTTTGCATTCTTATACCAAAATATTTACTGAAATGTGAAGCACAGTAACTTGTCAATTACTTAGAATATAAAAATTCATGTGGATCCAATTTGGAATACTTCAATGATATGATTTTATACATAATGCTAATAGATTTATATAGAATTAGTTCTTTTAATTTAAATGTAATTCCTTTTTCTGTGAACTACTGTAAGAATAAGTATTATTCTTAACCTTAACATTATAATGCATTTTCAAAGAATACCTTTCATAGGGTTCTTAATTTTTCTTGTATCACATGTGCACCACCCCAACACAGTCTCTGCTGTCTCATTATTCTTCTTTTATATTTTTGATTTTGGATGTTTATCTTGTTTTTTCTCTACAAATCAACAAATACCAAATTATTGTTCTCCTTCCAAAACTTGTTCAAAAATCACCAGATATGGTAGCTCTAGCTGTGTTTACACTGATTTATGTATTAAAGTCTGCATAGATAGCAAAGAATTTTTGTCATTACCTCATTTCTTAAAAAAAAAAAAAACCTACAGGAATAATGCTTTACTTTCCCCTCCTCCATTGTGTATCACTTTCCTTCTGAGTCATTGTTCAAACTGCAGACATCTTGTAAGTGATAGCGTGTTTCTTTTCATGCTTGCCTCACAATCTCTTTATAATTCTGAACAGCAGTCACTTCCCTACCCAACATTTCCTTCTGTTGAGATGCTACAGCAAATATATCCATGGATGTGTCTTTAGACTTTAGAATTTTAATTTCTACAAGTCGAAGTCTTAGAATTAAGATAAACATACGAAGTGACATATTTAGTTGTTATCCTTTCATTGATAGCTGCTTCTTGATGTGTCAGAGCACACATATATAAAACAACATAACTCACTATTGTTGTTTATGGTGGACATTCCCATTTGTTGTTTTATCACATGTAGTTCTCAGCTGACGCTGGTGTTCAAGTATATCATCCACTGGAGTGGTCTTATTTTCTTCATTCAAATTAGTCAGGACACACAGAAGTCACAATCACAGCTCCTGATACTCTCTGGTCTTTTACTGTAATGTTATTTCAACATAAGAAATTTTTATTTTAAAATTTCATACATGTGCACAGTATTTCTATCTTTAACTCTATCTCTGTCTCTATGTCTATCTCTATCCATTTCTATATCTTTATCTATACCATATCCACTCTTATTCCCTCTATGCAAAGCCCCAACAAATCTCCCTCCCAACTTCATGTCCTCTCTTTATTTTTATAACCTACTGAGTCCAATTTGTGCTGCCTCTAAAGTCATTGTTGTAGACATCTGACAGACAGGAGTGACCTGCCAATGACCACCACTTACAAGAAAATTGACCCTTCCTCCTTCGTAACTATCAACTGCTGATGGCTCCTTGGATATTGGTGGGGACTTGAAAGTCGTTCCTTGTTATATGCTGGAGTGTTATACTGGTTTTGATGCTGTATAGTTCTGCCGTAGGTATCATCAAATGTAACCCCCGCTGGACATGGATGTTTCAGATATTAACCCAACTATCCTGGGAGCAGCACTGCTCATCCATACGAGGTACAGCTATTCAAGATCTGCATGAGATGGGAATGCCAAAGACACACTGGAAACTGGAATCTTGCAACCCAAGTAAAAACTACAAAAAGCAGATAGTAGAATGCACATGAGAACACTGGAGAGACACTGTGAGCTAAAGTTTAGAGAGGATAGAGGCTATAGATAAGGAAGAGGAGGGAGAAAGGGGGGATTACATAAAGCTGAGGATGTATGAAAAACTCAAACATATATATGTACGCATGTATGTATGTATGTATGTATGTATAAACATATAAGCAGAAAATATTTTAATGTTTCCTTAAGGGTTAGCTTTTCTCTTGTGGTAGGAGTAAGAGACATCATGCAGAGATCAGGAGTCTGTTGTTCTTAGTCTCCAAGGTTTACATGTGGATTTTGTCACTTTCCAGCTGTGACCAGGAGTGTTAAGTATCTTTAAGGCTTAGCATTCACATCCTTAAGATGGAGAAATAATTTCATTCATATAGTTCATATAAAGGTCAATTGGAATATTTAATGAAAATAAAAACTCATAATGAAATGGCCTGACTCCTAGCTTGAACCTGCAGAGCAGCAGCCAGTAATAACAATGTCTTCTGTAGGGTGCCCACACATGAGAGAAGGCAAAGCTTCACACTTCCGAGCTGTCCACAAAAATCTCATTATGCCTTTCATCTGGATTTCTATGTTTTCTCTCTTATTTGTACAGACTCCTATTTCTGGAAACCACTAGGGTGCATCTGCAGGAGGTATTGTCAGGTACTTGCTCCTGTCCACACACAAACTCACAGCTCAAGCTGCTGATGTGTGCAGCCTCTGAGCTTGCCTCTGCTGCCTGACTCTCTCTGAAAGAGGATGAGTCCCCCATCATCTGGCATTCTGCTGCTTCCTTATCTTGATCTGATGCATCATTTTCTCGAGATGTTGCAGTGGAGATTCTGTGACTTACAGGTCACATTTAACCACTGGACCATACTAGGTCTAAACACTCTGGAGCAGCTCCCCACCCAGATCTCACTCGGGTTCTATGATGACAGTGATTTCTCCATTGAAGAAGGTACCCAAAGTGAATCATGAACCTCCCCAAGGCAAAGGGCCTCTGAGCTGGCAATCAGTCAGAGACAAATATGGTGACTTACAATTGGGAGGGGAAGTATGCAAATTCTCTAATGGCTAACACTCACTGAGGCTGTGACATGCTGGGAGCAAGACAGATCTAGCATACCTTTGCTAGAAAATGTTCTATTTCCCATGGGATGCTGTGGCTCACCAGCATGGTCTAGTCTGTGTAGCAAGCACTGTGAAGAACAGGGCAAGAAAATGTCATCAGGACTGGGATTGCATGAGCCTTGGGTTACCCCACATCTGTTTCATTCGAGCTGAACTCAGCTCATTACCTCTCACAGTCTTCAGAGAACAGTTTCAGCCAGATATTCAATAACATCCATTCGGTGTTCCTTCTTTCTTTTTGTAGCGTAATCAAACTTATGCATGATGTTATATGCATTTAGTTTATACAACATGTGGTTTGGAAGTGTATATACTCTGTGGATGAAGGGAATGCCCCAGCAGCCGTTACAGAAAACAAACAATTGAGCTGCCATATGGAACCAGCTGTCTCACTACTGGGTATGGATCCAAAGGAAAGAAAATCAACATGCTTAAGAGACAGCTGGGCCCTCATGTTCACTGCAGCAGGGTTGCAGTGGGTAAGAGATCCAGTCAGTGAATGTCTACAACATATGAAGAGGTCTCAATGTGCAGCATATATGTGGACAATGGACTACTATTTACCCATCAAAAGGATTAAAACCTCATTTTTTTCACCATGTGAATAGTCCACAAAAGGATCATAGTAGGGGAAGTAAGCAAGCCCAAGAAGACAGTGCTCTCCCTCCTTCTTGGAAGGATTCTTTCACTAGCTTTCCTTTCTCCCCTCACATCCTCACACAGTCTCAGTGATTAATCTCTTTTGTCATGCTTTCTGAGCTTTCTTTCTCCTCTGCTTTTCACATCCCCTGTTCTTTCATATGTTCAGTGTCTACCACTGAGTTCTACATACATGTGTGCATACAGTATGTGTGTTATCTCCCCCACCTTTGCTGCATTCAATCCCTCTCATACTCCCACTTTCCAATTAACGCCCTCTTATCCTTTGATTATTATGTGTATACATATGCACATATATTTATCTATAATGTATTATATTTATATATGTGCATAAATTTATAAATATGACCTACTGAGTAAATTTAGTGTAGACTGCATGTTAATGCTTTCAGGGCTGATAATTTTGTATCTTGGGGGCTCATCCCTGGAAGAGGCTGATTCTTCCATACTCAGTAGTCCTTAGTTGCCTGTGATTCTCTTTCTATAGGCAGAGGATTCTCTTTCTGTGATCCCTCTTTCTCATTAGCAGATCTATTGGTATTGTCTTTGTTCAGGCTTGTTTAGGAAACCATATTGTTGAGGTATCATGGGTGTAGCTTCTCTGCCATTTCTAGTAGTCATAATCTCCTAGTAGACTTCCTAACCTTTGACTCTTCCTTTTTGTTATCTCTTCTATGTTGTTTCCTGAGCCTTAGGAGTTCAGGAGTTGTGTTGTAAGTGTACCTATGGTCACAATCATCACCTGGTTGTGGATTACTCAATCTCAAGAAAACCCTACTTCTTAATATCCCTGAACGTATCTATTTTCCTATACTCCTGTCTGCTTGTCAATTTTAAATTCCGAAGGTCACTTGAAGCCTATGTACTTTCTGTAACTTTCCTTAACTGTTATAAAAGATTATAATTTACCTTATTGGTATCTCCATAAAATCTCATAGCCTTCAGAAATTTGCCTGTGTGCATCATAAAATGTTTCTAAGGGTACACACAGATCTGCGATAATTCTTACATCTTTAGGAATATAAAGAGTGCCTCAAATATGTATTGGCTGGTTTAACAGAGATATATATTTTTATATTTCTGCATAAATAGGACCAGCACATGAAAATGTAGATTATTTATCCTCACTTATTATATTTATTCATTTTAAATAATAATAAAAATATTCATTTATTGGAAAAATAATAATGTCAATGAAATATCCACCAGTATAGCAAAACTAAAAAGCCAATACTATCTGGTATTTGGAGAATACCAAAACACCTGAGCTTCTTCTAGTGTAAATGTAAAATAGCACAGCCTGAAAAATAGTCTGTCAAGTTTTTATGAAGAAAGTACACTTATCATAAGACACAGAGATTCTCTCCAAAGTGTTTGCCAAAAATAAAAATGTATGTTTACTGAAACTACAAACCAAACCATTTATTGCGCCACGCACATGTAATTCCAGTACAAGGGAGGCAGACAGAAGAGAATAAGGAGGTCTTGGCAACCTGAGCTGCATGGAGATCTGTAAAGGAATTTCAACCCAGCAACACTGTTGCTCTGCCAAGGGATCACATGCAAAGACCTTCTAAGCCTGTGTAATCTGGCTGCAATACAGACTTGTCTTTAGCACATACCTTTAATCCCTCTGGCTGGAATACAGATACACCTTTAATCCCAAACAATGTAGATAGGGATAATTTGTTGAAAAAAGCCACCCTGTTTAAAGGTGATGTCTAATTGAGAGGCAGACAAAGCAATGAATCATAGATTTGACGGATTTGACGGAATGAGTCAGAGGATGCGTCCAACTCTAGCAAGAACAACATAGGAAAGAGGGGTGAATGAAGAGAAGAGTGACAGAAACAAAGGATGACAGTGTTACCTGGAAAGTTTTACAAAGATAGATTGAAGATGGAGACAGAATGAGCCAGAGAGTAAGAAGGAGCCAAAAGATTAGAAAAAATTAAAAGCGTTAGTTTGAGGCCAAGGAGATCAATGCTGTTAAAAGCTGAGAGAAGCTAGTTTGAATCAGCTTAGAAAGGAGTTCGTGCTAGCATAGCTGAGTTGAACCAGCCAGCCAAAAGTCAGAAATGGTGATTTCATTCAGCAGTAAGCCTCCAGGATGACAATTACTATTGAATAAAAATTACTTTTACAGAGACCATCTCAAAAACAAACAAACAAACAAACAAACAAATCAATAGCAGCAGCAAAAAACATGAAAAATAAAAACTGTGGCCGGGTGGTGGCGGTGCACTTCTTTAATCCCAACACTTGGGAGGCAGAGGCAGGCGGGATTTCTGAGTTCGAGGCCAGCCTGGTCTACAGAGCGAGTTCCAGGATAGCCAGGACTACACAGAGAAACCCTGTCTCAAAAAACAAAAACAAAAACAAACAAACAAAAAAACTGTGACAAATACAGTAGCTTCATTAATGATTACCCAAACTGGAAGTAACCCAAATTTCTTCCCCACCCTTCCCCCTGCCCCCAAGACAGTGTTTCTTGTGTAGCCTTGGCTGTCCGGGAACTCACTCTGTAGACCAGGCTGGCCTCAAACTTAGAAATCTGCCTGCCTCTGCCTCCCAAGTGCTGGGATTAAAGGCATGCGCCGCCACCACCTCCCGGCTCCCAAATGTCTTTCAACAACAGAGTTGGCAAACTGTGGTATTACTATTCAAAGGAATTCTATTTAGCAGGGAAATCAAACTAGCAAATACAAATAACAACTGAATGAGTCTTAATAACATGATGCCATGTGTCTTAGTTCCCTAAGTTTGCTAAGTTCCATTGCTGAGAAGAGACAGCATGACTGACAATTCTTATAAAGGACAACATTTCATTGAGGCTTGCTTACATTTTCAGAGGGTTGGTATATTGAAATCACGCCAAGAAGCCTGAAGGCATGCAGGCAGACTTTGTGCTGGAGGAGATGAGAGTTATGCATCTTAATCTGCACACAGTAGAAGACCATGTGCCACACTGAACTTAGCTTGACCATAGGAGACTTCAAATCTCACATAGATAGTGATACACTTCCTCCAACAAAGCCATACCTCCTAATCATGCCACTTCCCGATGGGTCAAGCATTCAAAGACATCAGTCTTTGAGGGCCATTCCTAGCCAAACCACCATAACAAGTGAAAGATGTGTACTCAACTGACATCATACTTTGTCATTCACTGACATAACACTCTGAGAAAGATAACCTATATTGAAAGAACAGATTAGAATTTGTCAAGAATTAAATCTGCAGTAGTTTGAGAAGTTATTAATGTTACGTAGTAATTTTAAAAAAATGGTAGATGCCTCTACATTTGCTAAAAGTCATGGGACCAAATATTGCTTTCCTGTATGGAGTACTCCAGTTCATTTAATAAGAATATAATATAGGAAGAGGGGACATTTTGGATATAGTACAAGATCTCCCCATCACCAGTGATCCAAGAAGAATTACCAGGCTCTTTCTACATACTCTGCCTCTCCCTGAAGGATCACCTACTCCCAGCCTTCTCAGAGGTTCAGTGTCAGAAGTTAAGGACCTAAATTGTTTCACAGATAAGTGATAAATTGGAGGGAGTAGCCTAGAGTCATTGAACAATTTAGTCTAGAACATAAATCTGACTGTTTGACTGACATAAATTTTATTGGGCTTTTTAATATTAATCTGACCCAGTATACCAATGACTAGGTTTCAATAAAAATAATGACTGTCAAAGGATGACATTATTTAATTTTTAAAACAGAATTAAACAGTCTTCCCATGGACTCTTTCTTCCCCCATGTATATTCCTTCATTATTGTGTTTAATAAAGTGTATTTTAATTATTTGTTTCTACATAAATCTTCTCCACAAGGACTTTGGGTTCCTGAGGTCAGCCTACTTGTCTTTCTACTTCAAGTGCAAAGAGAAGTGAGCACTTGGTAGATTTTGTTGATGAATGGATGAACACAGTGGTGAGTCTCACCTCTTTGCATGTCTTAACACCCTCCTTTCCTCTTTTGTACAGTTTCTCCATGTAACTTTCCCCCTATTCGTATCTTTTAGCCATTCCCAACACCACCTCTTTCATGGTAAGGCTTACAGCCCACTCTCCACCTGTAACTCTCACTTGTGTGCCAGATACAATGGCCCTTATGAAACACCCATTCAATCACACTATGATTCCCTGCCCTGACTACTTCACTGACCTCATCTCTCACCATTTAGTGGTGATCCAATTCACTGCTGACACCTGGTTTTCCTTCAGTATATTAATCAGGTCTAGCTGGGGACAGCTTAGCTCTTCACTGTGATGGTCTCCCCATTATTCTTGTGGGTATCTTTGGTACAGTGGTCTTTCCTTGGAGAGGCCTTTCATTGCCCACAATCTCACTTTACTCTTTATCACCACTCATTGGCATCTCTGACCACATTCATCTTAATGAGATGTTGGCATTGTCCAGAATATAGTAAATAACACTCCTATACTCTTTCCTGGAGAATGTACTGCGAAGTGGGGAGAGGTCAGTTGCCCTGTAATCACACACTATCAATGGACACTTATTTGGGGATGGAGAAGTATATGAATGGACCCTTGAAAGACAGATATCTTTCCATGAAGCACAAGGGCAGCCACTGGTTCCTAACAGAAAACCCAATCTACCTTATCTATGGGAGTTCTGTATTATGTTGACATGTGTGATGTAGGCTTGTCTCTAGCTGCTGTGTGATTTAATCAGCTTCATTGCAAATGGATCAGAGACTCCAAGACAGCATACAGCAGAGTAGAAAGGGATAAATAGAGGTTGTGACATACTTTATGATCCTTGTAGCTATGGCCTCCAGTTCCCAGTAGAGAGTAAATAGAGGTAACTGTTTTGTGTTTGGTTTTGTTTGAATTTTGCCAGCTTGTATCTTTGTTGCCTTCAAAAAAGGCTATGTAGACTTTTGTTTCATTGCTTCTGTCTTGAAGGCTTAGTTATAATTAGATTTAGAAGCAAACACAGTAAACAGTATCTTCTCATTATAACTGGTACTCTGCCCTCAGGAGGCCGCTGTCCTATATATAGGTAGTGATAATTTCATTAAATATGAAGAATCAAAACAAACCTTAAAAAGTTATATTCAGTAATTAATAAGGATCACAGGCACATTTACCATAAATTATGGGTGTACTCTGGTAAATTAAGAAATGTATGACCTCTCTAAAGCCAAACCCATACAGAACAGGTAAACAGGTACTGAAGGTTTCCAGAGTCTGTGGACACTGGCAAGTCACTTAATCTCTATGGCAGTTTGATTATTTGTGTATATTACTAGGATCACTCTCTACTGTAGGTGGATTGAGGTCCCTCACCAGCAAATGGATACAAAGGACTTTGCATGATGACTTCACATACTGGGCACATACCCGGTAACTGGTGTACTGACTAAAAGTGACTGTATGTAGTGGGATGAAGAGACTCAATTTTTTTCTTTTTCTTTTTCTCTTTCTCTTTTTCTTTTTCTTTTTCCTTTTTAAAGTTTTTGTCCAGATAGCAATACCAGCTCCACCCAATCCTTTGAGCAATCAATTACTGCGAATTAAATAGACAATTTCTGCTCCACATCACACCTACCCTTGCATTTCCCCAGACACTGAAGATGGCAGGGTGTATGCTGGACAGAAACTTTTCTTGCCACATCTGCCAACAGCTGGAATTCCAGCCAGCACTGCAGCTTTACAGTTGGGAGGCATCGCTGGCACAGCCTTTGAGGAAGTAAACAAACTCCACCAGGCATTCTGACTTCCCTCTGGTCTCCATCTGGGGACTCACACCCACACCCAAGAATATCCTCTTCTAACCCTGCGTCAATCGACAGTGAAACTGCTAGAAAGTAGGCTGTTTGTGGCAGACAGTGGCGAAATCCAAGTCTGAAATTTTTAGCTAGGGCACAAGAAACCTAGCTCTCAAAAGCTCTTGGGACAGGTCAGTCTTCCTCAAGAGAAGGTTAAGTTTATCACTTCCACTCACACCCATCGTGATGCTTCTGAACCTGTTGGAACTGGCTCTGAATCATGAGCACTGTCTGCAGGAGTCTCTACTTTCATAAAACCAGGTAGTTAATTTGTCCAAAGTGATCCTAGCCCTCCCACACACATTGAAGATAAAGAGGTTTACAGAAGTCTGCTTATTAAAGAGCTCACCGAGTCCTGTCAGAATGAGCCTTGTCAATGATTGAGAGCATGTCTAGATTCCCTCACCACCACTTACACATATATACTTGTACCGGAAGAGAGTTAGATAACATGAGCAAGCCTGTAGAACCTGAATCTTGGGGATCACAGTTTCTGACTTCATCTCTGTTCCCTCTTCTTCTCAAACGTCTTCATCTGATGCTCCTCAAGTCAAAGCTAGTCTTCCTCCAGCTTCATATTAAGCCAAGAGAAATCCTTGGCCCATCTGTACCTGGTGAGCTCTCATGTGCTATGAGACCACTTAATCTCCAAGTCTTTTTGACCATCTGTGTTTATTACCGGGTTCACTCTCTATGGCAGGTGAGGTTTTCATAAGCTATGTCTCTGGCAACAGTACAGACTCATCAGGTTGTATTTAAGGCAGTTGACAACATCCTCATGGACTTTCTGCTGCAGACAGATGAACTTTTACTGAGGAAGTGGATTCTACTCTTTTACAGTGTTCTGCCTAACGATGGAGCAGAATAGAAGGCGTATGGAATAAGGTAGGATTATAGGACCATACAATGTAGAAGTGGAAATTTATGGTTTCTTTGGAGATTCAGTTGTGTAACATGACATTTTTTTTTATTTTTTTCGATATAATTTATTTACATTTCAAATGATTTCCCCTTTTCTAGCCCCCCACTCCCCGAAAGTCCCGTAAGCCCCCTTCTCTTCCCCTGTCCTCCCACCCACCCCTTCCTACTTCCCCGTTCTGGTTTTGCCGAATACTGTTTCACTGAGTCTTTCCAGAACCAGGGGCCACTCCTCCTTTCTTCTTGTACCTCATTTGATGTGTGGATTATGTTTTGGGTATTCCAGTTTTCTAGGTTAATAGCCACTTATTAGTGAGTGCATACCATGATTCACCTTTTGAGTCTGGTTACCTCACTTAGTATGATGTTCTCTAGCTCCATCCATTTGCCTAAGAATTTCATGAATTCATTGTTTCTAATGGCTGAATAGTACTCCATTGTGTAGATATACCACATTTTTTGCATCCACTCTTCTGTTGAGGGATACCTGGGTTCTTTCCAGCATCTGGCAATTATAAATAGGGCTGCTATGAACATACTAGAGCATGTATCCTTATTACATGGTGGGGAATCAGTCTAGCGCTTCCTCAGAAATCTGGGCATGACACTTCCGGAGGACCCTGCTATACCACTCCTGGGCATGTACCCAGAGGATTCCTCAGCTTATAATAAGGCTACATGTTCCACTATGGTCATAGCAGCCTTATTTATAATAGCCAGAAGGTGGAAAGAACCCAGATGCCCCTCAGTGGAGGAATGGATACAAAAAATGTGGTATGTATACACAATGGAGTACTATTCAGCCATTAGAAACAATGAATTCATGAAATTCTTAGACAAATGAATGGAGCTGGAGAACATCATACTAATGCACTCACTGATAAGCGGATATTAGCCTAGAAACTTGGAATACATAAGACATACTCCACATATCAAATGATATCCAAGAAGAATGGAGGAGTGGCCCCTGGTTCTGGAAAAGCTCAGTACAGCAGTGTAGGGCAATATCAGAACAGGGAAGTGAGAAGGGGTGGATGGGGGAATAGATGGAGGGAAGAGGGCTTATGGGACTTTTGGGAAGTGGGGAGCCAGGGAAGGAGAAATCATTTAAAATGTAAATAAAAAATATATTGAATTAAAAAAAAGAAATGTTCAAGAATGCTATGAAGCAGGTTAAAGAAAAATCTAATCCTACACTATGTACACACACACACACACACACACACACATCAGGTTTAGAAGTGGCAGCAGATAACCAAATGTACAGCTTGCTTCCAGTATTTTAATTACATGAGACAGCTGAGGTAAGCTGTTTCTGAATATACTTCAGCACCTCCAACTCATAAAGATGTCTAATTTTTGGATTCTTTTGGCCCTTCTCTCATGGTTGCAGGATGACTGCTGGAGTTTCTGTCATTTTACTTCATTTCAAGGTAAAAGAAAAATGAAATATGAAGATAATATCAAGGTGCATTATATATATATATGCATGGAAATCTCAAAAAATAAACAAAGTATTACATTTTACAAAATGAGATAATCTTAGTTATGTTTGTCATCACACAAGAAAGGCAAGCATTTTTGCCAATTTTATTATCTCTATGATCACATGACCTCAATTTAAATATTATTGCCTATAGCTGTTTATCATGTATACTTTTGCCTGGAAAAGAAACTTTGGCCAAAATTGAAGAGGAATTTTGTAACAATCCTTGGCTACTGTTTCACAATTCAGCAGCATTATTATTTGAGATTTAAAATGCTTTGGTACAGAAGGATTTTCTGTAGATTATATGTTTTTTAGGACCATCCCTAGGCTACAGTCAAATGTCCATAATATTCATCACCCAATTTGACAGCCAAAGATGTCACCCTATATTGTTCAGTGACCCTTGGTGAATGTAAGTGCTTTTGAGTGAGAACAAGAAATTGAAAAAATATTACCCATTGCAGGTATTCAAGTATTGGATTCTTGGCTACCGTGAGGAAAAGAGGGATGGCAAAGATGGCAGAACAGGAGAATCTAAGGACGTTTTTGTGTGCTCTACTTGTACAGTTAGCACACAGTCCGTGTCTATTTGTAAGGCTGATACCAACACAAACACAGACTCTCCCAGGCTAGAGTAACATTCAGTTAATAATCAGAACAATCAATGATAACAATCATTGTAATTATCCTTATGGACGAGGCAGGAAGACTTGATGCTTTGTCCCACTTTGAAATGTGTGTTTGAACACTAAATGGTACCTTGCCTGAGGAATTATGGATCACAAGAAAAGAGAAGCCATTCCTCCAATCCATTCTCACATGCTAGCGACTTGGTGGGCAATGAACTTCCCCAGAGTTCAGCATTAGTTAGGTCTGAACACTGGTAAACAGAAAAATACTTTACATCCTAATCCTGGGATAGGATCTGTTTCATGACTCAGATTATAAAATCTGATATCAGAATATTATTCTCCTAGTAGGTGAAGTGTGTTACCAGGGGGATCAGAGGATAATTCAGAACAAGAAAATAAAAAGTGAATTGGAGACGTTAGAAAAGGTGTGCTTCATCAACATCATTATCATCATCATCATCATCTTTATCATCATCATCATCATCATCATCATCACTGTTCCTTCTCCAATCCCTTGTGATATATGTTTGAAGTAAACACTGGAGTATGATTATAGTGTATAACTATAATTGTAGGCAACATAATTGTATATTATAACTATGGTAGGTATACTCAAATATTGCATAATTATAAATTTTAAATTTGCTGATTTAAATAGCATAGTTAAATATCAGACATGTATTACAGAGTTTAAAGTTTTAGGTTACTCACTCCTGTCTTTCATTAGACTGTACTTTGTATAAAAAAATAAAAGGTTATTTGTATTAATTAAGTCAATCGTTTATTATGCATTTAGGTGTCAACTATCAGGATGGCTTCTGAAGACACAAAACCGAAAGTCACAGAGCAAAATAGACCATTATTATTGCTTTGGAAATATCTCAGTCAAAGTCAGAGACACTTAATATTTCAACTTGGAGGAGAATGAAAGAGATGCTTGGTTGCGTGTCTGTGACTGCGTGATTTCATATAAAGGAGGGCAAAGCAGAGACAAGGAAGCAAGCCGAGCATCCCAGATGTGATCAAGCTATGGGGAGGAGATGGTCTGTCCTCCACTGGCCAGCCACGCAACAGGCGGGAGACCCAAGGTAGAAGGGTTGGTAGGAGGGAGCAGTCCTGGGCATGGCTTTCAACACACTTATCCCAGTGACCCTCAAGCTATCGCTTGTCATAATATGCGGAGCAGAGAGTGTGGCCGGACTCTGCCACGCTCTCTGCTGTGAGAGAGAATACATATCTGTGTAGAATGACTATTTATGAGGAGTCATGAGAGCTTGTGCATACTTACATCCTACCTGCACAAAGTGTTCACAAAAGATATAGCCAGTCTTCTGTGTACACACATTGTGGTAAGGCTTCTGCTCTTATCAATACCCGAGGAGATAAAATAAAAACACAAACATGACCATTTTCATTTAAAAACTATGAGACACAGCATTTAAAAGCACAGGCTCAGAAGCCAGATGACTCATTCAAACCAGGAGTCCAACCTTTACAATTTGTGTATAAGTCAACAAGGTCACAGGCCTCAGTATCTCTAGCTGTAAAATGGATTAACTGAAGTACTGCCTTCATAACCTCTTTATGATGATTAAATGAGATAATATGAATAAAATCCTGGGGAAAAGTTTCTGGAATGAAGAATGAAGAGCTGTCTATGAAAGAAGCTACTGTTGGCACCTTGTCTACACACACACACACACACACACACACACACACACACACACACACACCAGGGACTGTTTCCTGCCTCCTGTTTGAAGAGTCTGTGGCTTCTTTGCTCTCTGCTGAGAACAGATTCCTGCAATGGAGGAACCAGAGATGCATACTCACAGTTTCCCTTATAGATACACAGCACATCTCTATTGAATGCTTTTTTACTGAAAGGCTTCCAGTTTCTGGACTCGAGCGACAGTGAGACATGGTCAAAGGAAGCAATAAAGAGAACTCAAGTGAATCTCCCCAAATGGGCCACTCTTAGCACTTCCTGCTTTAGATGCCAAGCATTCAATACCTCTTTCTCTGGGCATCTCTGAAACTCCTTTTTGTAGACTACTATGATGTTGCACCTATAACAAAGCGGGGGTCTTGGTAGACATAGCTAGAGTTTTCTCATTTTGCTCTAGAGAGGAAGGCTGGGGGTATTGGATGTTTCTAGAACCCCACTGCTTTTCCTCTCCATTTGACTAACAAGAAGGTCCCATTCACTCTATTACAATTCTGGTGTCTTTCCCATATTATTCCTGGCACATCTTGGGCTTTGTAACAACATGAAACATCCCCGAAAGACCTTGGGTTATGTTTATTTGACTTTCCTTCAAAAAATAAAAAAGAATAAAGCCAGAAAAGAAGCAAGACTGAAAACAGGATTATTTTCCAGACCAAGTTGAAGAAGGGAGTCTGTGGTGAAGCAGAGATGGACAGGGCTGACTTCCAGCTGGAACAGGCAGGCGATGGCTTCTCTCTGTGACTATAGGAACATAGACTGATTGCTCTGCTGTTAGGCTTGGAGCTTCTACTCTTCCTTTCACAGAAAATGCAGGGGTTTTCTGGGACTTTGAAAACTCCCAGAGCTGTGTGGGTTTGGTGATTTTCCTGGCCTGTTTGAATGTACAATCTCCAGGGACTTTCTCAAGCCAGAGAGAATGACTGAAGTAAAATTTGGTTTAATTTTAAAAGAAAACATTAGATTTTGATGAGTTTTAAAAGAGTCTTTTTATGTAGTCCAGGTTAAACTCAAGTTTGTGGTGAACCTGTATCTCACTTTCTGAGTACCAGACCTTGAGGGTGAGCCATCCTACCTGATTCAGATAGCTTAGGCCTCTGGACCTCAGGGCATGAAAGCAAAATGGGAAGATAGTTCTTATTTTCCCAGTTGTTGATGCCAGTCCATAGGAGAAGCCTTCTTGTTACAGCAAGCAAGAACTCAGATTTCCTGAGGGCCATAGGGTAAACAATATCCTTGGAACAGGTCTCAGACACTTACACGAAAGAGATCAAATGATTTTAAGTCTACCATTATATTTTTAGCCACTTCAACATAATTCAACACAAAGGAGTTTTCATGGAGGTAAAAAAGACGAAATATTGAGGAGGGGAGGGATTTTGAGCAATAATCAGAAAATAATAAGAAAAAGTCAAGACACACAGGACACAGCCTTTTGGTAAACAGTATAGATCGTTTAGGCCAAGCAGCACTGATGAGTTACAAGTTCTGAAAACCAAATAGATTTCAGTCAAATGATAAGATGGAATTAGAGTCCATCAGTTCTGAGAGAGGAAGACATTGTTAGCTAGTGATGAAGACTTTAAATCTGAAGTTAAAGCTACATTTGGATTGCATGAAGCTAAACCATGTAAACAAGGGCTTAACTTACTAAAACTACTAAGTACAGAATCTATGCCTGCAGGCCTCTGGTTGCAGAACTGAAAACCCAGAGCCCTCTGAGCTCTCATTAGAAGTTCACTCTGTCCTCATCCATAATGTGTGGTACTGGAATCTGGAGGGAAATAGAACACAAGATTTGATTGACTTTTGTATACAGTAGCTCATCACCAAACTGCTGTACATATAAACGCGACTCTGGCTAGGAGGTTCTTCTGGCTCAGCTGAGGCTAAGAGCTCTGGAATGGCCTCCTCATGTATCTAGTGGTCAATGCAAAGTCAGTTGAAGAAGCTGAAATGACTAAGCTAGCTGGTTTAACCATGGACATGTAATGCTGGTCCCCAAGTTCTTGACAGTGGCCGCAGAAGGCCATCTCAGTGTGTACTCACTTCCTTATTATTAGCAGGTATCTCCTTGACCCAAGAGAGTCATAAGGACAATTCAGAGATAATGCAGGAAGGCAAAGAATCTCAATAGGCCTTGGACAAAAGGAAGACAATAGCCTTAATCTATCTTTCCAATAAAATACCCAAATCTCCCCCACTTCCTCCTTGCTGTTAGCTCCTTACAGAAACCCAGGAGTCTATCCATAAGGACTGGGTGCAAAGAGCTCATTAGGGAGGAATCTCCTCTATAAGAGACATTCAGGCATTTAGGGTCTGGAATCAACTGGGTTGAAGTAACTTAGGTATGTTAGCATGTTCTATACACTGGCCATTGAAAAAGCAGCAATGTACCAACTGTACTGAGAAGTCACAGGCACAAGGCTGCATTTACTTTCCAGTTTACTGCTGAAGGCACTGCTTTTCCAAGAAGACTTTTTTTCTGTATTCTTTTGTTCTTTTGATTGAAACTTAATCAGCTTCTTGTCTGACAAAAATGACAAGCTGCGTGGAAGGGGAAACAAGGGTTTGGGTTCTGCTAATCCTTGTTCCTCTCAAACATCGGAAGAAAATAAGCACTTTCTACATAATGTTCTCCACTTTGTGTTTTAGACTCAAATTTATCACTTAAAGAAGGAGAGGAGAAAAAACACACTGTTTAGACTTTGGGAAAAGAAAAAAAGACAGGGAGGAAATTAACCCCTTCTCTCTGGGGATTTTTGCATTAAGTTTTGTTTTTTTTTTTGTTGTTGTTGTTGTTGTTTTGTTTTTTTGTAAGACAATAATATCTTGAATTTGCCCAGATAGAGACACTAGAGAGTAAAAGTTGGGCAGATCACATCCAGATGATTAGCTCTGACATTTATTTGTCTGCCCATGTCAGGGAAAGTCCTCTTTGGATCTGCAGTTCTCTCTGGCTCCCTTGTCTCACTCAAAGTCAGGAATTTGAATCCTGAGAGTATGCCCTCATGCTGAATTTTATGAAGACAGCCAGCATTTCTAATTCTTTTACCAGGAGAGTATTCCATGTAAATGTAAAAATACATTTACCTCAGCCATGAGCCTACACACAGGGAGACCTTGCACAGACTACACCCCGTCTCTGAATCTTCTTTCTCTGTTTGAAGAGAAATGGGAAGATTTCAAGTAGAGCATGGGAACTGATATTTAATAGCAGGAACACAGCGCTTAGTGAGGACTTAGCAAGTGCTTATGTCATCTTTTCTTCTTTCTTCCCTTCACTGATTTCCATGAGCATCCAACTTTTCCAACAGGCTAGTCTATCAGCCTTGGAAGAAAAAAACATACCATGTCTCTGTATAATTAACATCTGACAGATACTCCAGAGAAAGTCCACTTTAAAGCAGTTTCAGGTTTTGTTGGTGGTTTGCCACGTGATAGGCATCCAGCTTAATCCTAGGCAGTGAGACACATGGGAGAGCCTATCTTTCCCCAAGCTACAGCTAAAAGGTGCAGAGCCTGAGTCTGAGCCCCAGATACGTGGGTTTCTGAATCCATATGCTTTCCCATGAACAACCAGCCTTTGCTAATATCAACTTATTTATTCACTCACTCTCTAGTTTTTCAAAACTATCTCTCTCTTTTAAAATTTATTTTCTAAATTCTTTGTTTACATTCCAAATGCTTTCCCCTTTCCTGGTTCCCCCCTCCCCATATATCCCATAGGCCCTCTTCTCTCCACCCATTCTCTAATCACCCTCCTCCCTTTTCTCCGTCCTGGTACTCCCCTACAATGCTGGATCAAACCTATCCAGGATCTGGGCCCTCTCCTTACTTCTTCATGGGAGTCATTTAATATGCTAACTGTGTCTTGGGTATTCAGGGCTTCTGGGCTAATTAATATCCACTTATCAGTGATTGCATTCCATGTGAGTTATTTTGTGATTGGGTTATCTCACTTAGGATGATATTTTCCTGTTCCAACCATTTGCTTAAAAATTTCATGAATTCATTGTTTTTAATTGCTGAGTAGTATTCCATTGGGTAAATATACCACATTTTCTGTATCCATTCCTCCATTGAGGGACATCTGGGATCTTTGCAGCTTCTGGCTATTATAAATAAGGCTGCAATGAACATAGTGGAGCATGTGTCCTTATTGTATGCAGGGGAATCCTCTGGGTATATGCCCAGGAGTGGTATAGCCAGGTCCTCTGGAAGTGTCATGCCCAGTTTTCTGAGGAATTGCCAGACTGATTTCCAGAGTGGTTGTACCATCTTACACTCCCACCAGCAGTGGAGCAATGTTCCTCTTTACCTGCTGTCCCTGAGTTTTTAACCTTAGCCATTCTGTCCCACCAATACCTGCTGTCTCCTGAGTTTTTAACCTTAGCCATTCTGACTGGTGTGAGGTGAAACCTCGGGGTTGTTTTGATTTGCATTTCCCTAATGACTAATGATGTTGGGCATCTCTTTTTTTCTTTTCTTTTTTTTTTTTCCGATGTTGGGCATTTCTTAAGGTGCTTCTTGGCCATCTGAATTTCTTCAGGCAAAAATTCTTTGTTTAGTTCTGTACCCCATTTTTAATAGGGCTATTTGGTTCCTTGAGGTCTAACTTTTTGAGTTCTTTGTATATATTGGATATTAGACCTCTATCAGATGTAGGATTGGTGAAGATCTTTTCCCAATTTGTTGGTTTCTGTTTTGTCCTTTTGATAGTGTCCTTTGCCTTACAGAAACTTCGTAATTTTGTGAGGTCCCATTTGTCTATTCTTGATCTTAGAGCATAAGCTATTGGTGTTCTATTCAGGAACTTTTCCCCTGTGCCCATGTCCTCAAGGGTCTTCCCTAGTTTCTTTTCTATTAGTTTCAGTGTGTCTGGTTTTATGTGGAGGTCCTTGATCCACTTGGAGTTGAGCTTAGTACAAGGAGATAAGAATGGATCAATTCACATTCTTCTGCATGCTGACTTCCAGTTGGACCAGCACCATTTGTTGAAAAGGCTATCTTTTTTCCACTGGATGCTTTCAGCTCCTTTGTTGAAGATTAAGTGGCCATAGGTGTGTGGATGCATTTCTGGGTCTTCAATTCTATTCCATTGGTCCACTTGCCTGTCACTATGCCAATACCATGCAGTTTTTAACACTATTGCTCTGTAGTATTACTTGAGGTCTGGGATATTGATTCCTCCAGAAGTTCTTTTACTGTTGAGAATAGTTTTAGCTATCCTGGTTTTTTTGTTATTCCAGATGAATTTGAGAATTGTTTTTTCTAACTCTATGAAGAACTGAGTTGGGATTTTGATGGGGGATTGCATTGAATCTATATATTGCTTTTGGCAAGATGGCCATTTTAACTATGTTAATACTGCCAATCCACAAGCATGGAAGATTTTTCCATTTTCCGAGGTTTTCTGTATGAGAAGAACTCCAGGTCTCTGAAGAAGGAAATCAAAACTATCTCTTGATAGTCTATGGATGTGAATTATGATGGGGAAAGAAGAGCTAGGGTGAAGCTGGTAAAATTACAGATTTAGCAAAATACTAAAATATTTTAAACAATATATTTTGATCATGTTTCCCCTCTCCCAACACCTCCCTGATCCCCCTTACCTCCCTTCCCATCCAGCTATATGTTCTTTCTCTCTTTCTATGAAAACAGCCACCCACCCACCCACCAAAATAAAAATCATAACAATAACAACAAAACTTAAAACAAAAAAGTGCCAAAACAAAATGATACACATATACATTAAAATTAAAACTATAAATAAATAAATAAATAAATAAATAAATAAATAAATAAATAATAAAACAAAAACCATGGACTGTTGGCCATAGACTCCTAGGTCTAGAACTTTCTTTGGAGTATAGTTGATATATGCTATGAGATACCACTGGATAAAAAGTAATTTTCCCCTTGCCAATAGGTTCTTAAGGGTGGGACCCTGTGTCTACTTCCCTCTCAGACCTAGTCTGGTTTGAATCTGGACGGCTCTTGGGCATACTGTCTCAGTCTCTGTGAGTTCTTAGCTCATAAGTGCATCAGTTCTGTTGTGTCTGTAAGATAGTTTCCTTGAAATCATCCATGACCTCTGGCTCTTATAATCTTTCCTCTTCCTCAAATTATGACCCAGGGAAAACCTGCTCTTATTATTCTGTGACAGGGGCATAGCAATGACATGACTCCCAACGATACATTGCTTTACCTGTAGACCAAGACATCAATCAACCAACAGAACTTCTTCTTGGGTGGGGATCCCCAAATGGACAATGTTCAGAGAGTGAGAGACTTTGAAACACACAATCCTAAATGGATGCTTCTATCAAAGCCCTTTCCTCAAGACTCAGGAACATCGATTTTTTAATGCAATGAATTTTGTTTGGGGAAATAAAGGAGAGCTGGATTCAAGTATTCCACTCACCATTTCTAGGGGTGGCATTCTGTATTCTACTTGCATTCTATGGGCTTGTGGTTTCCACTTTTTTTTAAATAGGGTGCTGAAGGTATCCCTACAAATCTACCTCTCAACAGTGTGACAAATCACCAAACACGCATGTGGGTGCCACCAGACAGAAGAACTGGGAAGCTCTTCAAAAAAGCTGGAAAAATCTCATAATTGAAAATCTCAAAATCTCATAATTGGAACCAGCTCCCAGCCAGGCTCTACCTGTTCTGGAACACTTAATCATTACACCCCACTGAGAGGACCATTGCAACTGGTCAGGGAGCATAAAATCCTAGAGTTTGCCATGATAATGAGGTACTAGGTAGGCCCTGAGTGATCAGCCAATGAGCTTCCCTTCCTGGGTAGCTCTTCCTAAAATAGTTGTAAAAGGGTTCACTCTGAGTAAGATATATGCATTCACATCTGCCATAAATAATGCAGTTTTGACAAGCAAAGACTGTCTCCTTCATTAAGGATAACTCCTGGGGGAAGGCTTCATAAAAAGCTGAACCTAAATCTCCCAGAGAAGGCCTTCTCTCTACCAGTCTCTCAGTATTCTCTGCACTCATTAGGAAGCGAACTGCATTACATTCTGTCTTGGGCCAAGCCATCCCCTTCTTGCCTGGCTTGTAAGGAAAGGGTGGATCCATAGACCACCATTCTGAACTTCCCCTGCTCCCCAGTGGTGTCTGAGTACACAAGAGACTGAGAACCACAGCATTCATCCCAACCCCCACTGTTTATCACCAGGGGCATCACGGCCTGAGACCTCCTATCTTGGACTGTGTTCTGCCTTCCCTGGGTGGCATGCCAGTGGCACACAGAAACCTCAGTGGTAAGCAGACGTGCAGCCCAACACACACTTGGCAAAGCACCCAAACAAGAGCCTTGTACTAATATACAAGAAGTTGGGTCTCAATGAATGTTCCCAAAGATAGCTGAGAGAAACGGAAGATTTCATGCACTGTCATACTTCCAGATGATCTTAAAGGAAACAGGTATGAGGGTGAGAATAGGAGGCTAAGAGGAAGTGGGTAACCCAGGGAAGAGGCCGTTAGCCAACAGATGGACACAGAAGAGAGTCCTGACAAGGGCAAGCAGCTGAGGGAGATCATCAGGGTGTGAAGAGCTCCACAATTAAACCTTGACCCTAAACCATATGAATATGAAGCCATGGCCAAGAAGCTGCTCAAGTTTCTTGTCCTCCTTACAGAGGGGAGGGTGTCTCTTTCCACGACATCATAAAGGTCAAAGAAAATCATGTATGTGAATATTATATTGTAGCTGCTGCACATGTATGATACAGTCTCAATCGATTGTGGTTAATGTATTAAATGATAAGGAATGGTGGAAAAAACTGGTCATACTTTATAAAGTTCTGGTTTCCATCATGGTCCATTGCTCAGCTGTCACTAGTCTTCTAGTTTCTTTCACAAGCTGGTTGACATCACCTCAAGTGTGGGCCTCAAGGCTAACTGACTTTAAGGAATCTATTCAATGCTCTTAAGGGAGCCTGTTCTTCTCATACATAGTACACTATTCCAGTATAAAATAAGATCTCATCTCACTAAACTCCAGAATAGATTGAGTATATAGAACCATCAACGCTAAGGTAGTTTGATGCTTTGAAAATTTCAAATAGTTTGTCTCTCTTTGAAAGTTCACATATAAAACTAGACTTAAAGTAGGTCATTTCTTGAGCCAGGGCTGGCTTGCTACTCCTGAGCATAGTCAAACATAGTTGTCTCCACTGTATGTGCCAGTGTTATGGATTTCCCAGACACTAGTCAGAGATAAATGTGAGACTTCTTCCCATGAAATGAAACAGAAGGAAAGGACACTGTGATGAGCTGAAGACACAAACATTTTACAGTATATGGCTTCATCGTCCCAGCTAGACTTAGATCTTCAATGACAGTAAATTTTACTGCACCTGTAAATTCTAAGACTTGGCCAAATTAACCTTCTGTAGATAAAGATTGAATAATGTAGTAGATAAGAATAATCAGCCCTACAGCTCTGCTTTTGAGAGAATCTGGACACTTGCTGGAAGAGCCTTAGGTGGTGCAATCATACAAGGTGACAAAACCTAAAAGACCCCCCAAAAGATGTATGAGAAAATCATACTGCTTCAAGTCAATACAGAGGGGAAGAATGTGGGGTCTTTCAAAAGAACAGAGCTTCACAGAGTGATCTGCATCTATGTTCTCAGACTCCTCTGCCTTCCAGACCAATCCAAGAGAAGCCATGATAGACAGAAGTCCTGGGATTCACTGAAGAAAAACATAAAATAGATGGCATATGACACCAGAAGTCCCAGGGAATCTTTAGTGTGACTAGTCTGACCCTCTTAAGAAATGAAAAAGGGAAGATATAGGAAGAGGAGAGCTAGAGATTATAACATAAGTTAACATCAGACTCTTGGGCAAATGGTGCCAAATTCTTAGTGGAAGCTTTGTCATGTACCATGTGAAGTTGGTTTCACCTCTAACAAGAAATCTCATATTCATAGGGAAAACCTGAAGCTCTTAAATTTATTTCTCTTTAAAGAATGAAAATACAAAGTCAAGAAAGACGAGGAAAGAAAGGGAGAAGAGGTGAGAGAAGGAACAGAGAGAGGGACAGTGGATTTCCACAAATAAATAAAAAGGAACGAAAACCCCCCCAAGAAACCAGGCAGCTTAATCGCTTTCTTTCCATTTTAATCTTGCGTTGGATGTTCTGGTAAAATCATTACAAAGGCCGTTTATTTTTAAAATTGAAAGATTGGGAAGACTCATAATGAGATATTATGTGTAAAAGTTGCACATAAATTTCCTCTTGTCATATTTTGGGCTTCACTGACGCATCCCCTTGGCAGGACAGGGAGAAGTTGATCGCTTTAGTATAGATTGTGCATGCCTCAGAAATATTGCCCTAGGAGAGAGCTCCTGGGTGGCTGACTTGGCTCCATGCTGATTGAGAAATTAGCTGGGCTTTTATTGGCCACACTGAATTGTTCTCAGGAAAAAAAATACATTTTTATTACAGAACAAGGGGCAGATGATTGAAACAAGCCTGCCTTCTCTTCTGTCTGGAGCTGCGTTTTAGTCTCGTTAAGTATACTCTCTTCTCTGGGTTCCTTGCTGGTGTTTAATGGGGGCGTGCAATATCCACCAGTAAAGAAATTACCTCATTTCTCTTGGCATCCCCAGGGACTCCCCGATCCTTTAATAATGTTCTGTTTGAGTTCTCCTGTGTATATAAGTGGGCAGTGCAAGGGAAGTGGAGACTTTGCATAATATCTTTTACTTCAAGGTTTTGAGAATTGGGGTGGGGACTGAGAGTCGTAGAAGGCATCAGGGGAACTGGGAATCTAGTCACTAGCCTTTGGGTCCAGAGCTGAACTTTATTTTCATGCCAGAGGGACATACTATGATGGCCATCCAAAGGCCGCCCGTGACAAGGAGCATGTGATGTGTCTTGTACACACAAAGCTGAATGGGTCAGATGTGACTATGAGACTAAAGGAATCATTTGTTTCTAGACAGCACCCAAAACCACATCTACTTGTCTTCCATCTCTTGATGACAGCTTGGTTTATTTCTCTGACTTCTACCTGTGTTTTGTAATGGAGCCTTGAGGTGCTTCTTCAGTTCTGAAAATGCTATTGGCTCTGTAGATGTGTCTACAAATGCCCTATCTCACCACTCTCCTCAAGCCTGGCAGGCTCTGACTTAGAATCTGATTCATGGACATGCCTTGTTACTTGCTTTTGCCATGAAAAATACTACTTTCTTATGGATGGAAACAAATGGCTGGTTTCTGAAACTTATCTAAAGATTACTTACATCTATTAAATGTTAAAAGCCAGACATATGATCTTATCCAAGGTAAAGTAATTGGCCCACCTCAAACCATTGGGGAGTTAGAGAAATGGATTGGACAGCCAACTGACTATTTCATTAACCTCTTCAATCTGATCCATGCTTCTATAAAAAAAGACTTCAAAAATATATAATTATACCTCTTGGCATGCATGTGCAATATGATAGAGCTCTCAGTATATCAAGTTTGAGATTAAGTCAGACCAACCAATGCATATATGTATATCTGTGACATTCCAAATCTGAGCCCTTAAGAAAACCATGTGAGTTTTCTGATCCTATTTTGTCTGCTATAAAACTGAAGACAACCCTACACTAATAATGAGGATTTTACATATGATATATTTAATCATTATATATAAATTAAGTAAAACACATTTAAGTTAAACATCAAGTTTATAACTCTATTGATATAGTATAATATACCCAGTATATATTAAAGCATACTTAATGTAAATAAATCATTACCAAGCCTGGTGCACAATAGAAACTCATTAAATGCTAGAAATTGTTCTTACCCACTATCAGCACTCCTTGGCTGAAAGGTATACTTATTTCCCCCACAACCTAAATCCGACAACAGAGCCAAGTCTCACAAGAAGTTAGTGGTTAAACTAAGACAGAAAACATAACCTTTGATTACTTATCCTCCTCCACTAAACTTCAGACCACACTGCCTCCTATTAAAACTAATTTCTGTTCTCTTCAAATGGAGATTTAAATTTGTCATGCTTCCCTAAGCCACTGGACCCCAAGCCCTATCACTGATTGTTCCTTTGGGAAGCTAACACTACTTGAGGTAATTAATCCACTGCAGGTTCCCCTACCAAGACTAGGAAGGAAACACCAAATTCTGCTTGGTTTCTTTCTAATTAGGAACAGAGAGTGGGAGAGAAGGAAAGGGAGAGGGCGAGAGACAGACTAGGGACGGGAAGGGGTTGAGCTAAGTGGGGTGTGGTTCACATGTGTTCCTAATCATGACCACACAATGAAAATGTTTTCTTTCTGGAGCAATCAGGCAAAATCTTGGAAAGATGAACTTTTTCCCCCTTTTATGTACAATAATAACAATATCCCAAATTTGAGGCCTTTTTTTCAATCTTGACACACTTTGGCTTTGAATAGATTGGAAAAGATCCATACTCTGATGACCTGTTTGTGACTCTTTTCTCCAAGGCCTCAGACATTCATTCCATAACAATAACCAAGCACATATACGAGGCAAATTGCATGCCATGCTCTGTCCTAAAGGTTTTGCATACATTTTCTCAAGTTCAACATCATTCAGCCATACTACCATTTAGCATTACTACCTCTTTCAGACATAGAGAGAACCTGAGTCACAGAGAACCCAAGTGAATTCTTGTACACCATCAATGAGCTATTATGAGACAGTGACTGGATCTGCACTCAGATTGCTGTACCCTGATTCTGGTCTAATCAGTACCAACAATTCTAAGCACACACCTGCATGGTAGCATGAAAAGCAGAGCAGACACAGAGAGGTGGGCCTCATTAAAGACCTAAAGAATAACAGACACACATCTAAGATGGATACTTTCAGGAAAGGAGGTTGTGTCAGAAGACTGGATGCCAGCCTCTTTTGTGTGGCTGGGCTCTGTCTTTCTGCTCTAGTATTTTCCTAGTTCATGGACCAAACAACTGTCACTCCTGTCCCTGTTCCCTCTGCTGTCATCCCCTCACACCTATGCTCTTCACTTTGATTGACATCCAGACTTTTACTCTCTTACACTCTTGACCTTGAATTATATTTCTAACCCGCACATTCCCCAGGCCCTGACCTCTGTATTTCTAGTTCTGGCCAAGTACCCTCATCCTGGTTCCTAATTGCTCCCATTGCTTAACTATCTACTCTGAGAGTTCAGATCCTGAACTGGCCCTTGGCTCTGATTAAATGCAGCTTGGAGCTCAGAAACACAGATCTGAGTCCCTTTCCAGTCACTAGAGTAGCCCAGAAAGACCTCCATGGGCTAAAAGTGGAGGATATCACACTCACCTGTTGAATACAGAACTTGATGTAAAACTCACTGCTTGAGCTGGTTCATATGCCATAGACATGGCACCGCCAGAAGAAGGTCCTCAGGGGCCAGGCCATCTGCTCAAAAGGCAAGCATGGATGGATGAATAGATAGAAGGATGGATGGTATCTGACCTCTGATTCTTTCAGGGTTACATTTTTGGATAGTTGTGTTCAGAGGCTTAGGGAAACTATCATTCCAGGAACAGCTGGCATAGCTGGCACTCCTGGAACAATTGATGGCCTTCCAGGGCAGAGATTAAGCTTAGGTCAGTAAGACAGGCAGAGGTCTGGATACAGAGCAGTGTTTCAAAGATAATGTGTCTGAGCTGACTAAGAAGGAAAGAGCTGAATAATCTGTGAAGGGCAGTAATGGTGAAGACACTCTAGCATGCACTTTCCAATCAGTGTGCAGAGTTCATCTCAGAGGCAGCCTTTCCCGTAAAAGTAGAGGACACTGGAAGACACTTTAATATCTCAGAGGATCAGAATTCAGGGTCCTTCTCTGAACTCTCTTGGAACACCCATAGATATATATATTAGATTTGATCAGAAGAGAGCTCAGAGGAAGAGCAGCTATGTACTGTATACCAGCTAGCTGCCTACTGTTTGCATTTGGATGCTTTGGATGGATTGCTTGGGCTCTTTCATGGAAATTCTAGAAATTGTATGCACATGTACATTTCTCTATATTCATTGACAAAATTCAACTCACTTGCATTTCACAGCTCCCCCATAGAAATGGGATTTTATGATATTCATGGATCAGTTTTATAAGGGAAGACATTGAAGTCCAAATAGTCAAGTAACATGACATGTCTGAAGCCACACAGTTACTCTTGGATGTTGAACCATATTGACACTACCATCATGGTACCTATGACAGTTGCCGTCAACATATCTTGTTGCCTATCTCACAGTAGCTCAGTGAAAAAAAAATGCTGTTAAACATGAAGGGGTTAGTAGTGGGCAACTGGTCTACCATGTTCAGCCACATGCACTTTCCTGGAAATTCAGAACTGATCCAAGGAAGGGTGAGCAATGAAGGACATGAGGTAGAGTTACAATGAGAACACTAATAACTGATATGCCTATCCCTTTCACAGCTTTAGGGACAAAGGAGCGAAGAGCCTTCTCAGAAGACAGAAGTCTCAGGTACACATCCAGGGTAGAGAGCTCAGGCCAAGGAGGTGGCAACTTCATTTTCTTATGTACAGTATCAGGCTCAGGGCTCAGGTTAAACCTCTTTCTATTCTTTATACTCATGTATCTTGTTGATCATGGCAATAGTCAATATTAATTAGTTTTCTTTAGCCTATAATCAAATGAAGAGATAAGAAGTCATGGATTAGTTTGATCGACAAGACACATGAATATAAAGGATAAAAAGAAGTGTAACATGGTATTTGTGTGTGTGCCAAGGATCTAAACACTGTGAATCTTTATGCTTATAAAGAAAGCTGCTCGCCTAAATGGGCCATCTCCCAGCCCAGGTAGAGTGCAACTCTAAACTGAGACGTTAATGTGTCTGTACACAGAGAACTTAAGGAAGAAACCATGAGGATATTCTGGAAGGATATCCAAGCAGAGGGAAGCACACGTGCAAAGGGCTCAAGGAAGAATCAATAGTCTAGAGGCTAAGGAGATAGGATGGAAGAGCTGCCAGGAAGGGCAATCATCAAGGAGGTTTGAACATCAAGGAGGTCTGCTCACATGGAAAGAACTCGAGGAGCATCCTTCTGATGTTTTATTCTCAGAGAAATGGAAATGAGGTGCTTTCTTTGGTTCCTGGTAGAAGGTGACAAGTCAAGGCTCTGATCTGTAAGGTCATACAAACGAGTGCCAGAGCTAACATTTGACCTTGTGTTCCTCCTTAGTATTACACTCTATTTCATGTGCAGTTGCCTGAGCCCCAGAGTCATGAAGAGCTATTGCAGGTGCTTTCACCCTCAGTATGGTCTAATATTTTTCTTTCTTTTCTCTGATATGAGAAATCTCTGTAGAGTTCTTATCCTAATGAACTGCTAAAAACACAAGGAAGACAATGGTGAATCTTAGTTAAAATTTATGAACTGTAAAGCTCTCCCTTTGTCCAAAACTGTGCTAAGATCATAACGCATCATTTTGTATGAGCCCAGAGACAAGGCAGTGGTGTGAATGTTGGGAAAATGGGGATCTGAGATTTGGTGTTTGGTCACTCACCTTGGCTGTCAGGAATCTTGGCCCCTTCAGAATAGTTCTGGGACAGCGATGACTTTTCAAGCAAGGCTTCACTATGAAATCTTATAGCTTCTTAAAGCCACATTATATGTTTCTCTGTATTAAGCTCATGGAACACATGAAAAAAATGCTAATACACTTACTGTGTATGATCCATCTCTATCAACAACTTTTAGTCTAGTTAAGTAGATCTGAGAAGCACCAAGTGTTCCCTTAGCTATACCTCCAGCATGAGCCACAAAAGAACATTCAGTGTGGAATTCGTGGATGCCATGAGTTAATGAGATTTCGAGTGGGTAAGGAATGTACCTTTCCTGACCATTGACACATGCCTAGTGACTTTAAATTACTATGGTGTTGCATTACTTAAACTGCACTTGAGTTTGCTCCCTTGTAAATGGAGGCACTATGGGGTTCACATTATCCAAGAAACGACCTGATGCATGCCCAGTGTTTGTGCAGTGACTGCTCCATCATTGATGTTCAAGCACTATTACTATTTACTATAATATGAGCTTGGAATTCCTTCCTACAGAATAACTCTGGCAGATTTGGGCCCAACAGAAGCAAGTCTCCTAGGAGACAGATAACCTTCTGCTTCCTGGGCCTTCAGAAATATACAACATGGTTACAGTTGTATGGTGGTGAAAATTCAGAACCCATGATTTGTGTAATAACAATTGATTTTTTAAAGGGCCATGAGTGCTAAATGGGGGTATATGTGAGAGAGTTCCGGAGAGAAAGAGAAGAGGCATAGGATATAATCAATATTATGATCTCAGAACAATAAAAGAAATAATTTTTAAATATATGATGCCATCTGCCTTTTGTCAGTTTTCATGGCATGAAAACTTCCATCACAGCCAGTCCAAGGAACTAAAGTGATATCTCTGAATGTGGCTTTTTCTGGACATGTGCTGCTCTAGTAGGCTCTGCTAGCCAACTGCAGTCTTCCCCTGCTGGCTTTTCTCAGACTGTCCCTTCAGTGTAAGAATGATGGGCTCAGCTTCCTCTTTGCAGCCCAATGGGATGTATTTTCACTGTGTAGGTGAGATAGATTTGTGTTCTATTAACAAGCGGTTATGCAGATCTGGCATCTTATACTTATTTACTCATTAAATCAATAATGGTCTCTTGAGAAAGGCAGGATTTTTACTCTCATTTCATGGAGGATGAATCTGAAAGCCAAATGGGTCAAGTAATTTCTAGGGTCACACAGCAAGTAAACTTCAGAGATAAAAGTAAAATGATGTGCCTGGCTCGTACTTCATTTTCTTTCTCTTGTGATTTTGGCTAGACACAGCAGAGCAGAGCCCAGTCACTGCCCATAAAGGCAGGCGTGAGAGTTCCATCAGCCACTCCAAACCCCTGTGCTGGGTTAGGGCCAGTCTAGGAGCTTTTGTGCTAAACTTGTCATGCTTCTGTAAACCCATTCTTATTATGTACACCATAAATATTTAAGGGAGTCTAGAAATCTCCTTATTTCTCCTTTTTGTAGCTCTGTACCAGTGCCTCAAAGGCTGTGCTGTAACCAAACTTTTCAGTTGCTCTGGACTGAAGCACTTTCACCAGTACTGCCTTTGCATCTTTCATGGAAGATGCAATTCATACATCTTCCTCAGCTTGCCTTTTACAGCAAGCCCTGCTCTGGAGATGGAAGTAGGGGCTTTGAGGGTTGGGGTGGGTTTCCCAAGGTTGTTCTGGCAGCCAGAGATCAACAGCTGCTCAGCAATGCAATGTTCCAGCAGCCCCAGAGGGGCAGAGGTGCAGGGAAGCTTCCTGCCCTGTGCCAAGCCCAGCACCCACCAGCTGCTCCTCCCCAATCCCGATGAGATGAACGGGCACTGTTAACCCCGTCAGTGCCAGGGGAGGAAGAGGCACAGAAAGGGCCATTCCCAGTGTTTCCATTATCCATCACCACAAAACTGGTAATCCAGACTCCCCGTCCTTCTCGTTCTGTTTCACTTTGTCAGTCTTAGTTCTGAAGCCATCTGGTTGCAAGTTCTCTTCTCATTTTATTTCTACCTCTCGACATCCATTGTTCTTGTTGCTCTTTAGTCAGTACCTCCCAAGTGAGAGTCGCTTAGTTTACGGCTTAAGCAGAGAATTATAGAGTACAGTGAGTTCAGTGCAGCAGTCAAACGATCTTTTGCGATTAGAAATTTCCTTGCGACAAGACTCCTCTATCTTTGTGCAGTCATTACTCTCTTCCCACTCTTTGACAGACAGAAAGTGAAACACAGCCTCCCAGATTCTGATCCATCCCCAAAGGAAGGAATGGAGATCTCTACAATCCTTTTCCCAAGACCCAGTGCAGCCCAAGCTGTGTTTGCAGAATGGACCCTGGAGCCTCAAGAATAAAAAGCATTAGGCCAAGTAGAAAACAAACAAAACAAAACAAAACAACCCAGCACAGACACAGATGCAGACATGAATAAATAAAGCAGGCAAGCCCACATATGGGAAGGCTCCCCTTCCTGTTCCCTGGCGACAGACTCCCCAAGGCCTTACAGATGCCACTGCAGGATGGGCTGGTGTGTTCCAAGCTGTGCCAACTTGTGCCCACGGTTACTCTTGGAAAAGGAGGAGAGGGAAGGAAACAATTTGGATTTGAAAGAGAGGAGAGTCTTCTCACTATAGACACAGCAGCATGGTTGTGCATTCCTTATTGTTTCGTTGATTAGCCACATGTGGGCCTTCTTGTTGTTCCTTCAGCTAGTGTCCTCTTTGGAGATTTGCACAACTTCCCCAGAGTTGGTTCAGGAGTGGACTGGTCCCTGATCCAAAAAGAGATGGGACATGGGACTAATATGCATATGGAGAGCAGAAGGAAAGTCAGACAGAGTCCAATGGAATCAGAGAAAGCCAGAATGCCCACACAAACATGGAACTCACCATGACAGCTACTTCTACTCCACACAGACTTGGTAACCATGCACACACCCACAATGATCAGTCATTAACTCAGAAAAATGGTCAGTATCATGTTGCCAAATTAGTTATAAAGTAAGGATTATTCAGTATTAAGTAGGGTATTTTTAAGGAGAATAGTAACATTACCCTTTCTGGCACAATAATGCTCAGAATTTCTATTTCTAGTGATGTTGCTTGCATGCAAACAGACTTTTTTATATAATTATTACGCAATTGGTGTTCCACTACAATTTTTATTCATCTAATTTCAGGTTTTCTATGTTTTTCATAATTTAGGTGTCTTCTGAGGGACCAGGGTTTGGACAGTCTATAATCTTCCAGCAAGTAGCAGGATCACCATTTGCTAATCTTGCCTTCTCATCAGATGTTCACCCTATGGCCACAGACTTGGGTTTGTGTGAAATTTAGTTTCAGTGATTCTAATCAATCATTGCTTTAGGAATGTTTTTTACTAGATAAAGCCAGTATTTTGTGATTTCTGTTATATATTGTCATGCTATTTTCCACAAAAAAAAGCAAGATTAGACTAGCACCCAGGATTTTTTCTATTCTGCACATTATTTATCTCTTTTTATTTTTTTAATATTTTTATTTTCTATATTCTTCGCTTATATTCCAAATGATTTCCCCTTTCCCAGATCCTCCCTCCCCATATATCCCATAAACCTTCTTCTCTCCACCCATTCTCAAATCACCTCCCTCCTTTTTCTCTGTCCTTACATTCCCCTCCAATGCTAGGTCAATCCTTTCCAGGATCAGGACCCTCTCCATACTTCTTCATAGGAGTCATTTGTTATGCAATTTGTGCCTTGGGTATTCAGGGCTTCTGGGCTAATTAATATCCACTTATCAGAGATTGCATTCCATGTGTATTCTTTTGTGATTGGGTTACCTCACTTAGGATGATATTTTCCAGATCAAACCATTTGCCTAAAAATTTTGTGAATTCATTGTTTCTAATTGCTATAAGATGGTACAACCACTTTGGAAATCAGTCTGACAGTTCCTCAGAAAACTGGACATGACACTTCCGGAGGACCCTGCTATACCTCTCCTGGGCATATACCCAAAGGATTCTCCAGCATGCAATAAAGACACATGCTCCATTATGTTCATAGCAGCCTTATTTATAATAGCTAGAAGCTGGAAAGAACCCAGATGCCCCTCAAAGGAGGAATGGATACAGAAAATGTAGTATATTTACAAAATGGAATACTACTCAGCAATTATTGATCTCTTTTTAAATGTGCATGCATTTAAGAAATATCATGACTTTTCCCTTTGTAATATTTAATATAATTCACATAAAAGGACAGAGTACCCCTGACTTAAAATGATGCTCCTGATTTAAAACTATAGTAACAAAAGCTATAGTAACAAAAATGACATGGAAACAGCATTGAAACAGACAGAGTAATGAGGTGGGATAGAGAGACCCTGGAAAGAGTGTGTAAACTCTCCCCTTCTAGATAAGTCCATAAGACTGGATTAAGGATTTAAACTAAGACTCTGAGCTATGCAACTATTAGGAGATGACATAGAAAAAAATCATGGGATGCTGATGTGAGCAATGGCCTTTGATCAAGTATGTGAAAACTACAGACTCCAAACTGAGAATAAAGAAACTGATTTACACCAAATTAGAGAGAGATTCTTTTGAATGGCAGAGGAAATTTTCAGTAGAATGAAGGAAAAGTATTCTCAAACTATGACCCTGACAGGAGTTAATATCTAGGATATATGAGGCATTCAGACAATTGAACACCAATAAAATAAATGAATTTAAAACAAAATAAAAACAAAGGAATGGATATTTCTTAAAAGGAGACAGTATTATATGCAGTAATTATAACAAATTTTCAACATTAGCAATCATAGTGAATTGATTATTAGGGTCCCAACACCTCATCTCAGAATAAATGCCAAAATTATAACTAGTGTTTAAAAGGATGAGAAAAAAAAGAGAAAACCCTTAAAAAGTGTTGGTGATGAATGTCATATACATAAGGCACTTTCTTAAACTAATTAGAATAAGCTACCAAATGAGTCATAAGTTCTTCAGGTTATAAGTCTGAGAGAAAGAATACAAGCTTACCAAGAAACTGTCTTCAAACCCACATTTGTGTAATATTGCTCACAATAGCATAAGCATCCATCAATGAAAAAGATGAAACAAGTGTGTGGTTTATCTATACCAGACACAGACACTTCATCAAAGTATGCCAAGGAGTGAATTCCAATGTAGACTCTATTCTTTGATGGCACAGCCACATAAGCAGACATTCATTCTTACTGTAGATTAACTTTGGAGCACCTACCTACCCAATATTACCCACCTGGCCAAACCCCATGAGGAATTATAACATGGCCTTAAAGGCGTCCACCAGGTTATAGGAAATCCTGAAGGAAAAGGCCCTAACTTGCGTTAGACATAAGGTGAGAAAAATATGTCAAGTATGTAAAATTCAACACTTCTTAAGTCTTGTTCTTCTTTGATATGGAGGGAGGTTCAGAACCTCCTGCCTTCGGAGCACAAATTCAAAGGAGCTATAGGAGAGGCTATCATCTGCCTGTCTATTGCTTCTTTCAGGCTAATGTACAGGGAAACCACATTATGTCTTGAGAAAGAGGGAGAGGGGGAGAAGGAATTGGTGAGGGCAGGGGGAGTAGGAGGATGGAGATAATAGAGAGGAGGGGAGAGGAGAAAAGGGGAAAGGAAGGGGAGGGAAGGGAAGAAGGGAAGGAAAGGGAAAGGAAGGGAAAGGAAGGGAAAAGTAGGTAATTTATTTCCTGGGACATTTCTTCTTACTAGTTTATTCCGCCTAGGTTGGAACATCATCCTTGTTTGAATATCTGGTAGAATGCCAATTCCAAGTCCTACTCCAGGCCTACTGAAAAAGAACTATCTGCAGTGTGCCTTTAGACGCACAGGTTTGAAATCGCCCTTCCCTACTCTTCCTACCCCAGCCTCTGCCCACCTATTCCTTCTGTGAGAGGAGCTGTCTAGGCTGAAGTGGCAGAAACGGTCAGAGAAGACCTGCAGTGAGTGCCCCTCCCGAGCACTGCATGTGTTTCTGTCTCACTCGGAGGCTTTCCTGTCTTCTTTACACTCTCCAGAAGATCCATCTGTGAGCAGAGTGTTCGAACATACCAACTGTGAATAAAAGGCTTGAAGACATTCACGCGTCTGAAGCTCCCACTAAATAAACATTTTAAAGAATGATTTTAAACACTCCTGCTGGTGTTCTCTCCTTGGGATGAAAATGAAATTTACCACTGAGCTCTTGGGGGACACCAGCAGGGACTAGAAGTTTGGAGAAATGTTAGATACATTTTAAACTTTAAGTCACTGCCAGTCCCTGGAGTTACGTTCCCTCATGGAGAACTACAGTTAGGCTTTAAACGAAAGTTGTACATGTCATCTTTAATCCCCAACATCTCACACAGTGACATCCCAATCTCCATAATATATAGGTATATAGCTCATGAGTACCAATTATTCATTTGGAAAGTATCTTAGAGTAACTATAAGACATCCCTGGCCTAATTGATTTATCTTTTGTTGAGGTGACACACAATGCAGGAGATTTCTGCAATTCTGAGTCCTGATCAAGGGAAATACTGCCTTCTTTCTAAGCTCCTGGTTCCCTATCCAATCAGAAGGATCCCAAACAAGCAAGTTCATCTGTGCCTATCATTTGTCACCTATTCATACCTGCATTCATTGGCCAAAGTAGGATTAGAGTCTTTAGCATCGGAAGAATGGATGCTTTCCCAATCATTGAGAAAAAGCTAACAAATATAGCCCAGGTCTATGTAAGATTTTGGTTTAGGGGCTGAGTTTATAAGTAAACAGCAATGTCAATGTCAAATGAGAACTATGATAGTACAATCTGGTGCCTGGAGGGAGTTAACTATGGGAAGGAAGAGACAGAAGGGCCTTCGGGGTTCTTTGGCAAATACCCAGGTGAATGTGGTAGCAGTTAGCACAAAGAATCATTGCACTTCTTTGATACTTTCTGCTCATTTTTCTCTCTAAGTACTGGAGATTGGAGGTATAGCCTAATCGCTCACTTCTGTTAATGGCTTCTAACCCATTAATCAATGGACATAAGGCCAAATGTGAACCAAAATATATTATTATGCTCTAGTGAAGCTGAGTCTCCTTTCATTGGAGTTTGAACTGACCTGCTGAGCTGTGAGTCAGGCTATGGAAAATAGAAGGCTCTTCCAAAGCGGAGCTACATGTGAACTCAGAAGACAAGGCAGGATTACAGCCCCAAGTTTCCATAAAGTGCATGTTGATAATTATGTCCTCTCCAAAGACTCTAAGTGCCAGGCGGTGGTGGCGCACGCCTGTAATCCCAGCACTCTGGGAGGCAGAGGCAGGTGAATTTCTGAGTTCGAGGCCAGCCTGGTGTACAGAGTGAGTTCCAGGACAGCCAGGGCTATACAGAGAAACCCTGTTTCAAAAAAAAAACAAAAACAAAAACAAAAAAACAAATCTAAAAACCCAAACCAAACCAAACCAAACCAAACAAAAAAATGAAGACTCTAAACTTTGTCTTCTATTCTTTATAGACCCACAGAATGTTGGTGTCTTAGGGTTTCTATTGCTACAATAAAACACCATGACCAAAACAATTTGGGAATGAAAGGGTGTATGTCACCTTATATTTTAAAGAAACAGGTTCATCCCTGAGAAAAGTAGGGTGGAAACCTGGACACAGGAGTTGATGTAGAGGCCATGGATGAGTTCCACTTACTGGCTTGCTCTTCCTGGATCATTCAACCTGTTTTCTTATAGGAACCAGGGCCACTACCCACAATAGGCTGGATCTTCCCAAGTCAAACACTAATTAAGAAAGTACCTCCATAGAATTGCCTTCAGGTAATCATGTGAAGGCATTTTCTCACTAAGAGTCCCTCTTGCCAGGTATAATCTAGGTTTATGTCAAAATGACTAAAAACAACCAGCACAATATGGAATACATAGTGTACCAGTGATGAGAGCAGACTTTAAGGTATTTCTTCATCCAAATTCTTCCATTACTACTTCAACGTTTGAAGAATCCTGAGACATGTTTCTGGATGATAGTCACAAGAAGAACCTATATGTTCCAGCATAGTCATCTTGGACCTACATTAACACGCTAAACAGAGCTGACAGGAAGGCTACCCCCACAGACCATTAATACCAACAATAAGTTCAGAATCACTTGTTTGACCCACAGACTAGAGGACAAAATATTGCAATTACGCTATGCTGCACAAAATGATTATTACAAGAACTATCTAACTTGTAATCTGCAGGGTCTGAGAGAATAAGGAAAGTGACACCAGGGAAGAAAACTGCAGACACTGTCACTTGTGGCCATAACTCTGTGGTTCATTTTGATGACTTGGTTCATATCAGCTTGTCTCTCGTGTAACCAAACATCAAATATGAAAACATTTGCAGAAAGAAAAGAGATCATACATCCCCTCTGATACCACTTGAATCCTAATCAGATAAGGCAGAAATTCTCTCTTCTGGGTACCAACTCATTCACCAAACCTGCATTTTTACCACCATGACAGGGTTATTTTTCTGACAAATCACAGTGCACTGGGTAAAATTTTACAAAAAAAAAAAAAGTAATAATGAGGAAGAATACAATAATTAAAAGCCCACAGAGCAAAGGTAGCCAATGGACTTTTCATGCTATTTCTATATGCCTCCCTGAAATAGTATTCATGCTTGAGTGTAACAGAATATATAGAAAAACAAGCTGTCAGGTTTCGGACACAGTTGATGTCTAGAGGCAAATATTTCTGCTAACTCTGTGATGGAGCCCTGGGGAGAGCAGGAGAGGTCCCAAGCTGAGGGATTGGCAGCTGGGCTAGGAAAGCAACCTAATGCTCCCTTTTCCTTTCACAAAGAAGGTTTTGTTTGGATTGTGGGGCACGCTGAGTGACTCCTCAGAGCCACGGGGATACTGTGTTCTTGGTGAACATCTGGGGCTGCCAGTTCAGCCAGCCTGAAATCCTACCCTGGTCAGAGCTGCTCCAGTGAACCAGGTGTAGGTGTATTTTTCTAGGATGTCCTCAACCACAACTTACGCTGAGAAAGTTGTTGCCCATAGTCACTTCGTTCTGGAGAGCGAGAGTCCCGCTAGGTTCTCATGAAGGTGTGTTTACTGAGGCTGCATGCCCAAAGAACCAAGTCCAAAGGCTGAAAGCATGACCTCCACACATCCTTCTTCAAAGTGTGTTAAAAGCTCACATTGGCCAAATCTCCACTTTCTCCAGTCCTCACTCTGCCATTCCCATCATGTATTTATAACAGCGTTTCAAGAGAGTGATCCAAAACGTTGAGCTAATGAAGTGAATTTTTAAAAACCATTCCTTCGTTTTTCTTCCAAGAATACTTCCCATAGTGTTCTCTTGTTCTTTACATCTTGACACAGCTTGATATTATGCGACTATTAACAGTGACCCTTGTATTATTCGTTTGCTTTTTTTCTTATTTGCCATCAGATCCAGGGACAGACAGGTTATTATATGACAAACGGCAATGTTTGCACATTTAAAAAAAAACAGTATTGAAAGTTGTTTCACATGGATTACTTAAATTGATATTATTGACACAGAAGGAAGGAATGGAAATATTTCTGTAGCTGAAGTTGCTCATGTTAGTTTTTGTGCTTCATAGTTTTTAAACTGCATGATCGCACCTGAACATTAAAGCAGCCCACTCAAATTCACATGTGACGTGTTTGACATGAAAGAATACACTTACATCGAGTAGGGCCTAAGCCCCTGTTCCTGGCATATCTTATCTTACCTCAGGTTTTGAATTGAGCAAAGATTATCTAAACTATCATCCTATGTTGACTAATTACTAACTTAGGAAAGTTCTGCAAAATTCTTAAGCTTCTATTTCCTTTCTCTTGAGGCTGTTTGATTGAGAAATGTCCCCAACAGTCTTGAGCTTTGGAGTACCTGGTCCGCAGTAGGTGGCGCTACTTGGGAAGGAGGAGGAGGTGCAGCCTTGCTGGAGGAAGTATGGTTTTGGGGGTGGACTTTCAGTCTTAAAGCCCAACCCACTTCCGGTTTGCTTTCTCTGTTCTGTGCTTGCAGCTAAAGAGGGAGGCTCTCAGCTTCTGACCCTGCCAGGCCTGCCACCTGCAGGCATGCTTTGCCACCATTAAAGCATCTTCTCTCTCTGGAACTATAAGTCCTTCTATACATTGCTTTTACTCATGGTGTTTTATCCCAATGACAGAAAAATCACTAATACATCTCTATGGAGAAATAATGGCTAAATTTTGGTTGTTACACTAACTAAGGTATTTCCTTCAGCTTTATAAAACATAACAGTACATATTAAGATCATAGTGAGCACTGAATGAGTGAGTGCATGAAAAATAAATTAATGATAGAAAGGAGACAAGACAGAACAATGAGATGCTAAGTTAATTTATTTGTTAAAATTTTAAAGCAACCCCCCCCATGGATAAACATTAGTTTAGTACATTAGCATCTATATTATAGGCAAGTGAGATGTCTCTAAATTCATGTTGCATACTTAATTGCAGGTAACTGTAATTAAGACTGTCTTAGAAAAATTGTACTTTACAGTTATCACAAAATGTGATTTAAATTGTGTGTCATAGAATGCTTTTTCATAATAATGAATTTATTTTTTAGAGTCTTATGTGTGCATATCTAATTTACATATTTAGATATACTTCCCGAACAATCAGAATCTGAGTTACTGCACCATTTTTTAGGTAGTTTATAGCCAAATTATTTCTTCCAAGTTTGCTATTGTTTTAACTATGAAGGAATCAATTTCCTTACATCATTTTTATGTTTTAGGGCAATATGTATACACATTTACAGTATTTGTATGCATATATATAATGTATTGTAAAGTATACATAAAATTTATAATAAATTATAATAACATTTTTTGATTTTTGGTTTTAGAGACATAGTCTCTCTATGTAATTTCTCTGTCCTGGAACTCACTGTATTGATCAGGCTATCCTAAAACTCACAGAGATCCTTCTGCCTCTGCCTCCCAAGTGCCTGCACCACCATACCTGCCTATAACAGCATTTTTGATAGTTTCTATCGAGCATATTATTTATTATGTCTTGTAAAACTGATAGCCATACTTTAAGAAATCTTTCTTTAATAAAATTATATATATATATATATATATATATATATATATATATATATATATATATATAAAATGACATTAGTTGAAATTAGTAAGTAACCCTGATATTCCCAACTAATACTGTAACTGTAATGGTTGTAGATCTTTTAAACATGCTTTTATGAATGAGCTGTTTCAATTATTCTGCATAACTTTATATAATACTATTATGTCACACTTCAAATCCACAAGCCAATTTTTGTGTTTCTTTAGGACCTCTGCAAAGTACTTTGTTTCACGACCTAAGGAATCTCTTAGAGTCTTTTTGGTTGTTTCTCTTTGGTATCTTTTTGAAGCAGTGCCTTTCTCAAAGCCCAGTGTGGCCAACACCTCAGTGGGTAGCTCTCCTCATATGAATAATCGTCCTGCCTCAGCCTCCCATGTGCCTGTACTACAGGGATGTGCCACCAAGTCTGGTGCAATCATCTTCTTGAACTTTCTTCCCTTGGTCCATCTCTCCCTTTGGTGGCAGGATAATAGAGTTCTCTGGGTCTGGAAAGGAGCAGGTCTCAGGTCTCAGGCTCCCTTTGTCTAGAAACAGGACATAAGAATCCTAGCAAAGTGACCTTTCCTTGCCAATTGTCCTTTTCAAAGGAAGTTGACTCATTTTTCTCTAATGTGATGGAAAATAATGTTTTTATATAATAAGAATTAGAACCTTGAGTTCTCCCATGGAGGAAGTTGTCCTTGTGAAATTGCCATCAAGAGCCAGCCAGGAGTGGATGGGGCAGAGCAAATTGAAGCAAAAATAGCTCATAACCCACCCTGCATCCGCTTCCCTTGTAATGTACTTCTCTATACCCTTAAGTCCAAGAGCTTTTGTGGTTTTCTTTAGTAATAGAACGCGATACAAATGGTTCTTTACCATCTCGAGGCTCAGCACATCTGTCTTCTCTCTCTCGAAATTCCCGTTTGCCACATCACTCCGTTCACGGCAATCTGCAAGATGACATGTAACCATGGTCCACACGCTTGCACATCCAGAGTCACTATTCAGCCACCCGTGCTGTGGAGCTCACTCTAGATCAGCCAACCCCAACATGACCCAGCCGGTGTCTGCAAATGCATTGAAAAAGCCAACAGAGATCAGCAGAACCCAACCCCAATCTGCCAAAGCATCCACCTGACACCCTGACAACAGGAAATGTTTAAATTCTTGCATATTATTCTAGTAATAACTAACAGATGTACACAGAAGCAGAAATTGATCAATTGATAGGAGGCTCTTCAATACTACGGGAAGCTTCTCTGTCAGGTACAAGAATGGAACACCGTTGAGGTTGCTTTTGGCTCCAAGGATGAATGGTGTTAAAAATAAGAAAGAGCAAAGGGCGGGAGGAAGAGGAGAAAAGACCATCCAGTCTGTTCTCCTAACTATGAAAAAGGCCACATAAATACGTACATGTGAGGCTGCACATATGAATATATATGCAAGCCATTAATGTGATATATGGGTAGGAGAGTCATCATCATTTTGCAGAAATTAAAGATATAACTGATTATTTCTAAAAGGAAAAGTGATGTGAAGATATCATGTTTGGAAGCCAGAGCCTCTAACAGTGAGCCACCTATGCGAATTAGACTTTTCATTTCTTTTCCCTCATGTTACTTCACAGAAAAATTGCAAAAAGGTGTTAGGACTTATGTGTATGATTGAGTTCATCGGGCTGGAAGGAAGACGGGAGCAGCAAGGGTAGCTTCATTTCTTTTGGAACAGAATTCTGCAGCTGTTGTCTGGAGAGCAATCCTTTCATGTATGTGTCAGTGAAGGGGGGATCAGGCCCCTTGGAACACCTAAGCCTTATCTCTTGCACGTCTCACGACCGTGCAAAGCAGTCATCCGTTATCTGTGTTCTATTTAAAAGTGGAGCAAGTTTCAGAGACACTAAAGAACATACAGAATTTCACACAGCTGTTGAGTGATAAATGGTATTTTAAGTCCAGGATTGCTTGACCACAGCCCAACAATTCATTCAGTTCCATCAGAACTGTCAGAAACACTCATTCCGCACATCAGGTGTACCCACCAGCTGTTTTGTTGTTGTTGCTGAGAGTTAAGTATAACACCTCCCTTAGCAACTGTAAGGGCCCTTGGTTACATGTGTTTAACAGCCACTCTCCGCATGAACAGCTATGAAAAGCTTCATCCTGCACCATCTCAGGTTCATGATCATTTCTATCTGAGACAATACGACAGGAAGGAAGCCTTGGCACTGACTTGGCAGCTCACTGACATGGGATCGGTCACACAGAGGCTCTCAGAATTACAAAGGATGTGAATCCTGCAGGTGGTTGACAAATGTCTTTCGTTGTACTCATTCATCAGAAACATTTCACAGTTAGTTTTTGCCTTAGACTGTGCCCTCAGGCAATATAGTGTACTTTGCTTCAGGCAGATAGTTTTTTTCATTGTATGCATTTAAATGTAACACACACACACACACACACACACACACACACACACGCACACTCTTGGAACTAACATACTAGATCGCAGGATGCAATCCAAAGCAGTTTAATTCCCTCCCAAGTCCACATCTGCCTGTATCTGAACACCTATCCAGGCCCTTTCCCATATACTGGTTTAACTCTTAGAAAGACCTTAGCATTTGTTTGTGCTTTTTGAGATAAACAAAGTAACTCTATCTGCTAGAACTGCCTGGAATAGTCTCTAGTTGGGGATGACTATGTCCTCAGAGGTAATGATAATAATCTTGAACCTCTGTCATCACCTGATCCTGAAACAAGTTGGAAACCCACAGAAGGGGGAGAAAAGCCTCTTATTTACCAACGCCACCTGCCCTGTACTAACTTCCCCGTCTCTTACTTGCACAGGAGAAAGACGACGGCTCAAAGGCTTGGAAATTCCTTATCTGACTTGCACTTGCACATACTGGGTTTCCTTGGCCTTAGACAGGTTTTTATAATTTTTCTGGCTCCGCTGGCTTATTCTTATGGGGATTTTAGCTGAGCCCCTTGACACAGAAGATCTATATTCCCAACTGGTCTTATGAGAGAAAAATCTGGCTTCTTTGAACTATTTATTTGTTTATTTATTTATTTGTTTTCCCTATCCCCTAACTTAATGTTTGCATGTCTATCAATATTTTTCATTACAAACGCAGCTCTATTAGTGGTTAGGTCTCTTGACACCAGTGCAGTCATATGTGCCTTTATAGGCTAATGTAACTGTGACAGGAGTTTCTTACGCTTATTAAGACTTCAAATTTATGAAAATTGCACTTACTAGCATTGTCCCCAGATCTGGTTATTTAATATGTTAAAGAGTTTTGAAATATTTCGATACCTGTGCTCAATGGGAACTGCTTGTTTTGCGATTCCCATGAATTGAATTTATGCATTAAAATCAGCCATCTGAGGACTGGTGATCACTTCATTTTGTTGAGTTTGCATTCGACCTTACATCGTCTCTGCTTTTGTCCTATGCTCCTCCCCAGCAACTTTGCGAGCCAAGTACCCTTGGAATGAAGGTCAGTACTCTTTCTCCGGTTCATATGGCTGATGCCTCCATGGGAAGCATGTACCATTACCAGGGCTTGGAAAACATGCAAGGGCTCCCTGGCCACAATCCCTACTTGGTTCGCTGTGGATGTCTGCTAGCCTGCTGGGGCATACTAGCAGAGCATCCTCTCTGTATGTGTTAAGGTGTTCTCAACTTAATTGGTAAATAACATGCTCTGAGCTCTCCCTAAGCTCTAGCCAATGCCTCTGGCTTTCCAGCCTCCTGCCAGGGCTCCAGACCTCCCACTATTTAGCAACCTAAGAGTAAATACTTGGCAAAGCAGAACACTGCAGGAGCTGACTCCAGTTGCATAGTTGATTTCAGTTCTCATTTGTCAGTGCTTGGGCCTCACTGGTTGCTGGAACCCTTTGGAATCTCCACCCTGTTGACAGAATCCAAAGGAAGCAATGCAGCTCCCCAGACAGGTCTTTCCAAGCTGCCACTAGATGGGGAGCAAAGGGACACTACTTCTTCTCAAAGAGCAGACAAACATTTCCCCAAACAGAACCCATTTTAATTAGTACGCACCCATATGGATCACACTAAACATATATTCATTGAAATTATTTCAGCTAGCCGATTCTAACATGTGATCAGACACACACACACAAACACGCACACACACTCAGAGAGAGAAACAGAAAGAGAGAGAGAAAGAGAGAGAGAAAGAGAAAGACACACAGAGAGAGAGAGAAACACACACACACACACACACACACACACACAGAGAGAGAGAGAGAGAGAGAGAGAGAGAGAGAGAGAGAGATTGTGATGGGATCCATGGAAGAATATTGAAATATAAGGGTTGTAAATTTAGTGTTGGTCTTTGTGGGGTGTGTGGGGAGACCATGAAACTGGGAGGCAGAGAAAACTAACATCATAAGGCCTCCAATCTAAAGACAGATTTCACTAATCCTGAGATGCACTTCTAGGCATGGTAGGGTGGCCTTCCTGCTTCTCAGTGTGGAGCGTGGGGATTCTTTGCTACCTGCCTGGCCAGCCAAGGGCCTCAGAACAAGCCCCAGCCTTCATCTGATCTGTTACCAAAGAGACAGAAATAAGGAGGCTTGAAATGCTGCATGCTAATTTCCTGGGTAGCCAGTCCGTGCCTTTTGAGTCTCAGTGCTGCTTTGAGGGAAAAACAAAAACAAACAAATGAATTGACTGAACAGAAGGAAAGGGCTGCTTCATGTGCTGCTAATGCCTGCTTTCAGCTTTGGGGGGTTTGCCTCTTGGAGGGCAGGCAGTTGTCTCCCAGCCAGCGTCCTCCTTACTCTCTGGCATTTAACAGGGTCTGCCTTCAGTGACTTAGCTAGCGTTTCCTTAGACAGTAAACAGCCACTTACTACTGCCTTTCATACCACCAAGAAAATGAGATTACTCTGAGAGGAGACAGCAGCTCTGGGCTGCTGTCGAAAGGGCGCTCTGACTGCTTGTTTGGCTGAAAGGCACTGCAGAGCACAGCTCAGGCTTGTTTTAAAATTAGCTTACCCCATAAATCACTTGCACAATGAAGTGAAGTGCCTGCCTCTGCCCTCTGACATATTTGTGTCTCTGTTTATTTTTAATGATGACACGGCTCTTTCTGTCTCCAGTTGGCTCTTTATCTTCCACATTCCCAAACACTAAAATCGGTGCCAAAGGAGCAAAATCTAAGAAACGGCAGGGAAAAGGATTTCCTTTGCTTACAACACGGAAGATGGTTGGGAATCTGAGTAAGGCCCTTTCTGCCTTGACCAGATTATAATGCCCTAAAAAGCTTTCATTGGGCAAGACATAGGAATGATGACAGAGACCACATCAAACATATAGATAAGACAACCATACACATAAAATGAAAATAGTTTTATAAAGAAAAATAAATGCAAACAAATATAAACAGATAGATAGATAGATAGATAGATAGATAGATAGATAGATAGATAGATAGATGATGGATGGAAGGACAGGGAGGTGGGTGGATGGATGGTGGATGGATGGATGGACAGATAGATAGTCAAATATGTTGTCCTCTGAGTAGCATAAGAGGTTAGTAGAGGAACACAGTGAATATGTAGTTCCCTAGCAAAACCTTTCAACTTTGATATATATGATTTTTTTCTTTTACAAGTAGCATAATTGGAATTTCTGCTGAAAACCTTGAACTATAGGCCTACTATTTCTAAGTGAGTACACAGTCTCATAGCTGTTGCCAATCCAAATTTTATTTTTAAAATCTATTTATATAGAGTTAACTTCAATAATTTATAATGGGAAAAACACAATATTTGACCTAGTGAAAAGTTCAAAATATAGAATATTCTTAGAGACCAAGCAATTTTATTAGACATGTCGGCACCTTTTCAACTTAAAAACTCTATCTGCTAGGAAAAGCTCCCAGAACAACTTTCCCACCCGTCACACAGAACACAAATAAAGACCAGTAAAGTGGGCGCCAGGACTAAAACTCATGCAGGAGGAGGCCAGAGTTGAAAGTCTAGCATGTCAACTCTCTGGTATGATATGCAACTTTGGTGGACCCATCATTTATTATTAGAAATAGATAATTTACTCAAAACCTCTGATTAGAAGGGAAAAGTGTTCTGTGGGAGTTCTTTCTCATGAATACAGTCTCTGTGAGGCAAGAATGATTTTCATTTTCTTAATCCAATTTTTGGTAGTAGCATCTTTGGGAAGCCACCTGTAGGACTAGGAAGGATCGGTGTATTAGTTCACTGGGATACAGTACCCTGCAAATTTGTAGCACGTGGCTATGATGTAAATATAAAGTCACAGCAATACTGAACTGTAGGGATGGCACCCTGAGTTTCTCGCCTAAGCACTGACTCAAGAGATTCAGCTCTCCCTGCATGCCAGTGCTTTGCTTAAGGAAAGCTGATTCAAGCTTGCACACTGCTCTAGAAGATGCACAGTTAATTGTCTTCTAAAGAAAGTAAATTCCTTCCATGGAGGAGGATTGTAATATAGTAACCAAATCAACCATAATAGCCAAGTGAAAGTGATTCTCATAAATCAAGATTATGTCCTCATTTGCTGACAGACAGTAGCCTTCAATAAAATTCTTTTTATCACGGGTAGATAATATGAAAAGCACTTTTAAGAACTGAGCCTAAGAATAGGTATACAAAGTAATCTATAATGAAAATGGTTAAAAATAAGGTGATAAAAGATAAAAAGGAAGGATATGAAAATCTATCAAAGTAGTAAAAGGCTTTGTCTCAAGGAAGTAAGTCAGAGAGCAACAGATGAAGACACCCAGAATCTCCCTCTGGCCCCTGCACGTGTGTTGACACATGTGTAGACAGACAGACAGACACACACACACACATACACAGACACACAGACACACAGACACATACACACACAGACACACAGACACACACACACACACACACACACACACACGAATAAATAAACAAAATAAAAAGAATATGACCATGAAGTCTATATTTGAGTCAGTAAGAAGCCAAATCATTTTGTATGAACTCAAGATGAGGACAAAAAGCTGTTTGAGAAGGTCTCTAAAAATATAGTTATAATGGCAAAGGAAGAGAATGGAACAGGACACAAATAAAGCAACACCAGATCTACTGAGGAAAAACAACAACAAGAACAAAATAAATAAATAAATAAATAAATAAATAAATAAATAAATAAATAAATAAATAAATAAATAAAATCAGAGAAAAGATTTTATAGCGCATTGCCAAGGAGTTCGCGACCTTTCAGGGAAGTCAGTGGGTGAGAGCCAAGTGTGGTTGTGTGGAGAGCTGTGCACAATAGGCTCAAAGGTTATGAAAACGAGAATTGCAAAGTTTTGATAATTTGACCAAAGCCAAGAGTTAGAAAGGACAGGCCAGAAATGTCAATATATGAACTATATATGAGACTCAGCCAGTTTGTGGTGTTACCTGGGAATGTTAAATTAGGCTGTGTAAGTACAGAGGGTCTCAGCTAATTCAAAGACCTTCCATCCTTTCTGGGCAAAGAATAAGAACCTTCTTTACTTCACTCTTCTTTATAACGAATGGTAATAGTGTGACACCCTGCTGGACACTTTACTATAGCACTTCAACTCAGACTATACAAGTCTAATAGTGTACATGGAGAATTCCCACAACACATGTTATATATGCTGCTAAGCCATGCCGGGAGAGACCATCAGAAACTGTTGTTTGTGTTTCCTTATATGTTCCCTGCATATTTATCATTTTTTTTGTTGTTCCTGTTTCTCCTGGCATTTTTTACCAACCATCTGGGATCATTTTGTAACTTTCATTGGTAGCATCTGCTTGTGCTAAACTGTTTCCATTGTTCTTGGCGCTAAAATGTCTTCATTTTACCTTCATTCTTAAAAAGATATTTTTTTCTTGCTGCGCAGTTATAGTATAGGAGTGTGGCTGTGTTCTTATTTTTTATTGTTTTTTTCAGGAAATGGTAAGCTTCCCCCCTTTTTTTTCTGATCTCTATTGTAGCTGTTGAATAATCAGTGACAATGTTCATCTGAAAAGAACATGTCTGTCTTTCCATACCCTTTAGTTTTTTTCCTTCTTCACAGTTCCTAGGCACAGTGTGCCTAGAATATTCTTTTAAAAGACATATTTATTTTTATTTCATGTGGATGAGTGTTTTGCCTACATGTTATTATCTGTGCACTACATGAATACTATGTCCAAGGTCAGAAGAAAACATTGAGTCCTCTGAAAGTAGAGATATATTCAGATGTGAGGGTCCATGTGGGTCCTGGGATCTAAACCCAAGTTGTAGACAAGAAAGGACAGTGTTCTTAACAAATGAGCCATCCTTCTAGTCCCATTCTTAGATCATGTTTAATTCCTATTTGAGAACTGTTTTGGTTTTTAGAACCTGACTATCATCACCTTTCATTATTTCTGAAGATATTTGAACCCACTGTTTCTTCTGACATAGTTCTAACATTGTATGTATGTCATTCTCCATCTCCTTTACTTTAATTATTACTATTATTTACATATGCTCTAAGATCAAGAATTGACAAATGGGACCTCATAAAACTACAAAGTTTCTGTAAGGCAAAGGACACTGTCAAAAGGACGAAATGTCAACCAACAGATTGGGAAAGGATCTTCACCAACCCTAAATCTGACAGAGGGCTAATATCTAATATATACAGAGAACTCAAGAAGGTAGAACCTAGAGAACTAAATAACCCCATTAAAAAGTGGGGTACTGAACTAAACAAAGATTTTTCACATGAAGAACTTCAGAGGGCTGAGAAACACCTTAAGAAATCTTCAACAGCATTAATCATTAGGGAAATGCAAATCAAAACAACCCTGAGATTTTACCTCACACCAGTCAGAATGGCTAAGGTCAAAAACTCAGGAGACAGCAGGTGTTGGCGAGGATGTGGAGAAAGAGGAACACTCCTCCACTGCTGGTGGGATTGTAAGATGGTGCAATCACTTTGGAAATCAGTCTGGCGGCTCCTCAGAAAACTGGGCATGGCACTTCCGGAGGACCCTGCTATACCACTCCTGGGCATATACCCAGAGGACTTCCCAGCATGTAGTAAGGACACATGCTCCACTATGTTCATAGCAGCCCTATTTGTAGTAGCCAGAAGCTGGAAACAACCCAGGTGTCCCTCAACAGAGGAATGGATACAAAAAAAATGTGGTATATTTACACAATGGAGTACTATTCAGCCATCAGAAACAATGAATTCATGAAATTCATAGACAAATGGATGGAGCTGGAGAACATGATACTAAGTGAGGTAACCCAGTCTCAAAAGATCAGTCATGGTATGTACTCACTGATAAGTGGATAATAACCTAGAAACTTGGAATACCCAAGAAATAATCCACATATTAAATGATGTCCAAAAAGAACAGAGGAGTGTCCCCTGGTTCTGGAAAGACTCAGTGCAACAGTATAGGGGAATACCAGAACAGGGAAGTGGGACGGAGTTAATGGAGGAACAGGGGGAGGGAAGAGGGCTTATGGGACCTGTGGGGAGTAGGGACCCAGAAAATGGGAAATCATTTGAAATGTAAATAAAGAATACATCAAATAAAAAATTAAAATATCAAATAAGATCCATAGATTAAAAAAAAAGAATTTATGTATGTACTTTATAACTCTACACTGCTTAAAACATTATCCCTAGACAGATTTATTTGTATAAAATTAAGCTTACCTAGTTAAAGGGGATTTCTTTCTTCCTTCTTGATTTCTTTATTTATGCACATTGGTGATTTGCCTGCATGTATGTCTGTGAAAATGTCAGGTCCCCCTGGAGTTGGGGCCACAAACAGTTATGAGCTGCCGTGTAGGTGCTGGAAATTGAACTCAAGACCTCTGGAAGAGCAGGCTGATCTCTTAAAAGCTGAGCCATCACTCCAGCCCTGAACTATCTCTCCAGCCCAACTAGTTAAAACAAAATCAAAACATAAGGTATACAATCTTGATAGTCACTGTTTCTATTGAATATGAGCTCTGGTGACTTGTTTATGTTTTTCTATATTTTCTACCTGTTTGCTCTCACTTTATCTTTATTTTTCATATGCTTCTGCTCTATCTCCTTAAGGGATATCCGTCAATTTTTCTAAGTTTCTTTTAGACTGTTTGTTCTTATATTTCTCTTCTTGTTTCTGACTATCAGGTTGTGTGATTGCTTTTGAATAATAATGTTTGTCAATAATTTGAGACTTGGTTAAAACTGACTTCCTCTCATTACCTATTGCCACCTGCTTTGTCCAGAATCTTGGACACATTACTTCTGAACATTTTGAATCTGTGTAAGGTTTTAGATCTTTAATACTGGACAGTGAAATGATTCCACACTGTAATCTTTGCTATCAAGTGACCATCCTTAACCTTTCAGCCCAAATGACTGAAATCTTATTGGATTGATTTCAATAAGGAACCAATGTGTATTCAGACTTCTGTCCATTGAACAGACCAACTGAACTCTGAACTCCCCCTCTAAATTGCCACATGACAAGGAAAACAGTGACTTTGGGTACTAGACACCTTCCCTGTATACCTGATCTCTTACAGGTCACTACCTAGTAATCCATGGGAGGAGTTGGAGTGAGGAAAGGGAAGGAAGCAATGCTGTAATCATATTTTAAGTATAATAAAGATAATTTAAAAATACAAATAAACCCTCTCTCTGTAGCTTAATAAGCTCACTGGAATTTCTCTATCCACTTTAATGTGCCTACTGGTTACTTGGGGACATTTTATAATTACATATTGTATTTATAATTATACATGGAATTTATAATTATATGTAGTATGACCTGTTATTATGAAGCATCAGGTTTTTTAAAACTTTCATATTTTTCAACAACATGAGAAATTTCTACAAATTTCAAGTTATGTTCTCAGTGTATGTATTAGTCAATATCAGTAGGAAAATGAATGTAAATTTGCTTAAACACTGACACAAGTTTTTCATATTCAGCAAAGTCACATAGGTTACAAGTTCTCCCACATGCAACAAAGTAATTAAATAGCTAAAATTTAACACCTTCTTATTGTGAGCACAAGAAGTATGATTATGTTAGTAAATGAATTAACAAATAATATTATCTACCAAAATAGAAAATATTCCTTTATCAAAAATCTATGAATTTTTCTTGATGGCATCAGGAAAATCTATATAGACATTTACTCATGGAAATATTAGTATTATAGAAAATAACTGAAAGCACACGTGATAGAACTATTAGTCCCTAGTGATAGAATGAATTGATAAGCTATGTATAGTATACCAGAACACCACATACCTGTCATAATAAATGTATTATTTTGTCTGGTTCAACACTCACAATTTTTTAAAACACAAAACCAGAGGAACAAGCCAAGGTGCAAAAATGGAAAAATTATAAAATGTATTAAAAAATTAAAAACATAGGCCAACATAATGTTCATAAAACAGTAGACACATGTAAAATGGCCTGTCCAGTGGTAGATATGAACTTATACAGGTCGTGCTATGGTTTAGACAGGACACTATTAGTGGGAAACATGTCCATCACCTACCAAAGAAGACTGTCTTCTCAGCAAAAGATAAAGCATTGTGATCAAGAAGGAGTACATAAAGAACATGGGTTCTGACTGGAAAAAATGTATTCTATAAAAATATTTAAGCAACCAAGGATCAATATAACTAGTTTAATGTCCTTGTGGAGCATGGCTATAACCAAATATAACATTAGACCTTACTTTGTAAAGTTACAGGATTGAGCTAATGCATAGAAAACATACAGTGGGTGCTTATAGTCATGAGGCTTCTTACCTGCTTGCCTCCTAAGATTCAGGATCTCTGGGCTGCAACCATCACCTGCTATTTTCCACTGTGTCCTAAATGCAGACCACAGAGGGCTGGCACAGTGGTCTGACTGACTGCACAGGTATCTTAAGTTGCTCTCTCTGTTCCCCCTCTCCCAGTACACCTTCACAGGTGTAGGTGAGTAGAAAGGACCCAGAGCTTGGCATGAGCCATCAGGAGAAATTTCAGAACTTAGGATTTGACTCTGATGATCAGTTCCATCTGTGTCCTGGTTTATGGTTTCAGGGAAAGTGATTACTTTGTAGTAACCAGCCAGCACACTTATATGAGTTTGGAGATTCTTGGAAGAAGGTTGATTACACAGATGCCAATTACATTAGTATTGACTTCTCAGAGAACATTTTTTTAAAAAAAGAAGAAACCAAGAGAAATTGACTATTTATTGGTCCTTCTGTTCTTTGCTATTGTAAGAATTTCTGAGGAGGGAACATTTTCAAAGCTGTTTCAAAATCATTGTGTATAAAGCACTCTTCGGCCTTAAGGAGGACAAATTGGCTTTTGGTTTCACCCACAGGCTAGACTCCATAAATATTATACAGTTAACACACAATCCAGATTCTTTAACTTGACAGATTTGAGGGAAGAATAGCTTTTGTTTATGGTGAGTTTTCTTATGTGTTGAATATAAAGTACTAATTAAAGTGTAATCGGAATGTTTGTTTGAATTTTTGGTAGCATATTAGGAGTTACAGAAAGCAGAGCCTTCCCATTGATAGATAAGGTTTGTGTTAGGCCTTAATGGGGCACGCCTGGCTGGGTTTCAGAACAGAAATGTAAACATAAACCTTGTTCCAGGGGCCCCATTGGCACTGCCCACCTGAACTGTTCACTTGAACTGTTTTTCTAACGTTAGTCTCCTTTTCAGAGTACTTTACCTGGAATCCAATACCTACAGACCAGGATCTTCCTGGTTTACATTGTTTTCCATGCTTGGGTACTTTGTTTTGTCATTCCCTCTGCCCAACTCTATGTAGATTTTAATGTGCACATGTGTGCACCTGTGTGTGTGTGTGTGTGTGTGTGTGTGTGTGTGTGTGTGTGTGAGACGATGTGTGTATGCCATGGCACATGTGTGAAGACAAGATGAAAGCTTTGGGAATCAGTCCATGCCTTCCACTTTGTTTGATAATCTCTTGTTCACCAATGCACTTGCCAAGGTATCTGCCTTTTGAAGTAATGATATTATCCTGTTTCCACCTCTCCTCTCACTAGTGAGGCGCTAGGATGATAAGCTAGCACTATTGGGCAAGTGTTTTTCTTCATTGAGCCCTCTATGGGGATTTAGTTTGTATTTAGAAACAGACTACATCTATTGACACCTCTTTCTTTCTCTTGGTTTTTTTATTCAACTAATGTATTTGAATTTTTCTCACTACATTTATGTATTTATTTTGGGAGGATGCCTATCAAGGTCAAAGGTCAACTTACAGGATCTGGTTTTTCACCATGTGAGGTCTGGGGACAGAACTCAGCTCATCAGTTGAGGCTCATCATGGTGGCAGGAATCTTTACCCAGGGAGTCATCTCACTGGCCCTCAATTTCTGTTACAAAAGGTTGTTGCAGAAGTCACTTCCTGATCTTTGGGATGTTTATGTTCATTTGGAATTATGTACCAAAGAAATGCTCAATGGGTTGAGAACTGGAAATAGGAACTCAGAACAACATGAAATTTAAAGACTACAAATAGTGAATGTGTCGGAAAAGAAAATACAATGAAGCAAATAGGCTTGAGTGACAGACCCAGAGAATGAGCCACAGCAGTAACTTCATGGGTAGAACTGTTGAATTCAGCCAGTAGTCACTTTGATGGCTTGATTTCAAACAAAAGAGAGAAACCTGACTCAGACTAAGAGTGTGTATTTAGCCTGGTGACGGGCTCAAGTTTTAACAGCTTTCAAAGACCAAAACCATTCCCTTGACCTTGTAACTAGTATTACATAGGGCACCCAGCCAAAGCCCACCAGCCCTCTCCAGGACACGAGTGACAGCTTTGCTGCCCTGTAGCTGAAACAGGTTGGAGCACATATTAACGTGTGCCAAGGAGGGTCTGCCACTAAGCTGAACACCTGTAATTCACCCATCTGGATCCCTCAAGTCCTCACCCCAAAGTAAATTGACTCTGAGCTCTAACAGCTGTCTGGGAGACTCTGATGGGCTGCTCTCCGCAGGAAAGGCTCTGGGACACGACTGAAGCCGTGGGTGTGTTTCCAAGGTCAGAACCCAAGTTTAATTGATTCTTTCCTCTATGGAGATGACAAAGTAGCAAGGGGGAGGAATCTATAATCTCATGCCATGTGTATAATTACTGGAGTCTAGCTATCTCATCGTCCGTTTTAAAAATTAAAAATAACAATAGTTGATAAAGTAACTATTTAGTAAAAAGACCACAAAGACCTTTTTATTTTATCTAGAAGAATAAATAAATAAGTAAATGATAAATAAATAAATGGACTAAGGGAGAGGTAAAACATTGTGAAATAAAAGGCATTTGCAGTGCCTCTGTGGAGGTCTGAGTATATTAGAAATAGTCACTACAGGCTGCTGTATTCTTAACAAGTATCAGAAAATAGAAATGCACATGTGTGGAGAGATAAATTCAAGAATGTTTCGAAGATGGAAAAGGAAAATGCATGGACTTCTCACCAGTTATGTGTGTGTGCAGTAAGGAATGCACAGTACTTACGACAGCAGACTCTTGCTAACATCAGCATTCGTCAGTGTAAACAGATTATTATAGTGAGACATTTGTATTCTAGGAAGGTGATATCTTAAAGAAATCCAAATCTTAAAGAGTGACAAACTAAAGCTCCCTTGTGACTTCAGTCACAATTACATTCTTTTTTCTTGTAAGATTACAGATTGCTTTTCCATTTCTTACTTTTTGTTTTTCTTAGACACTTTGAGTAAAAGCTTTTACTCATTTTCATACAGTTTTTATTTGCTGTTACTATGCAAAGGCCATTTGATCATTCCCCACTCCCCAGTCATGTATTTAATCTGGTTGAGATAAGTTATTGTCTACATATTGAGAATATTATAGTAATAAATAAAAGAAATTCTTTGGTCTTTCAGACTAATACTTAATGAAGGTAGACTCTCTGTGTCCCTCATGCCTGTAGATTCATAAACACTGAAATACGAACACATAAACACTAAAAGTACTAAGCATGATATTGTTAAAAGTCAGAGGGAGTCAGCTTTCAGTTGAAAGGACATCTGTGAGGAAGAATTTCACTGAGTTTGGCTCATTATCATCATCTCAGATATTTATTAATTTAACTAGTTGTGCCTGACCTTTGATGAGCAGTGAGGAGATTGAGATTCATTTCTAGGGCCGCATTCCAAATGAGGTCAACCGGGTAGGGGTAGCTCTTCAGTCCTGTCTGTTTGAGATATCGATTCTGCATTCAACTGTTGACAACCAAATCAAAGGGCCGGCATTTTTGAGTTCTGAGAATATGTTAGAGACTGTAGTGGGCACTGGGAATTATGGGTGCTTGCTGTACCTCTCCATTTATTCTTCAAAGTCACAATGTTTTATGAAGGATAATTGTGTGTTAGATGATTGTGCTGGGGTTATGGAGAGGAATTTGAACAATATAGGCAAGAAGGTCATCTAAGAGTTTACATTTGAGAAAGAGACAAAGATAAAGCACAAGAAAAAGGAGCTAGGTGCACGTGAATAGACAAATTCTGACACTTGTTGAGATTTATGTTTCTAAAACTATGAAGAAAGAGATTTTTGAGAGACCCTCGTGATGCACAACGAGAATTCTTGCAGATGGTGTGAACGACACAGAAGTTAAGAAGACACATGATGATTCCGTGGGCAGAGGTTCTTCTAAACCTGATGCCCTGAGATAATTCCACAAGGATTCACATGGTGGAAGGAGAGAACTGAGGTTTAGAAGGTGTTCTCTGTCTTCCACATGAGTGCCGTGGCATGGTATGCCATACAAACACATATAGACACACAAAAGCATCCACATGCACACGTAGACACACAATGAATGAATGAATGATGAATGAATTCATTAATTCATTAATTCAGTAAAAATGCTTTAGCCTGTTTCCTGACCAAACCCTCCGTTCTACAATATGTGATATATAATGTAAACATATATAATAATATTATACATTCATATACAATATATAATATAATAACATTTTATATATAATTCTACTGCACATGCCATAAAAATAAGACAATCAAAACAGAAAATGCATCTTAAGGAATAAAATCACAACACTCATGATACATGGATGTTTTGTCCAAAGTTCTGTATCTCTCATGTTATAATCATGTGAAAGGAAAACCATACTTGCTGTCCACCTAGGGTCAATATGATAAATGCTATATTGATAATTTTATGTAAAACTTGTACAAACTAGTCAATATCTACAGGGTCACCATCAATTTCATCTCAAAGAAAAACTTTGCATTTTTTGTTTTATTATTTTAAATCTCAACTGCAATTTCCTTTCCCTCCTCTCCTCCCAATAACTTCCCTACCACCTCTCCTCCGCATCCACCCCTTCACTCATCCTGTTTCTCTTCAGAAAAGGGTAAGTCTGCCTTCAATGTCAACCAAACATGGCGTGTCAGATCAGTGAAATGATTCCTGGTGTTATTCTGCTGCACTCATAGGTTGGTTCCTAGCCCAATTGTCATCAGAGAGGTTTCATCCAGCAACTGATGGAAACAGATGCAGAGACCCACGGCCAAACATTAGACACTTTGCACATTTTAGGATAAGCAATAATGTGCAGAAGTGTCTGGCTTCTGAAAAACAACTTCTATCTTTAAGTCAATCATGAGATTGCCTAATCAAAAACAAGAACACATCCCCCATGCTTTCTACAAGAATTCAGCAGCCTAGTAAATGAATGTCTAGTATTCTTTTTTTCTGCTTCAGAATTTTCCATTATATTTTTCCTTTATAGGCAGGGCCTAGTGAAAAGGTGTTTTCTTAAGTATATAGCACTCATCTAGACCATGGAACTAAAGTTTCAGATGGATCAACTATTTACAGAGACCAATCTTTGTGACTTGAAGCAGTTGATCCCTGCTTGGTAGTTTCTCAAGGTAACACCTTACCAAGTACTCATTAAAACCTCTTAAAAGTGTGATATGACCAACTGCTTTCATTATTAAATTTTTTAAACAAAATACCTACTATTTAATAAAATATTATTCTTTCACTTATGATGAAAATTAATGAAGACCAAGGTAGATGATAGACAGACAGACAGACAGACAGATCAAGAAATGCAACAATACATCCATAGACAATCCATATATAGGAACTTGGAGAGAATGAAGCTACAATAGCTATGATTAATACATGTAGGCAATTAATTGGTCAGATCAATAAGGTAAGATATATAAAATGTAAAGTGAACGTGAAATGTGATGAAATGTAAATTGCTATTTAGGAAACTTGGTTTTCAGAAGAGCTGAGAAGATACCTAAGAAAAGCGGTAGGACTATAACATGGGACTCAAGTAAAACACCAGATTCCAGTGCTCGGGAAGGTGAAGACAGAGTAAGCTAGGAATGGAATGAGTTATGTAACATCTGTAAGCACAAATTATGCAAAGTCCAACTGTATCACAATCACAGTAGAGCTCATGAGCTGAAACGTAACTAGAAATAAAGACAGATACTTCAGAAGGTCAAAACCATCAATCCAGAAGAAGGGCATCACTAGATACATGTTACTTGACATCATTCAGAATATACATGAAGGAAATATGAACAGGAAAATCAAGAGAGAAATCCACCAACAGGCTATTCCAGTCCAAAATTATACCACTGATTAACAAGATAGAATAGTTAACAGAAAATTGGTAAAAATACAAAATTCATAAACAATGTAAACAACCAATCTAATTCAGAATTATATAACGTTTTAGTTCAATGATGCCAGAAAGATTTTAGTTGCACTTGGATAGATGATTTTAAAATTTAAAGATTCCCATATTTCAAGAAATTAAATTTTTACAATATATCATATAGCTACAAAGATAAATTAAGGAGCTGAACAATGTTTCCTAGGGAATACTGAAATTTATATAATATACTTCTAAATAATCTGTAGTGTGGTGGCATGTTGTAGGGAAAAGTTTTTTTCCAAAGTGAAGGACTATGAAGATACACCATTTCAATAATAGTAACTTTGCACACATATCAACTGCTTATACTAATCTATAACAAGGAAATAAGTTTTAAGCATTGGAAAGCTTACAGTTCGTGTGTATGTGTGCGAGCGTGCGTGCGTTTATGTATGAGTGTGTGTGTGTGTGTGTGTGTGTGTGTGTGAGAGAGAGAGAGAGAGAGAGAGAGAGAGAGAGAGAGAGAGAATTAAAATAGTATGTATAGCAGATTATTGTAGAGGAAAGTTATGCGTGTTTCTGTATTAACTAACTTCTCACTTTCTTATTGTTGTGGAGAATTACCTAACAGAAATGACCTAAGAGAGAGTGGCTTGTTTTACCTCAGCTTCATGGTGAAGAAGACATGCTCTGGCCTTCAGAGGCTGTATTCTGTCACAACATTTGCTTTCATCTTAGGAGACAGGATTCACAGAGTTTGGATAAGAAGTAAGGTGAGAGACTAAGCCTCTAAGAGCTTTCTCTAGTGATCTGCCTCTGCCAGTCACGCCTGCTACTTCCAGAGGCTAACAAGACCCAAGATAGCATCACCTGCTTGGGGTCCAGAGCATCAGTGGATATTTCAGAACTAAATCATAAGCTCTGTAGGACCAGGGTTTACTAGACATGGTCTACACATCTTCACTGTACTCAGTGCTGGTAATTTGCTGGGGCTTAGAGGAATGGTGTAATTTCTCCCAAGTGAGACAGTTCATGTGTTCAACCTTCCTTTCATGTCTTTGACAGATGTGACACTCTTTGCCTTACTTAGAGAATGAGAGTCTCAGTGGCCATTTGAAAAACTACTATTACATCACAATCCTTGTTCAATTAAGTCTTCACTTATTTACATATACATTAAAGTTGGGGAATTCAGAGATCCAGATTTCTGCTGCTAAGGTGATGGCCTAAAAGCATGCCCTAGAGATACCTGGACAGTGTTATTCCATGATGCTGGAATGGTAACGTGCAGAAGAAGCTTGTAGGCTTTCTCCATCTCAGTTTCCATTCTGTAGTAGAGGATGTCTATGTCCTCTGGATGCGTTTTTCTATGTGGTAATGTTCATAAAATATCAGGGACATTTGGAACTGTGCTGTTGGTTTTTATTGTATGTGGTCTTTTCAAGTGGTCAATAAATAATGACTTTACTTTGCTTTAAATAAAAAAGAAAAAGCTGCTGCCTCAAAGCCAATACACACCTCTGACATTTTATCACATCAGGGAGCAGGGTCATTTGCATTGCATCTCTTTCTGAGTGGATTTTTGTTTTGTTTTGTCTGTGTGTTTCTTGGCTTAGTGGCTTCAGTCAGTGTGTGTGTGTTGGGGGTGGGGGGGGGACAGGCAGGACCAGGAAGAGTCATCATCGCCTTTGGATGGCAGTGTCCCTCCCATCTAAGTCCCCAACAGCCTACTTAATACCATGAGCAATAACGGGGGCTCATTACACATGCAGCTCCATGACCATTGTGGAGAAGAAAATTAGTTCGATGCCCTGAGCGACAGTTGAACTCTACCAAGCACCTAAATAAAAGGCAAGGAAAATATATACATCTACATATATGCAATAAAGAGTGCAGTGAGAAAAGTCATAAAGAAGCAGGTTACAAGTCTCCTCCTAGGAGCTTCCTATACTTCAGGGTGGTACCTAGATATTAAGAAGTCACTTAGCCAAGAGCAGCATTAAAACCAGCGTTCCTTTGGATGATGGGAAGAATCAGAGGCTCAAGTATATCAGGCATTAGGTATTTTTCTGCAATGTCACAGTTGCAGAATAATTACAAACACAATCCCATATTCTACTATGACCTTTACTTTGATCTGAATGCTTTATCTTTCCTCACATGGTGCATATGCCAAAGCTAAGAGATTAGCACCTATATGTGCTATTAACTGCGCTACGCTACAGTCTCTCTTCGGAGCTCCCCTTTCCTCACACTGCTTCTGGATTCATTCCAGCAGAGCATATTGCACTGAGTCGGAACGTCTCCATAGTCTCTACCGACCTAGGAGCATTTCCTTGTTTCTCCTGACCTTGATATTTCAAAAGATAGTTAGTCTAGTAGTTTGTATAATTTCCCAGAGTTTGGATTCCTCTGGTGTGTGTTTCAGGGTTGGGTGAGGTTAGTAATTTGGGTAGAATATTGTAAAAATGATGAGCCTTGTTTGAAAGGCACCACAGCAGGAGTGCACACAGCTCCTGATGTGAGTGGTGCCAACGCGGATTCCTTCATTAATAGGTTTCTCCACATCTTTCTAAGCTTTTAGAGCTTGAATGTTAAATTTTTTTTTTAAAAAAAGTACAGTATTTGTGTTTTCCCAATATTAATTTTAATGTCAGATCTTCTTTTCCACAAGCAGGAAGCAGTATTTTCTATTTTCGCCATGTGGTAAACTCTCTTTATGGTGTTGCTCAGGTGTGAGCTTTTTATTTTTCACCTGAAATTTTGGGCACATTTTCCAGATATACTTATTTTCCCTTATGGTCACACTCCACTTCCTGCTCAAGAGACAACAATGAGTCAGGAAGTTTTGTGTATTTTGTATTTTACAAAGAATGCATTTTTCATTTAAGTGGAAAACAACTTATTTGCATACCCCCCATAAAATATTCCTTAACAAAACACACAAAAGCTGTTTCCATCTTTACTCTTAGGGCATGATCATATATTTCCTTCTAGAATTTTATGCTTGAAATTAAAACTGTTAAGGTAGGTATTGTTCCCTATAAAGTGTTGACACATTTATATTTGCATGTTTTTGTTTTTTCTTGTAAAATTTAAAAATTTCAATGAAAAATATCTTATCCTTTAAAAATCTCTTATGGTTTAAAAAGAATGAAGGAGTTTTTGAGTGTATTTGAGCAGTAGAATTTCTGCATAGCAAACAGGGGGCCTTAGGCTAGATCTCCAGCACACATACGTGTATACATGGACATTCACACACACACACACACACACACACACAAGCATGCAAGCATACACAGACAAATTAAATGAGTAAGAAGAGAGAAGGAAGAGATGAATTGAGGAAGGAAGGAAGAAAGAAAGGAAGGAAGGAAAGAAGGAAGGAAGGAGCTAGAAATATGTCCAATACCTTCATACTTACTGTGTTGTTTAGCTTAATTCTATGACTTCTGTGACCTAGTTCTATTAAAATAGAGTTTCTGTTTACAGATTTTTCTTTTGTTACCAATGTAATGTTTATCTCTTTTAATAATCTATTTTAAGATTGATGTTAGAAGAAGACATCAGCTCACACAAGATTTGAAGCCTCAGGTGTTTGTGAGCTTCCCAGCAAGGGTGCTGAGAACTGAACCAGGTTCTTTGTAAGAGCCCTAAACATTCTTAATCGCTGAACCGTGTCTCCAGATCCTCCTTTCTCATTTTCCTAATCCTTTGTAGACAGTTTCCTCTGCTAAATCTCTAAGTTCTCCTTTAATTCCCCATTCTTTGCCCACTGTAATGCCTTTATATTTTTACTCTCTGATGCCATCTCAGAATATCCTTTACTACTGATATACTACCCTGACGGCATCAGTCTACTGAAAAAGAAAATCAAGTCTACTAATCCTAACTTACCAGTTTACTTAAAAAAAAAACATATAATATGTATTCCACAATTTTTTTATCTCCTTTAATTATTTTTGTCCATATACTTAGGAGTCATAACTCTTTATATTTGGATATGACAGTTCCCTGAAATGTTCTTCTGTATACTGCGATTGGCAGTCTTTAGTAGCCACCTTTCCTTTGTGCTGTAGATTGTATTGTGAACATACTGTCTTCCATTGCTCCCTTTTTCTCTTTTCTCTCTTCCTTCCTCTTTTTAGGCTCCTTAGTTTCTCCAGACAATGTCACCTGTACTTTCATTTAATTTAAATGTGCATGACTTTATATCTGTGTTTTACATTTACCTGCCTTCCTGAGTAAAGAGATGAAATGGTTCATAACATTGCTGGTGAAGGGGATATTGAACACGGGTCCTCTTTTTTCCCTCTAAAATCATATTTTAAATATTTGTAAATATGTTAAGGGAAAACTAATAATTACATTTAAATAGTAATTCTTACTAGTTATTGCTATTTCTTCTTTAACAATTTTCTTATTTTTCTATTGGGGCATGGATAATTTTGTAGTTGACTGTTATTGTTCCTTATATACAAAAAATACTTTTTCTGCTAACTTTTTTGAGTATCATGAATTAATATATTAGAGTTTTATAGGCTCAAATCCATCAATGTCTTTATTTTTCCTAAAAACAATTGTTCGAGTACCTTTAGTAGGGATACTGCTGAAGTCCTGGGCTCAGGACTTGGACAGCCGCGATGGAACCAAGTGGAGGCCAGCACCCCCATGAAGTAACGTGATGTCTGATCAGACCTGGGTCATTAACAATTTGTCTAAGCTTTTAGAGCTTGAATGTTGTACTCTTGCTCTGATTCCTTCTGTGAGTCTATAAAACAGGATGCAATCACTAATCTGCAAAAGAACCAAAATAATTTAGAAACCTAGAAAGCCATGTTTCTTGCAATGGAGTCCTAAAGGAAAAATGAGCAATATAGGAAGCTCAGGACATTCACAGGCAGACAGAACTAAAACAATGATAAGAAAACTCCACAAAGTCAAGCCAACAAGAGGATGAAGGATAGAAGGTCAGAACGAGATATTGAGATATGAGTTCACTGGTGTTTGAGTAGGAAAACTATCCTGGGATCCAGATATTGCCAGAATCAGATCAAGGATATGGTTCAGAGTTCAGACAGAGGTAAAAAAAAATGTGTGAACACTAAGGGTCAGACTTTACATTAACAAGTTATGTTCATGTCAACCCTTTAACAATAATAGTAACAACAGTAAAGTTGTTATCATCTTCAGTTTAGTAATCTAGTTAGGAGAAGCAGAGTCTGTTTCCCAAAGACATACAGTCCATACTGTAGCATATGAAGACATGGATCTCTTTGAAACAAACATCAATGTTCTTGTCACCACACTGCTAAAATATCCATATGTCCACGTCAGGTAAATTTGAGCACATGCAGCCACAATGTGTGCCACCCATTCTCTCTGCAGGAGAAGTTGGTGCCACAGTACGCCACAGTATCGACAAGAAGCTTGTTATCTTTAGGTTAAAGTGGATCTATTATCATTACCTTATGCAGAGGAATCTGATCATTGCCCTGAGGACAATTTTGTTATCTTGCTTTGCATATGTGATCATTACCCCAAGGCCAGAGATGCAATCGCTGTCCTATAGGAATACCTATCATTATGGCTTGAAAGTGAAAAAGCAGTAATTAACTTGCACAAATAGATGGGATCATTGTATTGCAGGTAGAACTGTTATTGCATTTGCCAGAGAAACGCAATCTTTAGTGTGCAAAAGACAATGTGTTAATTACATTTATGGTGGCGATATGCTCATTATATGGCCTATAATGATGATATCAATTGCAGTTCAGGTAGAAATTGGGATCATTGCACTGCTGATAAACCTCTTATAATTACATTGCTGGGAGAGATACAATCATTCAGTTGGATATGGTGCATATGGAGATGGGATCATTATAGGACAGGAGGAGGAGATGCAATCATTATACTTTTTGAACATGGAGTTTTAATGGCAAGGCTTGCATCAGAAGCTAGAACCCTTTCTTTGCCAGACGTCCTATGATCAGTTCATCTACAAAAGATGTGATCATTTCCCTACACAAGAATTAAGGGTCTTGCATATAAAGTGTATGTGTTGTACGTGAAGAATGGGAATGTTACTTAGAAAATGCAACAAAGTGAGGTGCCTCAGTAGGAAATCTGGTCCAGATTCCTTAAGTGTGGAAAGAAAGGTCACATGCAGGAAGAAATACCAGTGAAGGTGAAAGAAAGTCAGAGAACCCATGGCTGTTCCAACCATTTAAGCTGAGGAGGCACACTTGTGAATGAGGACATCTCGGATCTTGGAAGCCTTGCAGAGTTTCCAGTGGATGGAATGCATGGACTCATCTGGCTTGTACCACAAGGCAAGTGGGTCAGTTGAACCCAGTCCAGATGATAGAGTAGGAGCAAATAGAGTTGCTTTATTTTAAGTTGCTAAGTTTCAGGATGATTTGTCAAATTGTAATAAATAACAGAAATAATTATGCACACTTTAATGATATACAATCAACATATAGTGTTATGATAGCCTTTTCAACAGAATGGAAATGATAACTTCTCCATTTAAAACGCAAAGCAATTTAACGATAATAGCTGCAACTGTCTTGAAATGATCTAGGACCTCATGAAGCTGATTTAATACGCAGCTATTCAAAGTGTCTAATCATATGTCCATTTGATGAATAGTGATTGCAGATCCATGAACAATATAAAAATAAATATTCTTATCCTCTCTCTGTCTCTGTCTGTCTCTGTCTCTGTCTCTGTCTCCCTCTCTCTCTCTCTCTCTCTTTCTCTCTCTCTCTCTCTGTCCTTCTCCCTCCTACACTTTGAAATTGAATATTCATATTGACATGGTAAAATGTTAAATTTGCTTTGCTTGGGATAAGTCAATTTTTGATTGAAGTCCCAAATAACCTTTGTTAGGTCACTTAAACTCTAAGCCTCTTATGTAAATTGAAGAAAACAGTTCCAAGCTATGGTTTAATTTGGTGTAGTAAAATAAAAATAGTAACATACAAAGTATTTACCATCATCTTTTGCTCATATAATAGCATTTAAACTTTCACTCTTAGCAGTTTTCTGAAGTAATGAACAATGATATTATTCCAGAACTGAGCTCTTGGATTTCAGATGAATGCAAGCATCAGGATTAAACCTTAAGAAAACTCTAATGATGACTGAATTTGAAGAGATGGTTCAGTAATTATGAGTCCTGGCTATTGTTCCAGAGGACCAGTGTTCAACCTCTAGCACTCACAAGGTAACTCAAAACAAACTCCAGCTTTGGGGAAATTTGATGCCCCCTTCTGGCTATAACAGGCACTCTATAGACATGGTACACATACATATAGGTAAGCATATAAAATAAAGTTTAGAAAATAATAATGATCCTTTGGTGCAACTCAGTTGCAAGTTGACAGGATACATTTTTTCGTTTTGTTTTCAGAGTCTGAATCCATTTAATTAGTCATGCTATTTCTTAGCTGCACATAAACAACATAATATCTCTTCTAATTTGTTATACTGTGCTTGAAAAGATGAAGAAGATATACTTGAATTTAAAATGTAATTGTCTCCCCAGAAGAAAAGGATAACTAGGGAGAGAAATGGAGGAAAAACACATTTGTCAAGAAGAAAGCATGGTATGTATGTCTTCTAGCTTTGAAGGATATCTAGGTATTGGCGAGTCGTGAGGCAGCTCTAATGTTCCTACATTGATGAGAAGGTTTAGATTGTCCCAGACATTTTGGGACCCAGTTTGATGACAGACGACTATTCCTAGGTTATATGTAGCAGAAATTGCAGAGCTAGATATACTCAGTAAAAGATTAACTCTCCTCTAAATATATGTACATTTTAAACATGCACACACACACACACACACACACACAGAGAAATAGAGAGAGAGACACACACACACAATTGTGCATAGTCTCTAAAACTTGAAATGAACAGACCCCTACTATCTATGGAATATAAACATACAAATTTCTACTTAGTAGTAAGGATGAATAAACCACCAATTCCAACCATGCAGATGAATCTCTTAGGCACAATGCTGTATTAAGTAAGAAGTATATATTCCAGGGTGTCACTAATATTTGGGAAAAAAACTACCACCAGGGGCTCTAGGTAAATTATGTGGTGCACAGGCATAAAGGTCTGAATTCGGATCTCCAGCACCCACATTGAAAACTCTGGGCATGGTTGTGTGTGACTGCTACCCCAGATCTGGAAGGACAAAGGCATATACATTCTGTGAGTTCTCTAACAGAAATAGTGAGCCAAAGCTTCAGTGAGATGCCCTGTCTCAAACACAAGAAAAAGTGGTATAAGGGGCTCTATCTCAGTTTTAACCCTTTGACTTCATACTGACATGCATACTGGTTTACTCATGTGCACATAAGAATCTGAAATGTCCCTCGAAGGCTCATGCTTTGAACACAGAGTGTGTAGCTGTTTCCGCTATTCCTTGGAGGCCCTGGAACCCTTAGAAGCTAGGTCTTAGTTTGTGTAAGTCACTAGGGCAAGCCATTGAAAATTCCTGTCATGGTTCCTAGATTCCCTTGTTCACCGTGGTGTGAATACCCTCTACTTCATAATCCTACCACTGGGAAGAGCAACTGCTCCAAATGTTTCCTGTCATGAAAGACTAACACCCTCTCAGACCTTAAGTCAAAATAAACATTTTCTCCCTTGAGTGGTCAGAGTTGGGTATTTTGTTCTCTTAGTGTAAAAATGTCTGATATTGAGAGAGTATTGACTATGCACATGCATAATAGGCTGGTGAGAACTCTTCAGGTCTTCAATTGAGGTGATTACTGAGAGACATCATGGCCTTTAAATTTGTCAACCACACACTTGAAATTGTGTCTTTTACTGTGTTAGGAGATTTAAAAAAGTATTATTTTAGGGAGTTGATATAGAGATCAGGAAGTCTTAGAGAGACTGGGGATGTGGTGAATGTCAGATCTCCTAAGAGAGAGAACCCCAATGCTAGGAGACTAGAGGCACTTTTGTTTATGCTAGCCAAAAGGATAGAGCCCTTCTCTGATGGTCAGTGTCAAGCATCAGAATAACAGAATTTAGAATCACCTGGAGATGGGTCTCGGAGCATGCCTGTGGAAGTGATACCAGCAATCTTTGAAGTGGGAAGACCGTTCTCTCTGGGTGACACCATTCTGTGACTGGGCGCCTGGACTAAGCAGGTATAGAAAGGTAATCTAGCAGCAAGCTTGTGTTCATCCCTCTCTCTCTTCTGGATATGGTGTGGCCAGCTACAATAGGCTCCCTTTACCTTGACTTCTTCACTGTAATGGACTGTGCATGGTGAACTGAGCTAAATCAATGCTTTCTCTCTCAAATTGCTATAATAGCAACAGGAAAGAAGCCAAGACACCTTCCCTAGTAATTCTGGAAGAAGCTGCCTATCCCGGTATCTTCATCAAGAGCCGAGCTCACTCTGACCTCCCAGATCTGGCCAGCTTGGTTTGTTTTGTACCCAGGCTTGGAAAGCTTTCAGGACAGAATATCCACTTAAACCAAATGCCGGGAAGCAAAGCCTGCTATTAGCTGTGTGCTGCCTTCTGGGGAGGGGCTGTGCTACTGAACTGCTGCTGTACTTTCCCACTGGGGTCCTCTGACACAATCTAGGGCCAAGCCATGGTGGTTTATGTTTGCAATCTGGGTTTTACTGGAGCTCAGGGTTGTCTGGACAAGACGTAAGAGCATCCTGAGCCAGAGGCCAGAAGAGTCACCACGCAGATGGTTTTATGAGCTTTACGCCGAAACACTGGCATACTTGTGGCCATCTTTCTGACCTTTCTTGTCCATATGACTACATTATTGGCTGGATCCTTCCTTCCTTAGATGACTGTTGCCTTCGGGTAAATCAGCAATTAAAACAAGCAAACACTTTCATGGGCCCAGTGTTTACTCATCCTCAACCCCTCACAGTTACAAGCCTACTGGCTCCTCCCCCACAAGAGCTTCTGAGCTCAGACTACAAAGGGTTTTCTGTTCCAAAAGGATAACATCTCTTTCCCAGAGGACTTACTTCTAGCATGGAGTTTCTGAAAAGTGAGGGTGGTTGTGATCACAGGAGGCATGTAGTTTCTCACACACAGATCAATCCCTGTCAGTTCCTTTGTTCACCATTTGCTGTTTTTCTAAATCCAGTCAAGTAAAGTTCAGAGTCTCAATGCATAATGAAATGAGACAATGATGGCCAGGTCCATTTTGTGCAGAATTCCAATAAACAGAAGAAAGTGTTGCAAAAAATACTTGCCTCCACTCTAAGAATGTTCTCGTTTTCAAAAGCATGGTTTGGGTTTGGAGATGGTTCCACTTGTGAGCTGCACAACAAAGAGCACTTGAGTTCTGTTTCCAAGAACCCATGTCAAAAACCAGACAGGGTCGCCTGCACCTGTAATCCCAGTGCTGGGCAGGCAGAGGTTAGAATAGCCCCAGAACTCTGTGCCCAGCCAGTCTAGCAAAGCATCAATCTCTAGGACCAGTGAGAAGCCCTCTCAAACACTGCATTGGAGAGCAATAAAAAACAAACAAACAAAAAACTAAAACAAAACTGATAGAAATATCTGATCTCCTGCTTTGTGTGTACTTCTACTTACACGTAGAAACATGGATGCATTTACATACACACAAGTGAGTCATTTATGTAACTGATCTTTCACCCTCCACTTTCACTGATTCTTTGCGTCTTCCATGTAATTGCCAAATCTGTAGAAGCATCCTCTCCAGAACTGTTAGTTTGCATGCCTTGGGATTGTTTATTAATCCCCATTCCTATCACACTCTACTTAAGCAGAGGAGGAGTCAAGTCCTATTGGCCTGTCTCCAGCCAGCCAGCCTCCCCTCCTCTCTAGTCCCCTAGACACATCCTCATTTTTACCATCCCATGAGGGACTTTGAAGTGCATCATGACATCTTCTTCTATGCTGATTATTACATATCCCTTTATCCTCAAATGTCCTAAACTCAACGTTTAGGATATTACTTTTTTTAATCCACAGAGGAAATTATCAATAACATTTTAACCTCTTTCTAGCCCTTCCTAACCACCCTTTTTCTTTTTTTTTTAAATTGGATATTTTCTTTATTTACATTTCAAGTGTTATCCCCTTTCCTGGTCCCCCACCCAAAACCCTCTATCCCATTCCCCCTCCCCCTGCTTCGATGAGGGTTTTCCCCCACCCACCCACCTGCTCCTGCCGCTCCGTACTAGCATTCCCCAACACAGAGGTACAGGACCAAGGGCATCTCCTCTCATTGGTGCATGACAAGGCCATCCTCTGCTACATATGGTGCTGGAGCCACAGGTCCCTCCATGTGTACTCTTTAGTTGGTGGCTTAGTCCCAGGGAGTTCTGAGGGTGTCTGGTTGGTTGATATTGTTCTTCCTACGGGGTTGCAAACCCCTTTAGCTCCTTCATTCCTTTCTCTAACTCCTCCATTGGGGACCCTGTGCTCAGTCCAATAGTTGGCTGTGAGAACCTGCCTTTTATTTTTCAGGCTCTGGTGGAGCTTCTCAGGAGACAGCCTGATGACTTTTTAATTTTTTTTCTCTAGGAAAGGTCTCTGTGCTGCTTAGTTTGTTTGTCAACTTAACACATCTGAATTGTGTCATCTGAGAAGAAGCAGCTGAGAAAAATGCCTCTAATGACTGGCCTGTAGGCAAGTGCATGGAGCATTTTTTTAAAATCAATGATTGATATAGGAGGGCTCAGACCCCTGTGGGCAGGCAGTGACTGGGTTGTGTAAGAAAGCAGATATGAGGAACACCTTAGTGAGGACCACACCTCCAAGGCCTTTTCTTAGGTTCCTGATGCCACATTCCTGCTTTTAGTTCCTACCAAGGTATTTTTTCATGGTGTACAACAACAGAAGGCTGAAGTAAATGCTTCCCTCCACACATTCCTTTTGGTGGTAGTGTTTGCACAGCAAGAGAAATTAAACTAACATTCCCTGTTCCTTTTTCTCTTCTAATCCCACTAACCATCTTCTCCTGGCAAGATTGCTATGAATATTTTCATAGTTTATTGGTTCATGAGTTGGTACCTGATCTAAGGTAAGCCAGTCAGAATCTCTCCTTGAGAATGCACAAATGTTATGGATGATATAACTAAATGCATTTGGAAGAGCTGCAAATAGTGAGCCCACAGGAAAAGCAAATGATTCGTGTCATTACTCCATTTTTTTTAAGCCCCAACATTTTATTGGTTGTTAGCCTGCTTAAAATAAATTCCTCTACCATTTCTTTGTCTTAGTAGGTCAGTTATTTTTTAAAATACATTCTTTAGCCAAAGAATATTCTTTAGTTCGGGTCTGAGGCTCTTTTTTAATTAATTAAATGAATGGTCTGTCTGTCTCTATGCATGACAGAGGAGGGCATTAGATCCCCTTACAGATGATTGGGAGCCACCATGTTCTGCTGGCAATTGAACACAGGAGCTTTGGAAGAACAAACAATGCTCTTAACCACTGAGCCATGTCTGCAGGCCCCTGAGGTTCTAATTTCTATTGTTACTGAGCAAAATTACATTTATGTACACAACATTTTCAACTGGTTGCAAAATAAAGTGATAAGCTTAAAGAAGTGCGGCTAGTATTCTAATATTCTTGGGACATTCATGGTAATACAGTGAAATCTTCCTGGATCTTTTGTCCCTGAACTTTCTATGTCTCTGACCACTGGTTCAATACTGTTCCCTTCTCTCCTTTCTCTGGCCTTTCTTTCTGCATGTGAGTGACTTCTAAAAGAGTTCCTTTAGTCTTGCTTGTATCCACCTTGTGTGGTCTCATGATTTTTGTCTTCAAAGACCATTCTGTGTGACTCTCTGCTGACCATTACACTCTAGGTACTTCAGTTGCTCTGTTCTCACACAAGTGACCTTGCCAGACATCTTCATATAGATCCCTTCCTGTGCTTCAATCTTGAAATTCCAGCAAACAATGCTTTGCCACCAGGAGGGATTTTATTGCTAAATATATTTTACAATACCTGGAGACACATTTGATTTTTCACAGATAGGTTGGGGTTGCTGCTGGCATTCACAAATAGAGGCTAAGAGTTTTAGAATACAGGACAGCCTCTTGCAACAAAGAATTATATGGACAATACTACTGAGTCTGAGAAACTCTGCCTTGAAACAAATTAGACCACACTCTCCTTGATTGTCCAACATGCCCTAATTCTGATAATTGTCACATGTCTTCCCACCTGTTAGTGGCACCTGGAACCTCTAAATCACCTGGACCATAAATCTCACTTGACCTAGGTCAACTATGTGCTGTGGATGATTCAAAATGCATGCCTTTAATTGATTGGAAATAAATAAAATATTATTTCTAGAGTAGTTCATATCTATCATCTATCTATCTATCTATCTATCCATTCATTTATCTACCTAACTATCCATCTGCATATATATACATATATGTGCAATTATATAAACATATATACATATACAATCATATCTATAGTTCACATATATAATATATACACAAACATTTATTTATTCAATTTTTATTTTTCTCTTGTTCTTGAGACTATAATTGCATCATTTTTCCTTTTCTTTCCCTCCTTCCATGAGAGAAGAAATAAAAGAATATTTTATACTCTTAGTCTTTTAAATGTAAATGTTATAAAATTAGACATTCATAACATTCAAATACATAGATTGAGAAAACATAATGTCATACACATTATTTATTAAATACATTCCTGGTTAGATTGATTTCTGAAGCAAACATACTTTTCCAGAAGTTCTTGCTATCTATTGATTGCTACAGTTGCCATGGACAACCAACTGAAAGACACATCACCCTCCAACTTCTGTTGAAGTTGGTGAATCTGTCCAGTATCTCTGGGACAGGAATCAAGCCAGTTTATAGAAATAAAACCAATCTCCATCTTTGTGTGATAAAGTGGCTCTCTAGAACTGGTTCTTTGTATATCATTTATCTTCTATATTTGTTCATTTCCATTTAGATGTTCTACCCGTTCCTTTGCCATTGTTCCTCTCTAGAGAACAACACCTGTGATATCAAAAGTCTTATCCAGCTTTGTCATCTATTGCATCCAGAGGCTTGGCATCATGCCTTGCATTAATTAGACCCTCTCTTGATTGACTCAATGAACATAAGAATGCATGTATAGATAGGTGGACATAGCAACTATCGGGAGTCCTGTGAAGGTTCACATGACAAGGGCTTCTGCTCTTATTTCATATCTGCCACTGGTGAGAAAGACACTAGGTTTACCTTAATAATTCATCCAAAGTTGTTACATTTTAAAATAGACATTTCAGAATTCTAACTTCAAGGATCTTCTTGTTAGCTTGTAACTTTGAGAGAATTATTTACTTTCATTCATTTATGTAATAGTCACTGGTTGTGATCCTAATTTATGTGGAAGCTGAGGTGAGATTTTCAAAATTAGCAGATTCAGTCAACAAGTCTCTTCTCCTAAGTCACGTCTAACTAATTAAGAGACAGGCACTAGACGCCTTCAGAAAAAGGTGTATTTCTTTAGTTGGAAGGAATAGCTAAGTAATAAGGGAGAGCTACTTATAGCTGGTAAGGATTCTGTGTCTCTGCTTCCTAATCTACAACATAAAGGCTTTCTCTGTTGATGCTTTGGTAAGGATAAAGGAGAATAAATGAGCAAACAACATGAGTGTAGTGTTGACTACCAGAAAGCCAGTCTGTCAGCATTGGTGCTAACTGTTCTCATTGCCTGTGAGTACATGGACAGCTTCAAATGCACAGATAATCTTCTAGCACCTCCCACCCAACTAGAAAAGCCAGGAGAGGAGTGAGGGGGAGTTTCTACAGCTGATAGCACCATCACTTCTAAGAGCTGCAGGCTCACCTCACCGGGGTGAGCTGAAGGCTTCCCAATTCTGCAGTGCCACTTGGCATCTCCAGAACACAGCTGACACAACCTTCCCATCTCCCCTGGCATGCTCATGTTTAGTGTGGTTGGTCCTTCTGGTATCTGTGCCAACCTTCCTGATGTGCCACTGCCACATCTTCTCTGCTTGATAGCGTCACCATCAGTGAGCCCTCCTTCAGAAGAGGAGACTCTCTGCACTCATTCACTGAAATTGAATGAGGCAAACTCTGTGGGGTAGTGTACTAGCAACTTCCTCCCTCTACCACTGAATATTATGATGGACTCACCTGTCAGATATCATGTAAGCACCACTGCATCATAGAAAGGCACAGGTGAAGAGTGTCCAAGAAAGTAAAAAATAATAATAATAAAAAAGAAAGACATAGAAGTAGCAAATGAAACAATTACTTCTTTTGAATTTATCCATCAGTAAATTCAACACCCAGGCTTGACCTGGGTAAGATGAGCAAGAGGAAGGTTTATAAAACTATGCAAATGTGATCAGCATCAGGTGAGGCCAGAATGAACCAGACTTCTTAGCCTGGAAAGATAAGAAGGGATGAGGCAAAAACTTTTTTTTTCAGGAGGCAGATATAGGGGTGGGTGGTCAGGATGTTAAGGTTCTTAGACTGCAGTTCATCTTCTCTGTGAAGTAAAAGATGATGGTGATAAATATCGAGGAGGGAAATGGCATGTACCAGCCCCACACCAAGATCTTCACTTGTGTCATCTCAGGTCACACTCCTAACTGTTCCACAAGATGGGCAACTTCAGCATCTGTGTTTTTCTTCATGAGGAAATTGGGTGTTCATAGTTAGGTGACTCTTCCAAATTACACACACAGAACTACAGGGCGCTCAGGTGTCAGTCCATCTAGTCTTGCACCAATCCTGGTCTACACGCTAACGCGCTATCCCAACCTCAGAGAGCTGATGCAAAAACTGAATGGAGCGCTCAACTCTGGCATCAAGGGGGAAAAACTACAAGTTATCCTTGTCCTCCATGGCTGCTGTTGCTGTCGCCATCTTCATTACCTCTGAGCATTTGTGGAGTTACACTTCTTTAGATCCAGGTATGAAGGGTACCAAAATTAAAGGCTGTCATCGCTGAATAAATTATTGGAGGTCCTACTTGTTAGCAAGTATGGAGAAAGCTTCAAACACCTGCTGAACAGGTTCCCACTTCTCCAACAGTCTTGGGGCTTAAAAGGAACATTTTAATGTTGAGTCATTAAGCTAAGCAAAAACAAACAAACAAACAAACAAACAAAAATATTCAACATACACATGCATACTGATAACAATCCCTTTGTAGAAAATATGTAGAAAGGGTAAATCTATATGTAAAGAAACCCAATCAGTGGTAGCTTGAGGTTGAGAGCTCATGGACAGCAAGCAAACACACTGGAAATTTTAGACAATGGGATTGTTGAAAACCTAATTGCTGCTGGTTGCCCAAATAGAAAAATGAAATAAACTCAGAGAGTTGTTGCATTTACGCTACGTAAATCACACTTTAACAATTCCATTTAAGCAAAAGGGGAGCCTAAATAAGAACCAGATTTGCAGTCAGAATTTGGTGAACATGGCTGGAGATGGAGTTGCTTTCCCCACAAGCTAAGCCACGCACGGAACGTTGATTGTTCTTCTGCCTGCCGGTTGCCTCGGTAGTTTCCTTCTCTCTGCACACTCTGCTTGCACTTTTGACTTAATATCTTTGTTTTACTCTCTTAATTAAGTTTTTCCTGTTTCCTTGAGACCGTGTATTTGATTAGTAATGTCCAGTTTGTGTTTCGTACGTTCATCTTAGAGGGTGGTGTATATGCACAAGCCTGAATGCACAGGTATAGAGGTCAGAAGAGGACATGCAGTGTCCTACTCTATCACTTTCTGATATTTTTTTCTTGAGACAGGGTCTCTCACTGAGCCTGGACCTAGGCTGGTAGCCAGCAAGCCCCAGCAATGCTCCTGTTTCTTACCTCACTGCTCTGAGCTTACAGGTAGGCACAGCCTCTTCTGACTCTAATATGTGGGTGCTGGCATTCAAACTCCAGTCCTCATGCTATTCAGAAGGCACTCTGGGTCACCAGCAAGCACTCTAAGTCACTGGCATTGACTCCCTAAGCTGAGGATTTTAGGAGCCTGCCACATTTGAATCATCTTATAGCTTATGTCAACAAAAAAGGGGGGCACATTCTTGGTTTCTCTTTACAAGCTCAATGCTGATCAGAACAACTAGAGGGGACCCACCCATGGCTGGTTCTAAAGGATGTCAACTGCTCTAGTCCACCCTTTTAAAATAAGTCCCTACCCAAGGGATCAGCCAGTGTTAAATCTTGTAAGGACAAACAGAGTATGCAGTGCCCTTATCACTAAGCCAATACCATTAAAGGCCAGGGTTTATTGACACTTCAGGTGACTGTATGAGGCCTCTCCAAGCTGAGCTAATGAGAAGATCCTCTCCATTACCTCTTATCGAGATTAGCAGCACCCTCAACCACCCCACGATGGTGGAAATTACCAGGCAAGCATTGACATGGGCCAGATGCTGGCTCTTAGTCATAATGCATGCACTTGTGAACACAATCACAGACTCAAAAGTCCAGCTTCTAAATGTGTTGTTTTTCTCTGTTTCAGAAAGCTATGCTCTCAAATACTGTGCTGTATTTCCCATACTTGTGCAGCTCCATATTTTTCCTACGGATCTCTATTACTTGTTATAGGCACATGCATACACAGACACACATAAACACAAATAAACACTCACACACAGACACATGCACTCACACACATGCAGTCACATGTAAATACCTGCACTCACATACACATGCACTCACATATACTCTCACACACATATACACACAGACTCTCATACACATGCACATACCCACACAGACACACATAAACACACAAATGAACACTCACACACATACACATGCACTCACTCACACATGCACTCACTCACACATGCACCCACATACATATACCTGCACTCACATAAACATGCACTCATATACATTCACACACACATGCATACACACAGACTCTCATAGCATGCACATACCCACATAGGCACACATAAAAACACAAATGAACACTCTCACACACATACACATGCTCTCACACAATGCACTTACATGCATATACATGCACTCACACACATGAACACACACACACACACACACACATATGCAGGGACATGGCCACACAGGCACACACTCATTCACAAATTCAGTAGTTCACTCAAAAATGCTCACATACACATATGTTCTCATATATATTCTCACACATGCGTGCATACTCACTCACATGAAGACATGCTTAAATTGTCTTTCTTGTTCCATGTCCTAAAACTCCACTGCAGCTGTGGGCTGATGGGCTCTGTTTTCCAGACCCAGACATCTATAGATCACCTCTGTAAGTTTGCTCCTTCTGTATACAGCCAGTGAACTTATTAGTCTTGTTGGGAATTGATTCACATTTAAAATATATTTGTTCACAGGGGGAGTATATTCTTTCATTCATTAAAGATAAGATTTAAAGGAACATTAAAATAAATGCATAACTCTTATTTGTGTACACAATATGTTTTTTAAACATCTTTAATATTACCTGAAGTATTTTCCTCCTCTATCAGAAACACGACCAGGCAGGAAAGGACGTGCTTCTGCCTTTGCACTTAGTTCAGTCATGGATGTGTTTCTGGTCAACAATAATCCAAAGCTGAACCAAAGGGTTTAGAGGAAAATGATGTAAAAGTTTATTAGGAAACATCTGTGGCCTTCTCTATTTTCTTTTACTTTGCCCTGAAAATTAGCAGAATATTTGAGATGATGACACACAGTAAGACTGGTCAAAGCTTGGAGTCTCATGGTGGGCTGACTGGCTAACTTCAGAAATTCTTTCATATTGCATGCAGGTTCTTGTTACTAACAATGGAGCACATTGATTTTTGTTTGTTTGTTTGTTTGTTTGTTTGTTTTTTGAGACAAGGTCTCACTCATTAGTCCAGGTTGTCCTCATGGCCTAGGATGACCTCAAACTCCTGATCCTCCTATCTTCTGAGTCCTGGTATTATAGGCACATACTATCATATTCTACCAATGAAATCCATTTCTGATGATTATTATAAGAGTATATTTTTGGTATGTTTTATTTCAAAACAACTCATAAAAAGTAATATATGTGTTAATTAGTTCCATTTAGGCATTCCACAATGTATTCACATTTCTGAACACAGACATGCTATACACAGTAAATATATATGGTTTTTATTTGACAATTAACATAATTATTCATTTAAAAATATGGGTAAGCAGTAATCTAAACAGAGGCTTGTCTCTAGATATTGCATGATAAAACTTTGAACCAAGAACTTCCCTAAGCAACTTTTTCGTTGTTTTGTTTTTATTTTGTTTGTTTTGGTTTGATTTTGAGATGAGGTTTCTCTGTGCAGCCCTGGCTGTCTTGTAATTTGCTCTGTATACCAGCCCGGCCTTGAACTCAGAAATCTGCCTGCCTCTATCCCGGAGTGCTGAGATTAAAGGCATTCTGATGTCTGTTACCCAACGTCAGTACAGTCCTAACAGAAACTTATCTTTGCCCTGATTAAAATTGTATTATGTACCACCATGGAGAGCACAGCTTTGTGAGAACCCTTGAGGAATGTCCCAATGGCTCAATTCCCTCTAAATATAAATTACTTGTGGATGACCTCTGTAGTCACTCATTAATAAAGGTGATTGTAAATGTATAAATTCAAATACATTTATGTATATATGCAACCTGGAAGGAATGAGCTATGGCCAATCTTGTAACATATCATTTTTGCATGAAAGCTGACACAAGTATTCCTGTTGTTCTAAGTTATAGTAACAGATTCAGTCCGACTCCCAGTTTCGGGATAAACAAGACTGTGATTTCTCAAGCCCTTCCTAGTTTGTATAGTGGGGACTGCAACTTCAATGCATACACTAAGTGAGCATCCATGTATAAAACCAGAGTTTCTGAGCTTATAATCTACATATTGTTTTAGTATTCTGTACAATAAACACATGAATATGTCTAGTTTGCCTCAATGATTTGTAATGTGAATTCTTTGATAGACACTAAAAGGAACTATATTGGCAGCAGAGGTGCTCCTGCTACCATTTAATACATTTTCCCTGTGTTTCAAGCATATACTCTTATATTTGATCTCCAAGCAACTTCAGCAGGTAACTATGGGGTTTTTTGGCTATTATTACTGAGACCTTACATTTGAGGGAATTCTATCTTTGACATATCAAATCCCTTGCCTAAGACAACTCATTGGAGTAACAGAAATGAGAAATAAAATTTCTCTCTGTGAGCTAAGAGCCAAGGTTTTCAACAATGCTACCATTGATGGATTGAAGGGTGAAGATATACTGACATCTTTTCATTTGCTTATTTTCTGTTAATTACTTATAATTAGATTATTATAAGTATAGATCCATATTAATATTTTATATTAATTCAATAACCTTTTAATAACATGAGCCAATTAACTGACTGACACTGGGTAAATTATTTATTTTGTTGAGTTATACTTAATGAACACATATGACCTTAAATCTGTGTCAGACAGTCTTGACTATTCTAGAAGCATTACCCATTTAAATCCACTACACATCAATGAACTAATTATGCTATTTATGAAAAAGGAAATTGAGGTAAAGGATGTGGATGCACCTTGCTAAAGAGTCACATAGCAGGTAGGAAAGTCAGTGCCTGAGCCATATTCTACAGAAAGGATTGCAGTGGGAACCACGAACTCCTGTCATCTGTAATATTCTAAGAGCTGTGAAATTTGAATTTCTGGGCTTTTTTTAATGACTGGTTAGTTAGTTGCTTTTATGGGGACCATATGACCACAGAGTACAGTTGGTTTTAGTCCTTTTCTACAATGAATATTTATTCCCATTTAATCCATGGACCACCTAAGTGTGCACATGTGCATGACTGCATGTATTCATGTGTGTGCATGTGTGTGTGTGCACACCCACGTGTATGGGTGTGTAAAATATGAGTATATGTGCTTCTATAAAATCTCTGTAATTTTTAACACGTGAGTTTGTGATCCAAATGGTTTTACCTGGTAAGGAAGTTAAAAAACACTCCCTGATAAACAGAACTGATACAAAATGTTTCCCAGCACCAGAAAATACCCTTTCTGATCACATTTGAGATGTCTTTGTGATAGTCTGATAATCACTTCAGAAGTTATACAGAAGAGACAAGACACAGTAAGAAAAGTCAGAGAACGTGACATTGTTTTGATTGTGGCATGGTCTAGAAGCCCTGTTGATGAGCCACAGAAAATCAACTGTCTACAGTTCACAAGGTGTGAGAAGCACAGACATTTCTGTGTATTTGGAAAGTTACTGGCATGAATTAACTTTTGAAGACTCTTCCCAATGTAAAAATATCCCTTTCTCATGAAGACTTGCACAATTCTAAATTCCTAACGGGTGATTTTATTATGCAAATAAGTTCCATCATGTCTCACTCTTCCATAATGTATTTGTGGCATGTGGTATTGGTTCTCTGTCTGCTACCTCTTTGCTGATGTTGTGTCCTTACCATTGATTTCCTATGGCTTCTAGATACTAATGCCACTAAACCCTTCTGTAGGGTTTTATATGGTTGATACTGGCTGTGTTGTTTAGATGCATCATATTCCCCCTCCCCTGGAGGTTCCTCATTTTCAGAAGTTTGCATGAGACAATAGTAGTTTAGCCACCTATGAACTAGGGTGAGGGAGGTCCCTGGAGTGGGATCACAGAGGAAACTTCTGAGCCCTCTGCCCCTTATCCTTGATAAGATTCCTTTCAAAGTAGTCCCTCAGTATGTCACATTCTTGCAAATAACATATGCAAATAGTGAGGGAGCCAGAATCTAAACTGGCCATCTCTTGTCATCAAATGAAGTTTCTAATTCTGGAACTGGGCTACATCCAATTGACTTGTTGGAAGTCCCTAAACAATCCAGGTCATTGCCAAGAGAACAGGTTGCTCTCCACAAACTGACAGCAAGGCTCAGTTGCTGAAGGCAATGCCCATATAACTTGTTGCACATGGAGAAGTAGAGCTGATACTTACAAACCACATTCACCCCTACATTCTAGTATTTTTGGATGGGAAGATACTCTTCAGACTACCAAAAGAGAAACATAAACACCAACCCAGACACAAAACCTTTGATCTACAATATGTACTGCCAGGAAAATACACTAGGGCAATGGTAGCATACAACTATTGGGAATAAGTAACCAATATCCAATATGATTTGACTTAAGGCCCACTTCATGAGATGGAACTCATACTTGACACTGCTTTGGTGACCAAGAACGAGAAACTAGAAAACCCAGAGACCTATGGCTAAAACCAAATACATGGTGGCTTTTTTTTTTTGAGTAACAAAATGACTCCTAATGATATTGATATATTCATAGATCAGTGTCTTGTTCAGCCATCATTTGAGAGGCTTTCTCCTGCACCAGATGGGAACAAATATAGAGCCCACAGACAAGCATGCAATGAAAAGAGTTTGGAGCACACAGCTCTAAATGGGAGGTCTCCATCAAATTCCACATCTCAGAGCTCAGGGAACCCACTGGAAGAGGATGTAGAAAAAGTGTAAGTATGGTGGAGGGGTGGGGACACTAGCAGAGTAAGGGCCTATAAATACACTGAGCAAAGGTCATATGAACTCACAGAGACTTAGACAGCACGCAGAGCCTGCACAGGTCTGCATTGGTCCTGTCTGTGGGTGGGTGTTATATGACTGAGTTCAGTGTTTTTATTGGATTCCGGGGTATGTGAATGAGCGGGGCTCTGATTCTCATGCACGGTCTTGGGCGCTTTCCCTTTCGTTAGTCTGCCTTGTCTAACTCTGATGAGATGTGTTTTGTTACAGCTTGTTATAGCTTACCTACTTTATTGTTTTTTTATTGTTACCTTTTAGAAATGTTCATATCTAATGAGAAATAAAAAGGGAAAAGATCCAGATGGGATGGAAGGGGAGAAGAAACTCGGAGGATGAGAGAGAGGGGAACCTGTAATTAGGATACATTGTACGAAAAAAATCTGTTTTTAATAAAATGGGAAGAGAAAGAAAGAATGATAAAAATATAAATATATTCTATTCTGAAATTTTGTAAAAGTAAACCTGAAATTATTTAAATTTGTTAGTTAGGTTCTAGCACATTGATATAAACTTATCTTTTCAAAAAAGAAATAATAAATCAGAAAAGAACTTGGCTCACTGCTAAGTTTAATCCTGACCTTACTTCCCACTCATGAGTTTTAGCCTGTTTCATATGTAGTTTTTAACATAGAATCGTCTTAAATTTATTGAAAATAAAATATTTATAATCTGAGCTGAATCCATGGACTAAGAATGCTACCCTCACGTGCTGTCTCTAATGCTGTTCATATATAGTTTAATAACTTATTTTTATAATAGGCAAATGATGAGCCCACTGCCTTCTGTCTCACTTACTTTTACATTTCCGTTTCTTGTCTTCCTCCTCTCACACAACAGAAACTCCCAACATTGGCAGTGATTGCAGTTCCCACGGGAGAAGGGAGGAAGAAGGGTAGAAGACAGAATCGTCTATATTCCCTCTAGAACCAGCCGCCAATGGACAGAGTGTTTGATTTTACCAGGGTCATGTGTCAGAAAATAATCCACAATATTTCATAGTAAAGACCAACTCCCAAACAAGGAAATTAAATGGGCTTTAGTTTGAAGCTATGTGTTACACTTGAGGAAGAAGGTCAGATTGAAAGACAATTGATTTCTGTGATTGATAGTACACTTTCCCAGATATCCATGAGCACAATAATCATAATTCTTGAACGACCCAGAAACACACAGCACAAAGGAAAAGGCTGTGAGGGGGTCATTTCAAAGCTGAAAGAGAGGCTTTTTGCCTCTGACTCTCATGGCTATCTGAAGATTTGAACACTTAAATAGATTTTTAATGCAAATAGTTTGCTACTATTTGAACGCTAAGTTTGTTCTCTGTTATCTGTCAGCTTCGCTCTGTATTTTATTTCTCAGATAAAGCATAGAGATCATTAGAAGTTTGTCTGTTGTAAGTGAAAACATAGACAGAAAAGGAGCTCCTGGGAAATATTTTCATGCGTGTCAACATGAAAGTATGTTTCACTCTGGAAAAAAATTGAAGGAAAGGATTTAATGTGCTGATATTTCAAAACCATCCTTTAATAGAATGAAATGTGGTTCTCCCACATGTGATTTTTAAATTCAACTGACAGGAGCTTTACATGCAATGCTATCTTCCCTCGAAAATGGTGAGATAAAAAGCAAGGCTTTCTAAAAATAAATATAATTATAACGCATTTCAACAAACACTCACCAAAGGTTCATCTAGGTGAAAAATAAATTTTTAAATGGCATCTAATACAAAGAGCAATGTGATGGTAAGGAGCACATAGCCCCTCTGCTAGGAATATTAAAGTATTGAAGGGGAGGGAATAAATGATGCCTTCAGAACAGATAAGACCTAAATTTACTGAACACTTATTCTTTATCAAGAACTCTCTGCTCAGTTCACCTGTTCTTTGATTGAATATAGTATTTGTATTTGTATATCCGATATATATATTGTGTATATATATATATATCATATCATATATAATCTATGTTATATATATTATATAAATACACATGCTACATTATATATATATATATATATATATATGTTTTTGAGTTATATTTTGGATGACAATAATGGTTTGTGAGGAGGTGAGGAGAAAGGAGGGTTTTATATACTGCTGATAGAATGAAACTTATCTAGGCACCACAAAGATGAGTGTGAAGATTCCTCAAAACACTAAAGACAGAAGGACACTACAACCCATTTATAATACTCACGAGTTCAATCCAAAGGAATCCAAGGTAGAATGCAGTAGAATGCAGTAGAATGCATTAGAACACAGTAGAATGCAGTAGAATGCAGTAGAGAGACCCGTATGCCATAGCATCAACCTGTGTCTCTGTCACCTGGCGAGTGAAGGAAGTGAAGCACATGTCCACCCTGCAGTTTTGCTCAGCTGTAAAGAACAATGACATTTATAGGAAAATGGGTGGGGTCTTTGAGATCCAAAAACTTGAGATCATTGTGTTAAGTGAAATAGGTCACTCTAATGAGAACAGGTATTAGATACTGCTTCTCACAGGACTTATCTAGGATGGTGAGAGGAGAAACAAATGGAAACTACTGGGGATGTGGTAGGGTCTAGAATAGGTGACAAAGGCTAATGGGTGAGTATAAAACCAAGAAGATTATGTATATGCATGGAAAGGTCATAATGAAGTTCCAGGATTTGTAGAGTTGGCATATGCTAATAAGATAGGAAATTATCCGGGATAACAAGATAATAGCATTACTGGTCCACAGGAAAGAATAGTAAGGAAGGATTCAAGGGAAAACTAAAAGCTACCTAGAGCTCAGGATTCAGTGGAGTATATGAAGGGGTATCCTTGGGGGGGAGGGCAATGGAAAGAGAACAGTGGTGTTTAGTGTGTCAGAGGCTCCACAAAGATGTGCACATTTGGACAATAATAAAGAGACCTCAAAGATTCTCTGCCAGTGATGGGAATATGGTCTAAATTTGTGCTTCTCTTGGACTCTTGCTTCTGTTTGCTTGCTTGCTTGCTTTAATATCTTTCTTTCCTAACTTTTGTCTTCACCAATTTTCCATTCAGTAGTGACTTGTTCAGTTTTCATGAGTCTAGGAGCTTTCTCTTCATTGTTTCTGCTGTTGTTGATATCCATCTTCAGTCTGCGATGGTTAGATCGCATGAGGGGAGTTATTTCAATTTTCTTGTATCTGTTGAGACTTGCTTTTGTCTGAGTATGTGGGCAAGTTTGGAGAAAGTCCCAATAGGTGTTGAGAAGAAAGTATGTTCTTTTGTGTTTGGGTAAAATGTTTTGTAAATATTGTTGGGTCCATTTGCTTCACAACAGTTAGCTCCAGCATTTCTCTGTTAAGTATTTGTCTGGATGATCTGTGTATAGGCAAGAATGGGGTTTGGAAGTCTCCTACTATCAGTGTGTGGGAGTCAATATGTGATATAAACTGTAATAGTGTTTATTTTATGAACTTGGGTATCTTCATATTTGATATATAGCTGTTAAGAATTGAAATGATTTTTTTCTTTGATAAATATATTCTTCATTTCTTATGATTAGTTTTGAGCTGAAGACTATTTTGTCAGATGTTAAAATGGCTTCCCCAGCTTGCTTCTAAGGTCCATTCACTTGGGACATCTTTCTCCAAACTTTTACCCTAAAATGGTATCTATTGATGTCAAAGTCTGCTTCTTGCATTCAGCAGAAGGATGGTTCCTGTTTTCACATCCATTCTGTTAGTCTGTGTCATTTTATTGGGAATTACAATCATGGATGATGAGATAGATGCCTCAGTGAGTGATGCTTGTTGATTCCTGTTGTTTTGTTAGTGCTGTGGTTATGTATGCATGTATGCATGCGTGTGTGTGTGTGTGTGTGTGTGTGTGTGTTTCCCATCTTTAATATGCTGCTCTGGGATTATTTTTTCCTTATGTTTTCCTGAGTGTAGCTAACCTCTTTATATTGGATCTTTCCCTTCTAGTACCTTCTATAGAGTTGGATTTGTACACTGATATTGCTTAAATTTGTTTATATCATGGAATGTTTTATTTTTTTCCATCTACTGTGATTAAAGTTTCCTTGGATATAATATTCTGGGTTGGAATATGATGTCTTTTAAAGCTTAAAGAACACCTCTCTAGGTCCTTTTCCCTTTTAGAGTCTCCCTTGAGAAGTCAGGTGTTATTCTAATTGTCTGCCCTGATATTTCATTTGGTCTTTTGTCCTTGCCACTTTTAAAATTTGTCTTTGTTCTGTGTGTTTAGTGTTTTATTATGTGCAATGATGGATTTCCTTTCTGGTCCAGTACATTTGGCAGTCTATATGCTTCTTGTACCCTAATAAGCCTCTCTTTTTTAAGCTATTTTCTTCTTTTATGATAGTGTTGAAAATATTTTCTGTGTCTTTGACTTGGGCCTTTTATGTTCTATTATTTTTAGTTCTGATTTTTATATCAAGGTATTTCACATCTCCTGGGTGTTTTGTGCCATGATTTTTTTTAGACTTAACACTATTTTTGACAGAGGTATCTATTTTCTTCAATGTCTGATGTACTCTCTTCTATCTCTTCTATTATGGCAAGGAGGCTTGTCTCTCAGATTCCTGTTCAGGTTCCTAAAGTTTTCATTTACAGACTTTCCTCAGTTTTCTGAAGTGTCCCTCAGTCCCATGGTTTCTTGATGGTGGTGCTTTTTTCTTCTTCTTTGTTTTCTTTCTCTTTCTCTCACACAGTATGTCTCCCTCTTTCACTCCTCCCAGTCCCCTACCTCCCTCCCGGTCCTCACTCCTCATCCTTCTCCATTCCTCCTCCATTCTTTTTCAGAAAGGAGCATGCCTCCCAGGGATAGCAATCAAATAGGACACAACATCTTATAGTAAGACTAAGAACAAATACTCATGTCAGTGATTCTATTTTCCCTTTCACATCTTGAACTATTTTATTAATTTTCTTCCACAGTTTGTCTTTAAGGAATGTATTCACTTCCTCTTTAAGGACCTCCATCACAATCATAAAGGCCATTTTCAGGTCCTGGTCTTATGTTTCAACTGTGCTGGAATATTCATACTCTGACCTGCTGAAGTAGGGCCAGTGAGCTCTAGCAGAGATATATTGTCCTAGCTATTATTGGTTTTGTTTTTATGGTGATGTCTAGTCATCTGGGTTTGAGATAATTATGATTCTAGGTATTAATATCTGGTCTTATCTTTGTTGGGTGGGTGTTTTGCTCCTTGATTTCTGTTACTTTTTCTGGTTTGTAAGAGTGTGTGGTGACTGTGTATTGCCTGGTAGGGAGTTCGTCTGGGATTTTGCTTGTGTGGCCATTGGGTCTGAGGTGAGGATGAGAGTGCTTCCTGGTATTAGGAACTGACACTTGGGGACAAGGATAGGGATAGACTGGGAAAATGGTGGTAAGGGGAGAGAGGAGAGCAGGATATCCCATCAGGATCTGATTAGTCTCTTGAGAATGGGGCGGGGGGGGGGGGTGGAGAAAGTGAGGAAAGCCATAACAGGTAGTCTGTAACAGTGCTAGGGAGGAGACTGGGGGATTATATCTGAAAGAAAGGAGGAATAGTGAAGATCTGAAGCTACCTGGCCTACTTACTTATCTGGCAGGCTTGGCTGGTGCGGTTCCCAGGGGATGCCTGCTGAAGTTGAGAGCTGGAATAACAGGATGGATGGGGAGGATGATTGGAGGAGGAGATCTGCATAATCTGAAGTGGGAGGCTGCAGCAGCACATGATCTGCTGCAGAGCCAGGGTTAGACATGGGTAATAGACTGAGACTAGAAGAGGGTTTGCTGAAGAACCATGGCTAGGCTGCCCTTTTCCTGGCTGGAGCTGCCTGCGGGCTCCCAAGGAATGCCTGCTGGATCTGGGAGCTGGGAGAATGAGTGGGGGAAGGTCAAAGATGCTTTCTTTTTTTCAACTGTATGGTTTTGGCTTCTTTATCCACTCTGACATTCCATCTCACACCAGTCAAAATGACTTAGATCAAAAACTCAAGAGGAGGTGAAGCAAGGAGAATGCTTCTCAATTGCTGGTGCAAGTGCAAACTTGTACAACCATTTTGGAAATTAAAATTTTGTGCTTTCTCAGAAAATTGGAAATAATTCAGCCTCAAGATCCAGCTATTCTATTCCTGGGCATATACCCAAAAGATGCTTTATCATTGCACAAAGATACTTGCTCAACTATGTTCATAGTAGCTTTATTGGTAATAGCCAGCAACTGGAAACAATCTAGATGTACCTCAGCTGAAGAATGGATAAAGAAAATGTGGTACATCTACTCAATGGAATACTGTTGAGTTATTAAAAATAAAGACATCATGAATTTTTCAGGCAAATGATTGAATCTTGAGACTATCATCCTAAATGAAGAAACCAAATCCCAAAAGGACATTCACAGTATGTGTTCACTTATAAATGGATATTAGAGATAAAATATATGATGCCCATGCTATACTCCACAGACCCAAGGAGGCTGGACAGCAAGGAGGGCACAAACACGGATGCTTGAGCCTCACCTGGAAGAGGGAATGGAATTGTCATGGAAGGCAGATAGAAGGAGGGAACTGGGTGGGAGAGGGGATCAGGAGGTGGGAGTTTGGGGATGCAGGGGGCAATGAATGGAAATCTGAAACTCACAGGGGGTAAAGTAGGGGGAATCTCAAGGAAGAGACAGAGAACTGTGATAGGGGAAGTACTCAAGAATCAATGGGGGTGCCCTTAGCTATGACATGGAAAGGTTGCCTCCTGTGGCCAGGCAGGAACACCAGTAGCACATTAGGGACAACAAACCACCCACAAAACTTTCAACCCAAAACTTATCTTGACTACAAGAAATGCAAGGATTGGGGATGAGGCACAGACTAAGGGAATGGCCAACCAATAACCAGTCCAACTTGAGACCCAGTCCATGGGCAAGCACCAATCCCTGACACTGTTAATGATACTCTGCTATGCTTGCAGATGGGAGACTAGCATAGCTGTCCTCTGAAAGGCTCCACCCTTCAACTGACTCGTAGAGGTATATACCCAGAGCCAAACAGTGGACGGAGCTTGGGGACTCCTATGGAAGAATAGGAGGAAGGATTGTAGCCCCTAAGGTGATAGGGACTCCACAGGAAGACCAACAGAATCAGCTAAGCTGGATCTTTGGAGCTCTCAAGAGACTGAACCACAAACTAAATAACATACATGGACTGAACCTAGGTCTCCTGCATACATGTAACAGATGTGCAGCTTGGTCTTCATGTGGGTCCCCCAACAGTTGGAGCAGGACCTATCCAAAAGTCTGTTGCCTGTATGTTGGATATGTTCTTCTAACTGGGCTGCCTTGTCTGGCCTCAGTGGGAAAAAAAAAAGCAAAGACTTGAAGTGCTGAGGTACTGGGATAACCAGAGGGATCCTCTACCCTCTCAGAGAAAAGGGGAATGGAGGAGTCACGGGGTAGAATTATGGGAGGGGGGACTGGAAGCGATGCAGTGAGCAGGGTGTAAAGTGAATAAGTAAAAAGAAAAAAAAGGGTGGGGGAGGCAGATTGGAAGGGAAACCTTGTGTGACTTACTGTAGATGGAAACAGGGAGAAAGGGGAAGATTTCACCAGTGGTCTGTTACAGAGATGGGAATGAGACTAAAAAATTTGAAGGGGAGGAGAGAGATGAAAATCTGCAACCAGCCAACCTATTTCTATAGCTGGATTCTCCATTTTAGTTTCAAAGTATGGGTTTAGTTAAAGCTTCCATTGCTGTGAAGAGACACCATGATCAAGACAACTCTTATAAAGGCAAAAAATGTTTTTGAGTTGCTAACAAAGGATGTTTATTCAATCTTCATCCCTTGGCACGACATATGTGTAGAAATATGTCAGGAAACTACAATCGGGTCGCCATGAAGTCCCCTGGCTCAGCTTCCTCTGTGGGCCCCCTTGCTCAGCCTCTCACTTCAAATTCTCAGAGTGTAGAAAGCGGGGGTCTCTTCTTATCAGCTTTTGCCTTGGCTGACAAGTCTACCTCTTTCTGAGAAGCCCAAAACACAGGTCGTCCCTTCTGGAAAGCTGACAGTTCTTCTGCACTAAGGTCCTTCACCATATAATGCCCAGGAAACAGGCAGAGTCAATGATAGAACAGAATAAAGAAGACAGGGATACATCTTGTGTAGCAAAAGCATCATCCTAAGTTTTGGCACAGACCATCTCATATATGTGCTTCAAACTCACCAGGCCTGCCACCTCTTTTCCTGTTTGCCAGGCACCCTTCTCCATCCAAGCAGCTGCCTTCCAAAAGTAGGAAATAGTGGGCTACCCAATCTTGAGCTCAAATGTTCTTTGGAGCTTTATAAGAATTTTGGTAGGCGGGGGGAATGCCTTCTTTGATGTCCTTTATCTTCTCATTGAATTCTTTGCAGAACTGGTTGACAGAGACACCTTGCTGACCCAAGATGGGACCTAGTGGAGGCCTAGGCATATCTTGGCTTGCTCGCATGGTAGACCGGATCATACTGCTGGCCTCAGGCTCTTGAGAGTCTGAGAGACCAGGCTTAGTTTGGACACAATGTAGGATTTTAGTCTTAGTTTGCCTCAGAGAAGCAAAGAACTATGCACTGAGAGCTGCTATTTTGGTTTAGAGGTCAAGGCAAAAATTTAATAGGGGCTTGCTCACCGTTTCAGAAGTTCAGTCCATTATCCTCATGGTAGAGAGCATGGCAGCTTGCTGGCAGACATGGTGCTAGAGAAACTGCACCATGAGAGTTTCACATCTTGATTTGAAGAAAGTTAGGAAGAGATTGGGAAGAGGCTCTCTTCCTCACTGAGTGGAACCTGAGAATAGGAGACTCAAGGCCCATCCCCACAGTGACACACTTCACCAACAATGCCACAACTCCTAATATTGCCACTTCCTGTGCCAACCAAATCCAAACAACCTCAGATATGTGGCCTGCATGCATGCCTACATACTACCTATATGCAGAGTTCATGGAGGATAGAAGAGGACATCAGAACCCCTACGACTGAAGTTATAGACAATTGTGAACTGCCATGTGGGTGCTGGGAATTGAACCTGAGTCCCCCACAAGATCAGCCAATGTTCTTAATCACTAATCCATCTCTCCAACCTCCAAGATTTTTTAAACAATACTGGTATAAATTCTTTGAGAATGTCATAGTATATATTGTTCTTGTTCATGTCTTCTCCCATGAAGACATCCTTTACAATCCATATTCTTTAATTTCCTACCCACATAACTTCCAGTCTCCTCTTCCTCCTCTTCTTCCTCCTTCTTCTCCCTTTACTACCTCCTCCTCTTCTTCCTTTTTTAAAATCAATAATGAAGGATATCTTCTTTAGGATTTCTATTGTTGTGAAGAGACACCATAACCACAGCAACTGTTAATGAGGAAAACATTTTATTTGGGCTGGTTTGCACTTTTAGAGGTTTAGTCTATTTTTATCATGGTGGGAAGCATGGCAACATACAGACAGACAGGGCCCTGGTAAAGAAGCCAGAGTTCTATAACCTGATACAGCAGGAAGAGAGAGGCATTGGGCCTAGCTTGAGCTTCTGAAACCTCAAAGCTACTCCCTGTGACATATTTCCTTCAACAAGGCCCCACCTACCAAACAAGACAGCACTTCCAAAAATACCACTCCCTATGAGTCTATGGGGGCTGCTTTCTTTCAAACCACCACATTCCACTCCCTGGCCCCTATAGGCTAGTAGTCATATCATAATGCAAAATGCATTTAGTCCAACTTCAACACTTCTCTTAACTCTTTAGAGATTCATGGCAATCTTAGCTGTAACCCCTTATAAAATTAAGATTAAAAAAACTAATTACATATGTCTACCACCTAATGGCACAGGATATAGATTACAATTTCAAAAGGAAGGAAAGGGTGCATTGTGAAGAAATACTGGACCCAAAGCAAGATGAAAATCAGCTGGGCAAACTTTAATTTCTGCCTCTCAGTATCTGATGTCAAAATGTTCTTCAGATCTCCAACTCCTTCCAGCTTTGTTGACAGTTCTTTCTGCTAGACTGCTTCCTTTCCCTGCTATAGGCTTTCTTCAGCAGGTATCCCATGACTCAGGCATATCCAACACCTTAGGGTCTCCAAAGCAATTCACACTTTATCTTTACCAGTCTCCTTGTAGGGAGACCTCAGCCATATGCCTGGCCTCAGTGGCTTTCCTTAGTCACAGAGGGAGTTTTCATAACTCCTTTCTTGAATCTAAAGCCGCAACCATGTGAATGAAGCTGCCAAGTACTGCTGCTTGCTAATGCCGGAACACGACCCCCCCTTATTCAAATTCATTTTTTTTTTACCAGTTTTCTGTTTTCAATGATTTCCTTCACAGCCTAAGTCTGGCTGTCCTGGAACTTGCTCTGTAGACTAAGCAGACCTCAGACTCAGAGCTGCACATGCCTGTTTCCCCAGTGCTGGGACTAAAGGTGTGTGTGACAGAGTGTTCTTTATTTTCACCAACTATGCTTGGGCATGCGGCCTTGCCTGGAGTTCAGTCAACCTACCAGGTGTCACTCTCCCCAGTTCTTACCGAATGGCAACAGTTTCTTAGCTAATGATGGGATTTCTGGTCTGTTGCCCCTCCTCTTCTCTATATTATTTTTTTCTGACTGAGCTTGAATGGATCCTGTCCATGTTCCCACAATTACTGTGAATTCATGTGTGCAATTCCCCTATTGCACCCATAAAACACCATTCCCTTGAAGTTATCCACTGCCTCTGACTCTTATAATCTTCTCTTCTTGCTCAATGAACCTTGAACCTATAAGGAAGATATGATATGAATCCCATTTAGGGATGAGCACTCACACTCCCTTATTTTCTGCATATTGACTAATTGAAGCATTCTATATTAAATTATCCCCTACTGTAAGAAACTTCTTTGATGAGGGTCAAGAGATACATTGATCTGTGGCTGGAGCAACAAGTCTTTAGGAGTCATTTAACACTGTGTCCATTTAGCATAATAATAGTATTAGGTTCTCCCCTAGGGTCTATGATCCTTCTATCCACAGGGTCTTGGCCCTATTAAAAATACCAGTCACAGATCAGGCCTTAAAATCAAGTAGAAAGTGGTTGGTTATTTCTCTAGCATCCATATAATTATGGGGCCAATATGTATGCATATCAAATTCATTTTATTTCAAATACTGACCCCAATGTCAACCTATACCAAAATGCTTTATGTAGGTCAGAAGGATTTTTTTAAGCTAGCTTTCATGGGTTTGAAAATTATTTTCCTTAGCTATGGACTTGAATACTGTAGATTAGATTTCATTTTCTTAATAATAATAAGCATTGGCTTATTATTTTATAATAAATTTTAATAATTAATTTAATAATACACATATATAATATATTTATAATATTTAATATTCATTGTCTCATGTTAAAAATAGATTCATATATAGGAGTATCTAATCAAAAGCAATATTTAGTAAATACCTATATAGCGCTTGATATATTAGACTACCAAAATATGAACTTCAAACTAGCTCTCTGTTTTATGTACAAGACTTAAGAGGTTTGGTACTTGATCCTGGCTCCCTTTATATTGTACAGTCACTATCATAAACAATTACGGTATCAAAATTCTAAACCTCTAAGATTTCAGTCTGCCTCCAAGGCTCTTGGGCAACTGGCCTTAGCTTTCTCCACATTGTAACTGGAACTTCCAAATGACAGATCCTGGACACACCATCCCCAAATGGTTCTTTCAAACACATCAAATGAACCTCCTTTCCTTGTAGAGTCTAAGAATTAGCAGAAAACACATATATCTCAGTTACTTCAATACACTCATAGTCAGGATTGGCCAGGATTCTAGTAATAGAAAGATTGGAAACAACTAGAAATCAAACTTAAAACAATTAGTTGCCTGAGGTGCTAATGCTTCAGTTTGTCCAGATCTCATAGTTGACAGAATGGACTGAGGACCCAGCATGTGATTAAGGAGAGACTTGGTATTCGCAGTTATTGGTTGACTAATGACAGTCTTAGTTAATTAAGAATAATGTGATTATTTTAGGCAATAAAAAGTAAGGACTCCCCAAAGCCTTCACTTCCTATGACTATCATCTCCATCAGTCTCCTGGTCTATACTAAGGGTTTTAAAGAAATTGTGAATAGAAAGAACACATAAAAAGAGCCATGAAAGGGACAGGGCTAAGAAGAATCAGGATTTACTACCACACAGGTGCTGAGCCCCGGTGGGCTGGTGATCTGTGTCCCCACTAGAGTGGCACGTGATACATTTTCTTGAGATTGATGTGGGAAAGCCCAGATCACAGTGGGTAATACCTTCCTTGGTATGATAACTCTGGATGTTATATGAAAGCAGGCTGACACCACACAGATGTCAAGGCAATGTGGTTGACTTTCTCCACCCAGTCACAGTTTCAGTCCAAAGCTGGCAGGCACTGGCACAGCTGAGAATTACTTAATAGTTTCCTTTTGTTCAAACACTAGACCAGAGAAGTGACTTTTCAAGTTGCTTCCTGTCTTTGTCTCACATATTTGCTACTACTGTCTCAAAGTAGAATTAACTACTCTTATTCTTTGTTTGTAGAGCTTCACTTCCAGAAATATAATAGCCAGCTCTACACAAACATGAAGGAAATTTTCAGTAGGTATGAATGTAGCCCTGGCTTCTTGAGATAACATTTTTATGCTCAGTTAGTTGCCTCACGCAGTTCCCAAACACCGTATTATGATAAGGTCTTTCTGGGCTCCTGAAAAGGAAACTCAAACATTTTCAAGTTTTTAAAGTGACTACCTCTAATATAGATATAATGTATATATTTACATGTACACATAGTTGTACAATTGTTATGTCATTAGATGGGATAGTATGTCACTGAAATCATCACACAAATATCCAATGATATTTGTTACTAAAGAAAATTTTATGTCAAGACATTTTTATTGTTTTTCATAGTAGTCTTTTGTACTGTTGATATTTTAAAAATATGGACTTTATGGAAGCCTTCTTCTGTCTTGTTCTATCTCTACAAAAATTTTTTCAAATTTCAGGGGGGTCTCAATAACTTTTTTTTTCATATCACAGGTTAATATCATTCCAAAACAAAGGTTACTTTGGAAAATAAAGCAAACATATGACTCTTTATGACCAGAGTCTAAATTCTTCAAAAAGTCACATACAGCATGAATTTAAAAACATGTGTGTGTTTTCTGTGTGTGTATGATTATTGCTCTTGCAGAGGACCCAGGTTCATTTTCTAGCACCCTAATGTTGGCTCAGAACCACCTGTGACTTCAGTTCTGCATAATCTAGGACCCTCTTCTTGCTGGCTTTTCGTATGCATGTAGTATGCATAAACTTAGATACACACACATACTCTCTCTCCTTCTCTCTCTCTCTCTCTCACACACACACACACACACACATACACACACACACACACATAATTACAAATAATTTTTAAATGGGTATGTTTAAATGACTTCCTTTGAGTAAATGAAATCCAGATAGTTTTACATTTATTTCTAAACTAAATGTAGATAAATTGAAAATCTTTACAAAGTAACACTTCAGAGTTATTCTAAGTCTTGGATAAACTGAGTCTGAATGTGGCCTTAAACAAGAACTTAGAAATCCCCTTTTTTACAAAGACAGAAGTGTTTCTGGTAGGTTCTTCTTTTATTTGATTATTTGTCTCAGCAAACAGAACTTTTGATTGCAACATGTAATGAACTGGTTTCTCCAGAAAGAGAAAACCAAGGAATAGGGAACTCAGTGCATGTCAGAAGAGGAAATTTTCTGCTGCTACTTCCACGAGGAAGCTCCGAAGATATAAACATGCCATCAGAGTCCCAGTTCTACTCGGAAAGATCAGCTTTGCAGTGAAGTTGCTGCAGGTGACTCTTGAGAACTTTCTTGTTGACACATTTATTTGTAAGTGTTGTTTTGAAGACTAGTCACTTATTCTGCCATCACAGAGCAGCTAACAGGAAGGAGTAACAAACAGGCTAATGAGTTCCTAAAGCTTTGCTCAATCCATGCACAGTGGAACCCCTGGTGAAATAACTCAGTGGGCAAAGCAAAGAGACTAAAGTCTGTACTCACAGCCCTTAAAAGACTAGACAGTAATATCCCTCACCTAAAATAAAGACGACCATCAACCACATTTGTTCAACAGAAGATTTGAAAAAGGTGGATTAACCACATCAGTAGAAATTGTACAAATTTAACAGAGAATTCTTGAACTACATCAAAAATAAATGAATCCTCAGAGATGTAAGAGATAATTTCAAGTGGTGTGACACACATTACATTGCAAGGCCCAACACAGAAATAGGAGAGACTAAATACCTGATCCAAAGTTCTAAATTTTAGTGAAAAACCATTCGGTTGTAGATAAATAATTCCAAATGATATAAATAAATAAAGACAAAATACCCTAAGGTCACATTACCGAAACCATGTATGTCTGTGTGTGGGAGGGGGATGTGTATGTGTACATGTGTGCATATGTGAAAAGAGAAAGACATAAAGAGACAGAGAGAGGAACAATTCGATAAATGATAGGCCCTTTCTCTTTGGAAACAAGGAAAATGAGATAAGACAACAAGAAGAATATCAGAAGGCTAATAGAAACATGCTTTCAGAAATCTTATACCCTTTGGAACTATCCTTGTAAAATAGAGATAAAATGGAAATAGCTTTAGGCTAAGCTTTATTTTCTAATAAATAATATAGTGAGAAAGTAAGATGTCTGAGTAAGTTGCTTGTGTCAGAAGTGTAAAGACCTGAGTTTGAACCCATGTAGAGCTAAGCCCAGCAGCACATATCTATGATCCCAGTGCTGTGATCCTCCTTTTTCCCTAGGACCTGTTGAGCACCAGTTCATGAGGACAGAAGGACCAGAGCTGAAGGACAGGATTTGGATTGCCCCTGAATAGGATAACAGACTTCCAGAAGCAGCATCAGACAGGCAGCTCAACTTTATTCAGGGAGAATCAAGGGCTATATAAATTTTGGTAATGGGGTAGGGATTTCTAGGGCATGTACCTGTCAATGCTAGAGCTTAGGGTACCAAAGAATGCCTTATTTGCATATAAAGGCATTCCAGAAATTCCTGGTGCTTGCTGGACAGGTTCTTATCTGGAGGAAGGAAGTTGAATCTATAATTTCAATAAAGCTACCTGCCTTTCTATAGGTAGAGGTTGTAGGGGTGTCAGGATCCAAGACAAGGTCAGGATAAGGGAAGTTCTGTTGATAAAAGGAGTCCTCCATTTTGCTCTGAGCTCAAAGGAGCAGGTTTTCCTCAGAAATGCTCTCAAGGCAAGAAAGAAAAAGACAAGAGAATCCCCAAAGTCTCATGGACCAGATAGCTTGATGGATGCAGCTCCAGCCATCAATACATTCTGTTTCAAACTGGGAGGTGGGGCAAATATGTAGGCTGACTTCTGACTTCCACATGCTACTATCATACACATGTGCTACACTCACATGCACAGACACTCACATGCACACACACACACACACACACACACAAATCAAATATGATAATATATGAATACAGTATTGGGCAAGTAGGTTTTATTCAAAGGCTGTAATATTTATTTGAATTATTTAAAATGGGCCATATAAGACAATTAAAAAAATTAAAATGTGATAATAATTTTCTCAATGGATGAAGAAAATCTATTGGCTGAACTAGCAACACTTCATAAGCACTCAAAATATCTGAAAGTTTAGAATAGAATAAAAGCTTTTAAATTTTGGTATATGTTTTCAGGATACATTAATTTTAACATAATACATAGTAGTGAGTATCTAAATATGTTCTTCTTAAATTGAAAACAGTCAAGTTCACTCCCACAATATTTACTAAATACTGTGCTAAAATTAGCAGCATTAAACCAAAAACATTGAAAAATACACTAGTATTTTATAGAAATAATTTCATAGAAATTTTATAAAATTTTTATTCATTTATAGAAATAACTCATTTTGAATAAAATAAAAAGGTGCACAGGTTATAACAGGAAAGATTGTGTTGACTAACACTAGTTAATTGATAATGAAATGTAAAAAATAATTAAAATAGCCTAAATTGCATACCAAAACATGAAATAGAGGTAATCCTAAAGAAAAATGTAAGGTGTTGGTTATATATGCAAATGCTGATGACCTGAAGTAATACTCAGCAGAAGCTGAGATCTTAAATAAAGGCTGAGTTACAGCATGCTCAGTAATAAGGACACAACAGCATGAAAATGTCAGTCCCACCCCAAATACTCTATAAATTCTGTGTGATTCCAGACCAAATTCTGAAAGGTTTTCTTGTAGATAATGACAAGCTGTTTTGAGATTTTTACATAATGCCAAATGATCTAAAATAACCAAATAAGCAGGAAGACAAATAAAGAAGGCTTAACCCTCTCAATTTCTAGATATAATGGCATTCTTCATAGAGGTCAATCAAACAGAAATGTACCTATTATATGTCTTTATTTAACTGATTTTTGGCCATGGCAATAGGGTAATTTAATGGAAGAAATTCATTATACCATCAAATGGTGTCAGGTAATTGAGTGTTCATTTTGAAAAATTAATGAACCTCTCTCTTTACCTGGTGCACAGAAAATGACACAAAATGAATCACAGATCTAAATGTTAACACCAAAAATAAAACACAGTTAAGAGAACCTGGTTGAGATTATTGTGGGGTAGGAGGAACCAATGAAAGGGCACAAACACACCCTTATGAAGTGATTGGGTTGCACATAAACAAGCTAAGGTGTTGGTACATTTATCTGTCACAAAAGTGGCATCTAGACTATTTAAAGAACTCCTAAAACTCATTAACAAGAATAATAAATATCAACTTTTTAAAAACTGGGACAACACTTGGACAGATACTTCAACAGTCAAAAGTACAAATTGCCAGAAGCACATGAAAATTATTCAAGGTTCTCCAACATCAGGGAAACAAAAATTAAAGCCATTCTAAGACTCCACTATGCACTCATTTAGACAGCTATAATTTTAAAAGAGTAGCAGTGTTTGTAGATCCCATCTTGGTGAGAATGGAAGGCAACTGGATCTGTCCTGCCTTGCCTGTGGGAATTCTCAATAGACTTACTACTTTGGAAGACAGCCTCTGCCAAAGTTAAATGTACATTAACCAGAGGACCTTGTAATTCTGTTCTAGATTTTATCCAAACAAATTGAATATATATGCCTAAACAAACACCTCCAGTACTTTAATATTATTGTTATTGGGCAAAATCTAGACCCAACTCAATATTTCCAATAGAAAACTGCATAAATAATATTATGTAAATATGATTGAATAATGCCATTAAACAAACAAAATAAGTAGATCTCCTATATATGTAGCAACACATAAATACCATGCTGAGGGAACAAAATGAGCACCAATGTATGCTTTGTTCAACTAATGTCTAAGTCTAAAAACAGTCAAGTTATTTTAAAGTAAAAACCCTTCATGGTAGCCCACACCTAGAGTCTCAGCATTTGGGAGATGGAAACAGGAGCGTTTAAAATTTAGGGTCACTGCCTACTATGGCTACATAGTCAGTTGAAGGCTATCCTGGAATATAGGAAAGTCTGTCTTAGGGAAGGAAGGAAGGAAGGAAGGAAGGAAGGAAGGAAGGAAGGAAGGAAGGAAGGAAGGAAGGAAGGAAGGACAAAACAAGAGTAGAGAAAGGAAGAGGAGAGGTGAGAATAGAAGATAAAGATGGGGTGGATATTTGGTATTGGTAATACTACTATGACTAATAATAATAATAATAATAATAATGGTAATAATACTACTACAAATAATAATAAAAGCAAATCTTGTGTTTTACATGTAGTGCTTGCCTCACCAGGCTTACCCTCAATACAGAAATATTTCTTTTTCTGTAAATCAAACTCAAGGGAGTTTTTAAAGGAGGTCTCACAGACACTATTTTACTTTCCTTACATTAGAGCAAAGCAAGATTCCTGCCACCATCACTATTTGCTGCAGTGTTCAGGGGGCCTTACAAATGGTAGATAGGACAAAATTTAGGCCCAGATTTGGGGCTTTAAAAGTAGAGACAAATGAGGTTATTCATCATTAGAGCCTTCTAAAAGAGTCTGTAGAGGAGCTGTAACAAGGCATAAAACACTTGAGCTTTAAGGTCAAAGGTTAATAGCATTCTGAAGTGAAAATCAGAAGTGGATTATAAAAGAAATACATGAAGTTGAAGAGTTTACAAAGGAAAAAGGACAATTATTATTGCCATTTTCTGTGCAAAACCACACATTTGAAGCAATGACAAAAATATAAATTAAACACAAGTGATAGTTTAAAAGATATCAATCTCACAGAGAAACTACAAGAACTTTCATATTTCACTAAGCCATGATGTTAAGAAAGATGGCTTTTATAGATTATAGATTGGTAAGAAAATACCACATTTAAAAAAGGTAGTTTTACTGCTTCTATGTGATATCAAACAACAAAACCACCAGTTTTATTAAGTCCTAAACTTGAAAGGGAGTAATTTCAAAACTGTAGGAGAAAATCTTGATAGAATATTGTTTCTGGTCTTTGAACATCCCAAGAATATTCGTTTGTTCCACGGGACTCCTGCACATGCTCCTTCAGCCTCAGGGAACATTGTGCACAGCTCCTTTTCCTCAGGACTTCCCTGAAATCTGCCTACCTGAGGTAATTCTCTACTGTACTCAGCAGCAGAGACAGAGGCAGGAAGAAGGGGAAAGAGAAGCAGAGAGGAGGAGAAAGGGCAACAGGCAAGAAGGGAGGGAGGGGAAGAGGGAAAGAGTGAAATGGAGAGCAAGAAAGAGGGAGGGGAAGAGAGGCAAAACGGGAGAGGGGGAGGGAAAAAGAGGGAGAGGTGAAAAAGAAGAGACAGAAGAGGAGGGAGAGGAGGAGAAAGAGGAAGAGCGGGGGGGGAGAGGAGAGAGAGAGAGAGAGAGAGAGAGAGAGAGAGAGGAGAGGGAAAGAGAGAGAGACAGGAGAGGGAAAGAGAGAGGGGAGGAGGAGGAAGAGGGAGAGTGCATGAATCTACAAGTGTGACAATCAGAAGAGAGCATATATTCTATCATGTGAGATCCAGGGATGAAAATCACGTTGTCAGGCTTGGCTGCAAGCACCTTAACCTGCTATGCTGTCTCACTGGCCCCAAAGACAGATTTCTTACTGGTTTTACTTATCTCTTCACATTCTGCCAACATTCATAGCTTTTATAACACAGGAGACTCACTTGGTTCACCATTGCCTCCTGTGAATTGAAAGTGGATACTTTGCCTAAACATGTAGGAAAAAGTCATAAACTTTAGTGTTTCTTTTTTAAAAAGATTTATTTTTTTTATTTTATGCATATGAGTACAGCACCATTGCTCTCTTCAGACACACCAGAAGAGGGCACCAGACCCCATTACCGATGGTTGTGAGTCACCATGCCATTGCTGAGAATTGAACTCAGGACCTCTGGAAGAGCAGTCAGTGCTCTTAACTGCTGAGCCATCTCTTCAGCCCCAATTTTAGTATTTCTTAATGCTTGATGCTATATTGCTACTGTTGCTTTATATTTTCAATGTTTATAATTTTGCTTTAAACAAAGCATGAAAGAAGAGAAAGGATTTTTCTATTAGGGAAAAAAATCTTACTGTTGTCTGTGCACATTAACACATGATACTAGGAGAGCACACAGATATTTTGACATCTGGAGAGCAAACAAACAAGCAAAATCAAGGAAGTTATTAGATAAAGTTTGATAATTTCCTTGGGGAAGCAGAAGGGAAGGTAAAACACAACTCAGGAGTATGTCTCCCATTTAAAAAGCTATATCCGAAGACTCAAGGCTAAATATCAGGTTGATCAGAACTCACTGGAAAGGCTTCAGTTCTCATTCCCAGTTGCCCCCCAAAATTCTGTAAAACTAAGATTTGGAAGGATTGTTATTTTCAGAACCTTAAAATCATGCAATAAAATAAAGGAAATCAAATGGGAGAATAAATATTTGTTCTGCAGGCATGAGTCAAATTCTCCTGTAAGGTAAGGTACATTTTAAAGGCAGATCCAAGGGAATCCACCTGGGAAAAAAATGTCAGTAAACAATTTGACATGTGGCTACACAGAAACCAACCACTTTTGCAAATGGAAGAAATGGTCCAATTTACCATGAACCCATAACATGTATGAACACACACTTCTTCCTTTCCAACTTATATCACTTTGACCTCCTTATGTTGTCTAATTGCTCTAGCTAGAACTTCAAGTACTATATTGAAAAGATATGGAGAGAGGGGGGCAGCCTTATCTAGTCCCTGATTTTAGTGGGATTGTTTCAAATTTCTCTCCATTAAGTTTGATGTTGGCTACCGGTTTGCTGTATATTGCTTTTTCTATGTTTAGGTATGGGCCTTGAATTCCTGTACTTTCCAAGACTTTTAGCATGAATGCTGAATTTTGTCAAATGCTTTTTCAGCATCTAATGAAATGTCCATGTGGTTTTTTTCTTTGAGTTTGTTTATGTAGTGTATTGCATTGATGGATTTCCATATATTGAACAATCCCTGCATCCTAATTGATTGTGGTGAATGATCATTTTGATGTGTTGGATTCAGTTGGCAAGAATTTTATTGTGTATTTTTGCATCAATATTCATAAGGGAAATTGGCCTGAAGTTCTCTTTCTTTGTTGGATCTTTGTGTGGTTTTGGTATCAGCATAATTGTGGTTTCGTAGAACGAGTTGGGTAGTGTTCCTTCTGTTTCTATTTTGTGGAATAGTTTGAAGAGTACTGGTTTGTGGAATAGTTTGAAGAGACCTTCTTTGAAGGTCTGATAGAATTCTTCACTAAAACCATCTGGTCCTGTATGTTTTTTTGGTTGGAAGACTTTCTATGACCCCTTCTATTTCTTTAGGGGTTATGGGGTTGTTTAGATGATCTATTTGATGATGATTTAATTTTGGTATTTGGTATCTGTCTAGGAAATTTTCCACTTGTATTGAGTATATAGGCTTTTGTAGTAGAATCTAATGATTTTTTGAATTTCCTCAGTTTCTGTTGTTATATACCTCTCTTCATTTTTAATTTTGTTAATTTGGATACTGTCTCTGTGCACGTTGGTTAGTCTGGCTAAGGGTTTATCTATCTTATTGATTTTCTCAAAGAACCAGCTCCTGGTTTTGTTGATTCTTTGCATGGTTCTCTTTGTTTCTACTTGATTGATTTCAGTCCTGAGTTTGATGATTTCCTTTCTTCTACTCCTCAAACTATCACTATTTTCAGATGATATGATAGTATACATAAGTGACCCCCCCAAAAAAAAACCCACCAGAGAACTCCTGCAGCTGATAAACAACTTCAGCAAAGTGGCAGGTTATAAAATCAACTTAAGCAAATCAGTAGCCTTCCTATACTCAATGGATAAGCAGGCTAAGAAAGAAATTAGGGAAATGATACCCTTCACAATAGCCGCAGACAATATAAAGTATCTTGGAGTGACTCTAATCAAACAATTGAAAGATCTGTATGACAAGAACTACAGGTCTCTGAAGAAGGAAATCAAAGAAGACCTTAGAAAATGGAAAAATTTTCCATACTCGTGGATTGGCAGGATTTATATACTAAAAATGGCCATCTTGCCAAAAGCAATGTACAGATTCAATGCAATCCCCATCAAAATCCCAACTCAGTTCTTCATAGAGATGGAAAGAACAATTCTCAAATTCATCTGGAATAACAAAAAACCCAGGATAGCTAAAATTATTCTCAACAGTAAAAGAACTTCTGGGGGAATCAGTATCCTGGACTTCAAGCAGTACTACAGAGCAATAGTGTTAAAAACTGCATGGTATTGGTACAGTGACAGACAGGTAGATCAGTGGAGTAGGACTGAAGACCCAGAAATGAACCCACACACCTATGGTCACTTGATCTTCAACAAAGGAGCTGAAAACATACAGTAGAAAAAAGATAACCGTTTCAACAAATGATGCTGGTTCAATTCCAGGTCAGTATGCAGAAGAATGTGAATTGATCCATTCTTATCTCCTTGTACTAAGCTCAACTCCAAGTGGATCAAGGACTTCCACATACAACCAGACACAGTGAAACTAATAGAAAAGAAACTGGGGAAGAACCTTGAGGACATGGGCACAGGGGAAAAGTTCCTGAACAGAACATCAATAGCTTATGCTGTAAGACCAAGAATTGACAAATGGGACCTCATAAAATTACAAAGTTTCTGTAAGACAAAGGACACTGTCAAAAGGACAAAACATCAACTAATAAATTGGGAAAAGATCTTCACCAACCCTACATCTGACAGAGGACTAATATCCAGTATATACAAAGAACTAAAGAAGTTAGACTCCCGAGAACCAAATAACCCTATTAAAAATGGAGTACAGAAGTAAACAAAGAATTTTTACCTGAAGAACTTCGATTGGCTGAGAAGCACCTTAAGAAATGTTCAACATCATTAGTCATTAGGGAAATGCGAATCAAAACAACCCTGAGATTTCACCTCACACCAGTCAGAATGCCTAAGATTAAAAACTCAGGAGACAGCAGGTGTTGGCGAGGATGTGGAGAAAGAGGAACACTCCTCCACTGCTGGTGGGCTGTAAGATGGTACAACCACTCTGGAAATCAGTCTGGCAGTTCCCCAGAAAACTGGGCATGACACTTCCAGAGAACCCTGCTATACCACTCCTGGGCATATACCCAAAGGATTCCCCGGCATGCAATAAGGACACATTCTCCACTATGTTCATAGCAGCCTTATTTATAATAGTCAGAAGCTAGAAAGAGCCTAGATGTCCCTCAATGGAGGAATGAATACAGAAAATGTGGTTTATTTACACAATGGAATACTACTCAGCAATTTAAAACTATGAATGCATGAAATTTTTAGGCAAATGGTTGGAACTGGAAAATATCATCCTAAGTGAGGAAACTCATTCACAAAAGAACGCACATGGAATGCAGTCACTGAGAAGTGGATATTAGCCCAGAAGCTCTGAATACCCAAGAGACATCTCACATATCAAATCATTCCCAAGAAGAAGGAAGAAGAGGGCCCTGGTTCTAGAAAGGCTTGATGCAGCATTGTACGGGACTACCAGGACAGAGAAGTGGGAGGGGGTTGATTGGGGAATGGGTGGAGGGAAGAGGGCTTATGGTACTTATAGGGAGGGGGGAACCTGGAAAGGGAAAAATCATATCAATGTAAAGAAAGAATATAGAAAATAAAAAAAAGAAAGAACACACACACCGAATCCATCGAAACATTGAACACAACAGCAAACACCATGCTTAAGATGAGTGCAGCTCCTAGGTGCTCAGTGAGTAACGTCATGAATGTTCAAGCCTCTCCCTATATATATATATATATATATATATATATATACTTAACTACTGCTTCAATTGAAAAGTGATCTGATCAAAAGTGATTTACAATGATATCAAACACGTGCAGAAATCAGTGCACTGAACTTTCCTTCTCATCTGTGGGCTATCTAAAGCTAAATAAATAAAGAATGTTATTTAAAAGCTTTGACAATGCATTAAGATTTCAGTTAATGATTTGGAAAAGTTACCTTTTAATAAAATGCCATCAATAAAACACTATAGATAAACCCTTAGCTAGACTAGCCAGAGGGCACAGAGACAGTATCCAAATTAACAAAATCAGAAATGAAAAAGGAGATATAACAACAGAAACTGAGGAAATTTAAAAATCATCAGATCCTATTACAAAAGCCTATACTCAACAAGAGGAAAATCTGGATAAAATGGACAATTTTCTATACACATAGCAGGTGCCAAAGTTAAAACAGGATCAGACAAACCATCTAAACAGTCCCATAACCCCTAAAGAAATAGTAGTCATTAATAGTCTCCCAACCAAAATAAGCCCAGGACCAGATGAGTTCAGTGCAGAATTCTATCAGACCTTCAAAGAAGACCTAATAATGATACTCTTCAAACTATTCCACAAAATAGAAACAGAAGAAACACTACCCAATTTGTTCCATAAAGCCACAATTACACTTATACCTAAACCACACGAAGACCAAATAAAGAGAACTTCAGACTATTTTCCCTAATGAACATTAATGCAAAAATACTCAATAAAATTTTTGCCAAACAAATCCAAGAAGACATCAAAATGATCATTCACAACAATCAAGTAGGCTTCATCCCAGGGTTGCAGGGATAGTTCAATATATGGAAATTCATCAACATAATCCACTACATAAACAAACTCAAAGGAAAAAAAACACACGATCATGTCTTTAGATGCTGAAAAAGCATTTGACAAAATTCAGCATCCCTTCATGTTAAAAGTCTTGGAAATATCAGGAATTCAAGGCCCATACCTAAACATAGTAAAAGCAATATACAGAAAACCAGTAGCCAACATTAAAGAACCTTGAAGTAGAAACTGGAAGCAATCCCACTAAAATCAGGGACTAGACAAGGCTGCCCCCCTCTCTCCACATCTTTTCAATATAGTACTTGAGGTACTAGCTAGAGCAATTAGACAACAAAAGGAGGTCAAAGGGATACAAATTGGAAAGGAAGAAATCAAAATATCACTATTTGCAAATGATATGATCGTGGTGGCCCCAAATATTCCACCAAAGAATTCCTAAAGCTGCTAAACAACTTCAGCAAAGTGGCTGGATATAAAACTAACTCAAACAAATCAGTAGCCTTCCTCTACTCAAAGGATAAATAGGCTGAGAAAGAAATTAGGGAAATAACACTCTTCACAATGGTCACAAATAATATTACAGACCTTGGTGTGACACTAACCAAGCAAGTGAAAGATCTGTATGACAAGAACTTCAAGTCTCTGAAGAAAGAAATGGAAGAAGATCTCAGAAGATGGAACAATCTCCATTGCTCATGGATTGGCAGGATTAAAATGTAAAAATGGTCATCTTGCTGAAAGCAATCTACCCATTCAATGCAATCCCCATCAAAATTCCAACTCAATTCTTCATAGAGCTAGAAAGAGTAATTTGCAAATTCATTTAGAATAATAAAAAACCCAGGATAACAAAAACTGTTCTCAACATTAAAAGAACTTCTGGGGGAATCACCATCCCTGACATGAAGCTGTATTATAGAGCAATAGTGATTTAAAATAACTGTATGGTACTGGTAGAGAGAGGGGCAGAAATATCAATGGAATAGAATTGAAGACCCAGAAATGAAGCCACATACCTATGGTCACTTGATATTTGACAAGCTAAAACCATCCAGTGGCAAAAAGAAAGCATTTTAAACAAATGGTGCTGGTTCAACTGGTAGTCAGCATGTAGAAAAATGGAAATTGACCCATTCTTATTTCCTTGTACAAAGCTCAAGTCCAAGTGGATCAAAGAAAGTGAATCTGGTTTCCACATAAAACCAGATAAACTGAAATTTATAGAAAGTGGGGAAAAGCCTGAAACATATGGGCACAGGGGAATATTTCCTGAACAGAATACCAATTTCTTATGTTCTAAGATCAAGAATTGACAAACGGGATTTCATAAAGTTCCAAAGCTTCTGTAAGGCAAAGGACACTGTCAATAGAACAAAACAGCAACCAACAGATTGAGAAAAGATCTTTACCAATCCTACATCCTGTAGAGGTCTAATGTCCAATATATACAAAGAACTCAAGAAGTTATACTTTAGAGAATCAAAAAAAAAAAAAACTATTAAAAATTTGGTAGAGCTAAACAAAGAATTTTCAACTGAGGAATATCGATGGCCACGAAGCACCTAAAGAAATGTTCAACATCCTTAGTTATCAGGGAAATGCAAATCAAAACAACCCTGAGATTCCACCTCAAGCTAGTCTAAAAGGCTAAAATAAAAATCTCAGGTGATTCTTGAAAGGATGTGGAGAAAGAGGAAGACTCCTCCATTGCTAGTGGGATGGCAAGTTGGTACAACCCTTATGGAAATATGTTTGACAGCTCCTCAGAAAATTGAACATAGTATTACCTGAGGACCCAGCTATACCTCTCCTGGGCATATACCCAGAAGATGCTCCAACATATAATAAGGATACATGCTCCACTATGTTCATAGCAACCTTATTTAGAGTAGCCAGAAGCTGGAAAGAACCCAGATGTCTTTCAGCAAAGGAATGGATACAGAAAATGTTGTATATTTACACAATGGAATACTACTCAGCTATTAAAAAACATGAAATTATTAGGCAAATTGATGGAACTAGAAAATATTATCCTGAGTAAGGTAACCCAATCATAAAAGAACACATATTGTATGTACTCAATGACAAGTGAGTATTACCCCAGAAGCTAGGAATGCTCTAGATACAATTCACAGATCACATGAAGCTCAAGAAGAAGAAAGACCAAAGTATGGGAGCTTCAGTTCTTCTGAGAAGGGGTACAAAATACTCACAAGAGCAAATATGGAGATAAAATGTAGAACACAGACTGAAGGATAGGCCATCCAGAGACTGTCCCACCTGGAGATTCATCCCATATACAGTCAACAAACCCCAACACTATTGTGGATGCCAAGAAATGCTTGCTGAAAGGAACCTGATATGGCTGACTCCTGACAAATACAGATGCGGATGCTTGCAGCCAACCACTGGGCTGAGCATGGAATACCCAATGGAAGAGATAGAGAGAGGACTGAAGGAGCTGAAGGGTTTTTCTATCTCATAGAAAGAACAACAATATCAACCAACCAGACACCCCAGAGCTCCCAGGGACTAAGCTATCAACCAAGGAGTACACGGAGCTCCAGCTACATACATAGCAGAGGACGGCCTTGTCAAGCATCAGTCGGAGGAGAGGTCCTTGGTTCTATGAAGGCTTGATAGATGCCCTAGTATAGGGGAATCGAGGGTGGGGAGGTGGGAGTCGGGTGGGTGGAGGAACACCCCCATAGAAGCAGGGTGAGGGAGGATGGGATAGGAGGTTTCCAGGAGGGGAAACTGGGAAAGGGGCTAACCTTTGAAATGTAAATAAAGAAAATATCCAATGGAAAAAAGCATAAAAATGCCATTGATGAAGAGTGATGTTTTGGACTTCTGTTTTTATTTTGCAGTTATTAGAATTAAAAACTCAACTTAAATGACAAAAAGAAATCTAATAATTAGAAGATAACTTGGATATCTAGTGGTATAATCTTAAGAGAAGGCTACACCTCATGTTTCATCTTTGAGTGTGACAGTGGTTAGTAAAAGACAAGCACATTTGGTGACAGTCATTTCTTTAGTGGAACTAGTGATTCTTTCTGTTATTGTTGATTAGCAAATATTAGACTTCTTTCCCTTACATACGCATTTTGATATACCCTAACAGGATACTTCTTTTTCATGAGCCAAAGTTTTATTGGTTTAACTGTTGGTGTTTAAATCACGATTATATCATTATAAATTAGATTTTTAATTAGAAAATTCATTTTTTATTGTTGATGTAATTTGTATAATCTAGAAGTTATCTTCCCTGCAAGTCTGATATTCTCTGTAAAAGATTATAGAGCAAGCCTGATGCTAAATTCAGGTGCAATTAAGTTGAAAGCAATGGAGTTGTTATAGGGAGAAAAATATTCCTGGCTTTATAGAAATAAATACAATTCACAGTGTTGATATAATAGTTATGAAATTTTATGTGCCAAGTAGCATAATTTCAAACTATACAAAGCAAAAATATTTGCAATAAAATGCTATAATGGGAAATAAAATTATGCTAACAACTTTACATACAATATTCTGTGTATATAAGAATTACCATGTGGATGAAAACAATTTTTACTTCTAAGAACATTCCAACATCACTATTTATAGGAGTGGTAAATTTGAAAGGCATAACAATAGAAGAGCTATTAAATCATTATAAAAATCAATACTATAGAATATTATGCAGTCTTTAAAAACTGTATTCTGAATGACATTTAAAGATGTGAAATGCTATAGCAGTATCATTTTTAATTACAGTCTTTGGAAAAAATTTAAAACTATAGTAAACTATGAATTAACTGAACAGTATTAAAACACCCAGAAATGATAGTATGCGATAACCATTCCACACTTCCACATGAACAAAACCAATTTGTCTCTTGCTGTCTGTGTCTCTCTCCCTCCTTCCCTCCATCTCCCTATCTCTCCCACCCACCACTCTCTACATCTGTCTCTCTGTCTCTCACAAATCTTCCCTATGCTGGCTCCATTTTCTTTTATTTCTTCTTCTGACAAAAGGAATCATGAAAAGATGTAATATATTGTGTAATGCATAATCCATCGCAAATTTTCAAGGGAAACTTAACTGTGAATAATAAATGGTGCTGTTTTGTGTTTTCCATTGAGCACGACATTATGATGAATGGTGAATATTTTGCTAATTTTCTTTATTGAAAATTATTATTATTAAATTATTATATAAATTATTACTAAATTATTAAAATTATTATTGTTCTATATGCATTGGACACAGCACTGAGTCGCATCAGGACATTTCCAAACAAGTGTAAATAATGTTTTGATTATATTCATCACATGACACTCCCCCCTTTCTCTATCTATCCTATTCACCCTCTGTTTCCTGGACAGTTGCATTTCTACTCTCAGGTCATATTTACATAAATGATTTTCTGTGTCCACATGAAAATCTATGAATCGCAAATGAGAGAAGTGTGATATTTGTCTTTTTGAAATTATCTTAGCTTGCTTATTATGATCATGACCAGTTCCCTTCTTGTACCTACAAAGTTCAGTTGAAAACAATTCCATTTTCCTTAGTTCCCTAAGTTAGAGGAGATGGATGTAATGGGCTGGTGTGAGAACATCTGTGATGTGTGACTCGGAGTCCTTTGGGTAAGTAAGTATCAGGGTAGCACAGCTACCCCAGTATGGTAGATTTCTGTCTAGTTTTTTGGGGGAACCTCCATAATGATTTCTATCATGTCAGAGACTAGCTTGCATCCCCAAGCAGTGTATAAGGGTTCCCTTTTGTTCAGATCCTGGCCATCTGAGCTTTGTTCTCTTAGCATTCTGATGGGGCTGAGATATAATGTAAGCAAAGGCTCAATTTGCATGTTTCTGACAGCTAGTGTTGTCATGCTCATCAGCCAGTCACATTTAATCTTTGGAGAACTGTCTGTTCCTTGGTCCACTTATTGATTTATTTCATTTCTTCTTCTTCAGCTTTTGAGCTTGTTATGTGTGGGATCCAGGATCTAGGAAAGGGTGAGGGAGGCGGAGTCATCAACCACAGGAAACAGATCAAGCGCTGTATTATAGCAGCAAGCTATTTTTTTTTTATTATTCGATATAATTTATTTACATTTCAAATGATTTCCCCTTTTCTAGCCCCCCCACTCCCCGAAAGTCCCGCAAGCCCCCTTCTCTTCCCCTGTCCTCCCACCCACCCCTTCCCACTTCCCCGTTCTGGTTTTGCTGAATACTGTTTCACTGAGTCTTTCCAGAACCAGGGGCCACTCCTCCTTTCTTCTTGTACCTCATTTGATGTGTGGATTATGTTTTGGGTATTCCAGTTTTCTAGGTTAATATCCACTTATTAGTGAGTGCATACCATGATTAGAAACAATGAATTCATGAAATTCTTAGGCAAATGGATGGAGCTAGAGAATATCATACTAAGTGAGGTAACCCAGACTCAAAAGCAGCAAGCTATTTTATATAGACTTTGGACCAATATGGAATCGACAGGAGAACTGGAGTGGCCAGTTATTCCATTGTCACTATGAGGAGGTGGCATGCAGCCAGGACCTGAGCAGACTTCCGTAAAGACAGGGAAGCAGCCATTCTCCTGTGTCGGGCCCAAAGGGTCCACTCTCTTGTGTCACACAGCATGCAGCAGACATGGGCACTCGTACTATCGGAGAGTTCTGGCGTCTTCGTCACCATTTGTCTGGCCCCAACCAGGGGATGCAGCACACACATTTGTGTATTTTCAAACTTAATTCCCAGTCAGATGTAGACTTAGGAGAGATTGTCTCCCATTCTCTAGACCAGATTCATGGGACTGAACGCTTTTTGGATTTTGTGAGATCACATCTGTCAATTTTGAGCACTATTTCTTGAGTCTAAATAAGAGTCTCATTTAGAAAGTCCTTGCTCTTGATCAAGGGTTTTCTCCACTTTCTGCGTGAAGACATTCAGAATTTCTAGCTTAACACTATAGTCTTTGGTCGAGAGTTGTCTTGAACAGGGTGAGAGGCAATGAACAAGTTTTATTTTGCTAAAAGTGGCTTTCCTGTTTTCTCGCCACTGTGTGGAAGAGCCGTATAGACGGTTGTAGTTGTGTGGGCTGATTGCCGAGTCCTCTATTCTGTTTCGCTGATCGACATATCTGTTGTGTGCCTTGGTGAGCATTTTTCAGCTTGTTGAAATCGCATTTCTTAGTTGTAGATGTAAACACAGGTGAGAATTTTAGTAGTTTGTTCCTTTACCTGTTACCATCACCCACCCCCCCCACCCACCCCCACCCCCGCTTTCCACCCCCAGCCTAAATTACAGAATTCTATTTGTATCTTTTCTTAAAGGAATTTTCTATGGCGTCTGCTTAAAATCAAAACTCCTCAGTCTTAAAGGATGGAATTTGACTTTTCTGGGTCGGGCAAGCTGTTTTCCAACATGGCTGGACTAATACAGCAGATGTGAAAGTCCTTTCCCTTGCAGTCTCATGAATCTAGTTATCTAGTTACATCAGACCTTACTTTTTCTCTCCATCCCTACAACAATGATATCTATTCTAAGGTGTCAATTGTCATTTAGCTGTTGTCTCATGAATTGGAACTGTTTTCAAGTGTTTTGTCCCTAAGGCTCCCACTTCCAAATCCACACTCTGACCACTACCACTTCCACCATGGGGAAAGAAAGAAAGAAAGAAAGAAAGAAAGAAAGAAAGAAAGAAAGAAAGAAACAAACAAACAAACAAACAAACAAACAAACAAACAAACAAACAAAAATTCTCTCCATTTTCTGCCTGGCTTGATTCTAAATTCTAAGTCAGTTAAAATTTGGTTAAAGTTGAATGCTTATTTCATGTGGACATTTTTTTATACACAGTGAAGAACTTAAAACAAAACTTAGGCATTGTTTCTTTTCCTAGATCATAAAGTTTTTTTATAAAGCCAGACACACTGAAGCTAATAGGAAAGAAACTCGGGAAGACCCTCGAGGACATTGGTACAGGGGGAAAGTTCCTGAACAGAACACCTATAGCTTACGCTCTAAGGTCAAGAATTGACAAATGGGACTTCATTTTGCATTTTGAAGTGGTCGAATGTCTCCCTTTTTTCATTGAGTTCCCATTTGCTCTGATCTTCTGAGGATTCCACGCATGCATATGATGTGTTTGAGAAAAATCCCTCCTGTCATTATCACCTTCCCGACCTCATGTACTCTGTTTTGTTTTTAGTCGATGAGTCTGATTGATGCTGTTGGTGTGTGCAAGGGTAGACTGGCATCCTGCCTGGGGCTACACATACCTGCACGTTCATACATGCACACACACACACACACACACACACACACACACACAGGTTCATACATGTACACATGCTAGAATTTAGAGCTACTTCCATACCTATGTTGGGAATTTGACTTGCTTGGTCTAATGCTGGTCTTGTGCATGCAGTCACAGCCATTGAGACCTCACATATGCAAAGGCTTGCTCTGCACGGCCAGTTCCATTTCTGTACTTATCTACCATCTCTGGCGTTGATATTCTTTCTACACCCTTTCTTAAGTGATCCTAAGCCTGGGGAAGAGGTGATACAGATGTGCTATTTGTTGCTGAGTACTTCACATAGTCTTTAGCCTCTGTGCTTTGACCAGTGGTTAAGTCTACTGCACAATCTACTGCAAAACAAAACTCCTCTGATGAGGCCTGAGGGCCTCACTAATCCACAGGTGCGGAGACAAGACTTTAGAAAGCAGCTTGATGATAGCTATGTCTGTAGCAGTCTTAGCAGAATAACAGTAGTGGATTCTCCCCAAGGACCCATGTCCTACTCAGCAACAGGGTCTTGGTACAGTTAATGGTACTTTTAAATTGCTTTGCTAGGTCTGACACTATAACTCTATTATACTTTAAAATAGAGTAGGAAAGCTTTCATTAATCTTCTGTTTTCTAAATCTATTTGTAAAAGAGAGATTATATGTTATTACTTTTATCAAATACATAAAATTCCTAATTTAATATTAATACCCAGATGCTTGCCTTTCTACAGTGGCTTTTTGTTCTCTTTGATGGACTACTGGAATTTTTTTATAGATTCAATATTTTTAATTAGTCTTTTTCCAGTTTTTGTACCTGTATGTATTGCATGTTGTGAATGTGCTCTCTCTGACTCCCACACTGCCTTCTCTCTATCCTCTATCAGTTCTGTTTGTCCAATTTTATCTAATTTTTCTCAAATATTGTCATTAGATGGTTCTAATACCTTTCCAATAATAGTTTTATTTACTTTAAACACTCAATTATTAATACATTAATTAAATTGTTACCATGTTGCCCAGACTAGCCTAGAAGTTTCTACCCTCCAGAGTCAGCCTCCCATGTTCAGAGGTTACAGGTGATGTTACAGGTCAGCTTTTCTGGCCTTTTATTGTCTATCTCTCCATTTCTTTTAGCAATTTATTTATAGGTTTCTAAGATTATTACGGTCCAATTGATGCTGGTTAGTTGGCGCTGAGGATTCCATCTTCTCCATGGCTGCTGCTATTCTTGGTGGTTGTCCTATGGTACTGACATTTCCAAAATGCTAGGTGTTCTACTGCAAGGGAGATGCACTTTCACCAATAGAATCTTCAGGGTTCTCTTCCATGATTCAAAGCATCAATCATGAAACCTTCAATCTTGGGGTTTCCCCTGCTACTCCAGCTACACCTTCACCAATGGCCTCCCCCGGCCTCTCTCACAGTGCCTCAGCTGTTCTCTGTGACTCCTTCATGCCTTCAAAACTAGTACCACGTGAGAGACTCTCACACATGACCATGTTTGACTGGCAGCACAAAGTTACCTCTAAACCAGCTTCTATGTGTCGACTCAGACGAAACACTTTACAAAAGATTTCACTTCAGCAATGTCAGTCTCTCTCTCTCTCTCTCTTTTTTTTACATTTTTTATTGGTTATTTTATTTATTTACATTTCAGATGTTATCCACATTCCTGGTTTCCCCTTCACAACCCCCCTATTCCATCCCTACTCCTCCTTGCTTCTATGAGGGTGCTCTTCCACCCACCCACCCATTCCTGCCTCACCATCCTAGCATTCCCCTTCTTAATCTCTGCTGATTTCCCAGCTCCAGCTGACCAGCATCAATTGTCCCAAGAAAGCAAAGATTTTACTTCAGTGGTATACTTTACTGGTATCTTGTTTATCACAGATGATTCTTTATCCCCAGCTAACCAGAACCATGTATTCTTAACTCAAAATAGCAAATGGCCCTAATAGAGTCTTTAGGGGGTCTCCCAAACTTTCCTCTGAAACTTCACAAGGAGGTCCTCCATCATTTGCTTTGTTCTCAATATTCTTATTCTCAAATCTCCAAAAGCGTAGTCCATGGAGCTCATAACAATCAATGTTTCTTCTAGTTTAAACTTCTAAAGCCCTTCTACAATTTCCCCAAATAATATGGTCAAGTGTGTCTTATCAACAAATCACTATCCTGGTACCAATTAGGTTAGAGTTAGGGTTACTGTTACTGTGAGAAAAACTCCATGACCAAAAGCATGTTGGGAAGGAAAGGGTTTATTTGGCTTATGCTTCCACATCATAGTTTATCACTGGGAAGTTGTGACAGAAACTCAAACAGGGCAGGACGCTGGATGAAGAGGTGACAGGGAATGCTCCTCGTGACTTGCTCCACCTGCCCACCAGTCCAGGGGATAGCATCACATACAATGCGCTGGCACCACACATCAATCAACAGTTAAGAAATTGTTCTATATGCTTTACTCCAGCCAGATCTGATGGAGGCATTTTATTAACTGAGGTTTTCTCCTCTAAAAAGACTTTCATCTCCATCGAGTTGACATACAACCAGCCAGCACAACTGCATTATGCAATTTTGACATATAATTTCCCTTTCTTTAATTTTTTAAATTTGATATATTCTTTATTTACATTTCAAATAATTTTCCCTTTCCTGGATCCCCCCTCCCCGAAAGTCCCATAAGCCCTCTTCCCTCCCCCTTTTCCCCCATCCACTCCTTCCCACTTCCCTGTTCTGGTATTCCCCTACACTGCTGCACTGAGCCTTTCCAGAACTAGGGGTCACTCCTTCCTTCTTCTTGGACATCATTTGATATGTGGATTGTGTCTTGGGTATAGCATGCTTGGGTGTTCTAGGCTAATATCCGTGAACACATACCATGAGTGTTCTTTTGAGACTGGGTTATCTCACGTAGGATGATGTTCTCCAGCTCCATCCATCTGTCTAAGAATTTCATGAATTCATTGTTTCTAATGGCTGAATAGTACTCCATTGTGTATATATACTACATTTTTTTTGTATCCATTCCTCTGTTGAGGGACATCTGGGTTCTATTCAGCTTCTTGCTATTATGAATAGGGCTGCTATGAAATTAGTGGAGCATGAATCCTTATTAAATGCTGGGGAATCCTCTGGGTATATATGCCCAGGAGTGGTATAGTGTCCAGAAGTGTCCTGCCCAGTTTTCTGAGGAACTGCCAGACTGATTTCCAGAGTGGATGTACCAGTTTGCAATCCCACCAGCAGTTGAGGAGTGTTCCTCTTTCTCCACAGTCTCACCAATACCTGCTGTCTCCTGAGTTTTTAATCTTAGCCATTCTGACTGGTGTGAGGTGAAATCTCAGGGTTGTTTTGATTTGCATTTCCCTAATGACTAATGATGTTGAACATTTCTTAAGGTGCTTCTCAGCCACCCGAAGTTCTTCAGGTGAAAATTCTTTGTTTAGCTCTGTACCCCATTTTTAATAGGGTTGTTTAGTTTTCTTGGGTCTAACTTCTTGAGTTCTTTCTATATATTGGGTATTATCCCTCTCTCGGGTATAGGGTTGGTAAAGATCTTTTCCCAATTTGTTGGTTGCCAATGCAATCCACTACATAAACAAACTCAAAGAAAAAAGCTACATGGTCATTTCATTAGATGCTGAAAAAGCATATGACAAAATTTAGCATCCTTTCATGCTAAAAGTCTTGGAAAGAACAGGAATTCAGGCCCATAACTAAACATAGTAAAAGCAATATACAGCAAACTGGTAGCCAACATCAAACTAAATGGAGAGAAACTTGAAGCAATCCCACTAAAATCAGGGACTAGACAAGGCTACCCCCTCTCTCTACATCTTTTCAATATAGTACTTGAGGTTCTAGCTAGAGCAATTAGACAACATAAGGAGGTCAAGGGGATACAAATTGGAAAAGAAGAAGTCAAACTATCACTATTTGCAAATGATAGTACACTTAAGTGACCCAAAAAACTCCACCAGAGAACTCCTACAGATGATAAACAATTTCAGCAAAGTGGCTGGTTATAAAAATCAACTCAAGCAAATCAGTAGCCTTCCCAAAGGATAAGCAGGCTGAGAAAGAAATTAGGGAAATGACACCCTTCACAATAGCTACAAACAATATAAAGTATCTTGGTGTTACTCTAATCAAACAAGTGAAAGATCTATATGACAAGAACTTCAGGTCTCTGAAGAAGAAAATTGAAGAAGACCGCAGAAAATGGAAAAATCTTCCATGCTCATGGATTGACAGGATTAATACAGTTAAAATGGCCATCTTGCCAAAAGCAATATACAGATTCAACACAATCCCCATCAAAACCCCAACTGAGTTCTTCATAGAGGTAGAAAGAACAATTCTCAAATTCATCTGGAATAACAAAAAATCCATGATAGCCAAAACTATTCTCAACAGTAAAAGAACTTCTGGGGGAATCAGTATCCCTGACCTCAAGCAATACTACAGAGCAACAGTGTTAAAAAGTGCATGGTATTGGTATAGTAATAGGCAGGTGGATCAATGGAATACGATTGAAGACCCAGAAATGAACCCACACACCTATAGTCACTTGATCTTCGACAAAGGAGCTGAAAACATCCAGTGGAAAAAAATAGCCCTTTCAACAAATGGTGCTGGTTCAACTGGAGGTCAGTATGCAGAAGAATGCGAATTGATCCATTCTTATCTCCTTGTACTAAGCTCAACTCCAAGTGAATCAAGTACCTCCACATAAAGCCAGACATACTGAAACTAATAGAAAAGAAACTGGGGAAGACCCATGAGGACATGGGCACAAGTTGAAAGTTCCTGAACAGAACACCAATAGCTTATGCTCTAAGATCAAGAATTGACAAATGGGACCTAATAAAATTACAAAGTTTCTGTAAGGCAAAGAACACCGTCAAAAGGACAAAATGGCAACCTTTCTTTAATTTTTAAGTATTTCTGTAAGTATTACCTTTCTGTTCCCTTTACTTGGTTTGTAACAATCACTAAGGTTTGTAACGATCAAAGTTGATAAGGTTTCCATTCTTTCAATTATTTCAGAATTTTTAATCAATTGATTTGCATCTGCCACCTTGACCTATGGTCCAATCAAATGGAAGAAATGAGCATTACTGGCTTTCCCACTGCAGCCTCCACTACAGTCCTGGTAAACATGAATAGTTTTCAAATTGTCAGATCAACTCAAATGTCAATTTATTCCTAACTTCATTGATTCACTTAAATTCATTTAATAGCATATCCTCCAACTTTCTGAAGAGGAAATAAGGGATGTTCTAGGTGCATTGGTGAGCATACTGGATGTTGTTGGGTCCTAATAATCCAGGAAATCATATAATCTGTTTAATGGTAATTCAAATTTAAACCACTGTGTATCATTTTTCTCTAAAATAATTTTTATAAGCTCTTTTTCATCATTTTTTTTAATTTTTCTTCTTCTTGGTAGTATCAGAGTCCCTCCTATAAATGAATGGAGCAGAATCATGCTGGAGCAGTTAACAGAATATACTGTGGGTCCATCCCTTCAGTCTTCCCCTTTGTGTAGTACTCTCTGTACGACTGTTTCATTTAGGAGGGACCAAATTATTTTCTGCTGTCATTATAACCATCTAGATATTCAAACTTCTGTCATCTGGACACAATCTTAGATTAAAAGGGATGAATATAAGCAGGGTGGAAGCCAGGGCTATGGTATTTTGTTAAGGATTACCAAGTGATAAAGCATTCTCAGGTATGCAACAACTATTTAAATAAGGGCTTGCTGCCTCCTTCAATTCTTCCTGTGGGGTTTTGTTAGCTGTTTTGTTGTGGTTTCTGGTAGATTCAAATAGGGTAGAGATTGAAGTGCAGACACATGTAATGTATCATTGTTGGTAATAGGTTTTTCATTTGCTTTAAAACAAGAGAAGACCTTGCTTGATTCATGTCTGAGATAAGAAGTGGTCAGCTCTGGGTTATCCCCCATCATAGCAATATCCCAGAATCCAGCTGCTGTGATGGGAGCTCTGACCATTTACTGTTGATTTCAAGAAGGCTTGGGAATCTCAGAGACCTAATCTGCAGTCTCCCTGCATCCCTGCCTTGTCTCCCTGCTTTGCCTTACACCCCTGGGGTCCTGCTTGCTCTTGCAGGCAAACAATGGGAATGAGTGCAAGAAGAGCTAGTTACATATTTCCACTGGTTTTGTTACTTGATGAAACTGAAAACTTTGATGCCTTAGATATCAGTGAGTGTTCTTGTTGGGAGGCAGGGGTGCTGGTCTGACCATGCACTTTGGTCATCAAGTTAATCAATGAGCCTCTGTGAAATGCAGCACAGAATAAAGACATCATCTCCATGGTGTTTGAGTTCTTCCAAACAACAAATCCTGCAATCCTTTTGTATCACTTTTTAAGAAAAAACAATTGTAACGTGCTCTTTGGAGGAATTAAATAAGACCAATTATATACAGCAGGAATGAAGTCCAAATAAGCTAGCTGTTCTAGTTATGACTAAAACCTTCAGTTGAGGAGAGTTCTGTACTCTCATTATAAAGAAAATGGCATATTTCTCTATAAATGTGGCATTTGAGGAAAGTGGGCCATGTAGCTGACATAAATAATTTTGCATCATTGTTGCATTTAGAAAATTGCATTCTCTGAAATCTCCCTATTTTGGGAATGTATTTGGTAGGTAAACTGTCACCCACCATTTTCTTAGCCTCAGTCAAGAAACATACTGCCTGGGCAATTAGAGAATTACACACTTTAAAGGATTAAAGTTGATTTAACAAAAGTCACCTCCTTCTGAAAACCATGCTTATTTCCTTTTTCCTACAGACTGTTTTACAAACAGCATAATTTCTAAGCAATATAAAGAGATCTGTGAATTTAATCTCACCTGAACTATGTTGGCATTATTTCTGCAGGGATTTTTTTTGAGGAATTTGTCTCAATTTATTCTCTAGATATCATAACTTACTGCACGACTGTGTTGCTAAGACAGAATACTACTGCCAGGGTAATTGATAATGAACAGACAGACTCTATTGGTTCCTAACTCTAGAGCAGTGGATCTGAACCTGAAGGTCAGGACCCCTTTCAGTGAAGCAAATCAGATATTCTGCATATGAGATACTTGCATTCCTATTCATAACAGGAGCAAAATTACAGTTATGAAGTAGCAACAAAAATAATTTTATGAGTAGGGGTCACCACAACATGAGGAACTGTGTTAAAGGGTCACAGCATTAGGAGGGTTGAGAGGCACTGTTCTGGAGGCTGGGAAGCTCAGATCTGTGAGAGAATCAGCAAATCCTGAGGCCTGTATGCAGTGCACTAAATGGCAGAAGGCACCATGGCAGAGGGAAAAGTGAGGGAGAAAAAAAGAGAGGGAGAGGAAAAGGGGAGACTGAACTGGCCCTTTAATCAAGAACCCACTCTAGAGTAAACCAACCCTCTCTCTGGATCATAGCTTCAGTACAGTCTTGAGGTCTGAGTCCCTATGGCCCCAACCATTCTCATAAAGGTTTCACCTTTTCATATTGTCCCAGTGTGAATAAATTCCAGTAAGAGCCTTAGATGAAAAAGTAATAGCATAAGGCAAACAAGAAATAGGCTAGAAAGTAGAAAATAATTACTGAAGACTCCCTTTGTCCCTCTACCCAAGAAGACTTTGGGTTTGATTATAATATAATAAATATAACATAACATGATATAACAAACATAACATAACATAACATAATATAATATTGTAATTCAGGCTTCTCAAATTTTGTGGGTTAGGGATATATCATGTGTATCTATTACCAATACAAGGGTGATTACTATTTTATTATTACATTATTTATTGTTTTTTGTTTGGTTTGGTTTTGGGTTTTTTTTTTTTTTTTTGGCTTTTCAAGGCAGGGTTTCTCTGTGTAGCCCTGGATGTCTTGGAACTCACTCTGTAGACCAGGCTGGCCTCGAACTCAGAAATCTACCTGCCTCTGCCTCCCAAGTGCTGGGATTACAGGCGTGTGCCACCACGCCCATCTTTATTGTTTTAACAAGTTTATTACTTTAACACTTTTCAATGGAGTGATGTTTGGGAGATGGACTAGGGAAGGGCTCTAGAAACTAGAGACTAACTCTAAGAACTGACATATATCTGGCTGAAGGCTCCCATCCCTGTCTTAAAAGATCACCTCAACTTATTGATCATTAAATCCCACTGCATGGAAGGCCACTTTGCCCTTCCTTTTGTGACATAGGCATCTGTTAACAGTTAATCTTATCTAAACAGTAAGGTGATCCATCTCTATGCTCAACAAAGTTTGAACATCCTTACATTACTTTGAGAAGTTTTATCTTGAAAACTGAATTGGAATAGCAAAAGAAAAACACATTAAATCTGACAAAAATATTCATTTCCAGAAAAAAGTGCAGAAGATTTATGAACCTTATCTTCACTGGTTATTGAAATTCTTATTTGTTTTGTCCTTTGGGCATAGAGTTATTTGAACTAAAAATAACTTATTAATTTAGAGGATTCCAATTATAAGCTTTTAGAATATATCTACTCTACAGTTTACTAACTTTAATGATTGATACATCTTCCCCAAACCTGCTTTAGTAATGACTACTTAAACCTAGGACCTGACACAGTTAAAGGAAAAATTAAACCAATTTTATTTATTTAGAAGGACCATGATCTACAAAAACATTTTTTCTGTAAGTGTAGTGGACAAAATCTAGACACAAGATGTTCAATTTAACATGGTCAAAAGCCATTGTGATTGTGTGTATGTAGAGTGGGGTGAGGTTACACATATGTACAATCTTGGTAACTATGGAAACAAACAAAATAGACTGAATTGGGGAAATCTTTGTTTACACAGTGGATAAAGGAGGAGGAACTTGCCCTAAATAAGGAAGTTGCAAATGAAAGTGAAGATATTTTGAAGAAAACCAAAAATTGAGCCAGAAATGAACTGACTGAGATTGTTTTATATATATATATATATATGTATATATATATATATACATATATATATATGTATGCATATATATACATGTAAACATGTAATGCATGTGATTATAAAACTATGCCTTGGGTTTTCTAGTCTTTACATAAAACATATTTACCTCTATGTTTTATTCTCAGGGAGGCTTAGAGCCAAATTTTTAGAGCTAGTTCCTCTTGCAATTGTCAAACTCTTTAATATAAACAGCTCTAAAGATGATTCAAGACCCAACCTCCCAGTGGCTAGCATCTAGCTTCCATTTGCCCATCAAACTCTTTGATTTAATCATGTATTTAATCTCATGTTTTGAAATGTTTGAAATCATCAACACAAACAATTAAGGATAAATAATGTGTACCTTTGTGTGCATGTATCTAAATATACCATATAAGACTTCTAATCAGCAATAAATATCATACTTGCCTTTTCTGTATGCATATTATATATTCTTCTAATATTGAGTCATTGTTTCTTCCTGATCCAAGGAAGAACTATCTAGATCTTAGGAGGATACATCACCTTCATGTATATCCATAGCCTCTGAGTCTTCTTTGGGGCCACCACAAAGCCAAGATAGGTAAAGCCTCATACAGAGTCTTGCAGAGTAGACACTGAGTGAAGGTTATGAATGTCATAGCTTTTTGGGGGGACATGATCCCCAGGCAGTACAGTGAGGGACAGGGAAGGAAGAGAAGTGAGACTATACAGTCATGGTGGAACATATGGGCAGTGTTCATGATATTCATTAGAGGTGACTTTTCCAATACTTCCCACTTGTCACTGATTGAAGGCTATCACTGAACACTGTGTTTTCAGTGCTTATAGTCTGCCTTTGGGGCTTGGGGAAAGTCTGATCTCACTGCCACATCTGAGTCTAAGGTTTTGGTAGGAAAAGCCAGTGCCTAGGGAATATGGCATCATCTATGAGTACTATAGAGACAATGACAGGGATTAGGAATTGGAAGAGTCATATTTTCCCTCACATTAATCCTTAGCATGATTTGGTCACCTGCATTAGTTAGCTTTGCTTGGATAAGAGACAGGAATAAAGGTTTTAAAAGGACAATACTATTCTGCTGTGGCTTTCTTAATTATAAACTATATTTTAGGCTCATTAACATATTCATATTTTCATGTAATAAATATATTTCAAAATCAAACATAAATGCCATTTAGACTTTTGCTATGACATAGTCCTATAGCATCTTTGAGACATGGTCTCATGTAGATCAGGATGGCTTCAAACTCATCATATAACTGAGGATGATCGTGAACTTAGGATCCTCCTGCCTCTACCTCCTAAGTTCTGGGATCACAGGCATGCACAACTATACCCATGATGGGCTAGCACTCTACAAACTGAGCTCCCATCCTAGCCCTGCATATAACTTACTTTTATTTTTGTGTGCAGTGTCCGATATTGTTAAACATTGTATAAACCAGAGAGTCAGCTAAATTCCATCTGGTTTCTGTAACACTTTGTTTGTATTTGCCCCTTCTCTTCTAATACAAACTTCAGGCTAACTTTCCTTCAGGCCTTCTGCCCTGATCCCTTTGTATCTCCAATGCTGAGCTGCTGTCAAACTTGTGGGAAATAAAAGATTTTTTTTTTTTTTTTACAAATGCCAAGCAAAGATCACAGACACAAACCTAGTTTAAAATTACAAAATCGATATTTTTTAAAAAGGGATGAAAAACCCCAGGAAACCTCCAGGTTGTCTAAAAAGTCCTCAGTTCAAAGGTAGTGATTCGGGGATGATTCGGAGGATCTGAGTGTCAATAGAATCTGAGGTTGATAGGGAATGAACGATCTTTTTCATGGTGGTTTGGGACTCTTTGACTTATGACCATTGTACAAGGTGAAACTGTGTGTGTGTGGGGGGGGGCTAATGAAAGAGTGTGTGCAAAGGAAAATCATTCACCTTATCCCCCTCTAAGGCATACTCCTTATTTTTCTGGAAGAAAATAAATACACAAATAAACTTGATTATAGAAATCTCAGAGGCTCAAAGATTCTATTTGAATACAGAGCTAAACGTGTAGGAACTAACATGACAGTTGAACATAGGAACTACTGGGTTATACACGTTGAGGATATTTGCATGTGTTCTTCAAGATTCTGCAGAAAGCAAGTGTTGGAGTATGGATGGTGTGGAAGCTCTGGAACCAATACAATGCAAGGCTAACTGAACTATTCTAAGAAAATATATTGATGTGTCTTAGTCAGGGTTTCTATTCCTGCACAAACATCATGACCAAGAAGCAAGTTGGGGAGCAAAGCGTTTATTCAGCTTACACTTCAACACTATTGTTCATCACCAATGCAAGTCAGAACTGGAATTCAAGCCAGTCAGAAAGCAGAAGCTGGTGCAGAGGCCATGGAGGGATGTTTCTTACTGCCTTGCTACCCCTGGCTTGCTCAGCCTGCTCTCTTATAGAACCCAAGAATACCAGCCCAGGGATGGTATCACCTACAAGGGTCCCTCCCCCCTTGATCACTAACTGAAAAAATGCCCCACATCTGGATTTCATGGAGGCACTTCCCCAACTGAAGCTCCTTTCTCTGTGATAACTCTAGCCTGTGTCAAGTTGGCACACAAAACCAGCCAGTACATGATGTCTCTTCATATAGAGTTGGCCCAATTTTGTCTTGTGCCAGATGGAATAGTCTAATAAAGACTTCTTGTGTCAGAATTATATCTTCCTCCAATCTGTTAAAATCATTCTATGAGCCAACAGTCTACCATGCTAGTAGCACCTGAAGAATTACCTCAGTTTCTGTTCTCCAGGCAATTCTCTTGTTCTTGTAGAATTTTAAGCCCTACTCCAAGTGATTGGTATTTTGCCTTTGACTCTCCAGAAACCCAAGCTTTCCCCATAACTATCAACCTATTTCTCAATGGGAATATTGTCAGGAGGCCGGCACCAGTGTCTGGAGGATTGCTGACATTGGGTCAGTCCTTGAATGTGGTCTCAGGGCCCCAGCATCTTTGCCCTCACAGTTTTCCAAGGATCAGTCCCAGCAAACCAGTAGCTCAGACATCTTTGTAGTCCTGTCTCTTTCTTTCAGGTTCTCAGCTCAACACATTTACGCCAGAGGCTCCTAAGATGGGAATAGAGCTGTGTGATTGGCCCAGGGTGAAAATGCTGATTGTGAAGATCCTGGGACAAGTCAGTCTGTTTTGTTTGTTTATTTGTTTTATTTTGTTTGGGGGCATTTTCTTTTTATTATTAATTACTTCTTTACTCACTTTATATCCTAATATTAGCCCCCCTCTCCTCTCAGTACCTGCTCATACAGATCCTCCCTCCATTCCTTCTTCCCCATCTCCTCGAAGAAGGGGTGGTTTCCTTTGTGCTCTCCTGGGTACTCCCCTTCCAGGCACATCAGTGAGCATGTGCTGGACCTAGGCCCCCCTGCACATACATATCAGAAGTACAGCTTAGTTTTCATGCAGGTCCCCCAACAAGTGAAGCAGAGGCTATTCCCAAGCCTGTTGCCTGCATGTGAGGCTCTTCCCCTACCTGATCACCTTATCTGGCTCCATGGAAGAGGAGGTGTCAGGTCCCTCTGTTTGTAAGCAGGGGTACATACAGAGCATTGTACTCTAATGCATACTTTCAGCCCAGACCAAACATAGTCATATTTGTTCTTTCTCTATTATTTTTCAATGTGGATACCAACAGATCATACTTAAGTGAAACCCACACTGTAGTCCTAGTGGGTGGATTGTACTGCGCAAAGCACAAGGAAACCCCCACGAGGTGACTCAGAACAAGTTACAGGAAGGGACTGCATCACCAGCCTGATAGGGAGAAAAATAAGAGAGCTACCCTAAAGGGTAACTGAGAATGGAGCCTCTACAGTGGCACTGGCTCAATGTCACTCAAATTAATGGATTTTTAGTAATTTTTAAAAGTTTTCCAGTAATTCTGGTTCAGGAGCACAAGGTAAGGGAAACATAAAATGAATTCATTTAAATCTTGGAAGTATCAAAAAAATGAAAGAAGGAATATTGGATTCTCTCTCTCTCTCTCTATCTAGATAGATAGATAGATAGATAGATAGATAGATAGATAGATAGATAGATAGTGTGTTCATGAAGGATTGTGCCTGCTGCCCTCCTTGCTCATGATGGGGAGTGTTCAGTTTATTATAAGATGTGATCTCTTTCAAAGCATTTTACCATGTGACAAAAATAGATGACCTCAATTATGTAAAAGAAAAGCTGAAATGTAGCAAAGCTACAAGTGACTTGCTTTAATAGAACAACAAAGTGGGTCTTTTTGTAAACTCTGGATTCACTACATTTTCAACGCTTTCTATATTCACTCTATTTACTATAATAGCATCTTTTGCACCCAACATTTTAGAACTTCCAGCTAATAGATACCTTCTAGATCTTGATCCAATACTCCTCAGCCAGAGCACTTACCAATCATTACAGTGCTAACAATTCCCTGGCCTAGACTCCTGTCTGTCTCTCTTAGAGGAGGAGAGGTTTACACTACTTTCCTCATACTCATACTCAGTGTTGGAGATTGGAATTCACACAGCAATTCTGCTCCTCAAGGAATTCTTTACTGGCCCTCTCCCCTTCCCCTGGGAAAAAATGGACATTAGCCTTTTGAAGCCATGTTTTCTAGTACGTGGTAAAACTATATCATATTCCAATACACAAAGGCTAAGAAACCATTTCTTCCCTGTATTTGGAAAGTAGATCCTACACCATATCCTTCATCAGCCCTGACCCTCACAGGCCCTGCCACAGGTTGCTCCTGACAGGCCTAGTCACATGTTGTTCCTCACAAACCCTGCCACATCATGCATGCTTAGTAGCTCGGCCGGTTGCTGAGTGAAATCCTAGGTAGGATTTGGCCGGGGGGAGGGGGGGGGAAGTAGGGGTTCTATTTATGTAGCATGGAATAAAGAAACATTTCACAAAGATACAGTGCAATTTAAGGGAGGGGAAGTTCTCAAACATTTACCCAGCTTTTGCTAAACATGAATTTGGTTCCTGTTTTGTTTTTGATTCCTTTTTAAGTCTTTATTCAGGAGAAGCTCAGAAGTACATGCGCAGATGGAGCTGTTCCAGTTCCCTAAATCCATGCCTCCAGGCTTTTAAAAAATATAGTCTGTAGTTGCAAGGCATTGGGGTGGGGCATAGTGGGGCATTCAGCCTTTAATCCAGTGGTCAGGACCAAAGGCAAGGGAATCTCTCTGTGTTTGAGGCTAGCCTAGACTTCATAATGATTTAAATGCCAGCCAAGGCTATATAATGGGATCCTTTCCCCTCCCCTCCCATCCCCCCCAAAATGTCTTCAGATCCATGAGCTAATATAGGCTCAACTACTGGGGTCCTTGTTATAGCCATGATTATTGGCTTAGCTGTGATTGGACTGTTGATCCATGGTCAAGGTTACTGAGCTACTTCAGAGTCTCTGGCTCACCCAAAGAGAAATTATTTGTCAATCACTACTTTGTTTATTATTATTTAAAAGTCTTAAGACAAAAGTGGTCATGTAACATGATAGTAAATTTGTTTGGGAACCTAAGCAATTCATTCATTCTAATACATTAAATCCAAAGATAGTTATTAGAAGAATTGTGTTAGGAAAGAAACTGATATCACATAAAGGTCAAGGTAACAGTGATATCCTAGGTGGAAGGCATATGCTATGAAGTCAAGACTGAGAAATACTGTTAAGTGTCAAATGTTCACTATTTATGTCTAGGACAGTCAGAATGAATTCTTCATGGATGGAGAAGGAAGGCCAGTGAACAGACATGTCAAGAAAGAAATATGCCATTCTTATCCCAGACAGATGAGTTTACATTTAGAATCTTCTCTCTCTCTCTCTCTCTCTCTCTCTCTCTCTCTCTCTCTCTCTCTCTCTCTCTCTCTCCCATTCTAACATGTCTCACTCTGGACTGAACAAGGCATAGTCACCCCTTAAAATTAGTTCAACTCAAGTCTAAGCATAACCCTTAAAGTCTTAGAATGAAGATAATGTTTATTGAGACTCAGACTAACCAGACTTATTTTTTGATATTTCAAATAAAGTACACAAGCCTTGTTAAAAAACAGGCCTGTCTTTGTTTTTATCACAGCGACAGGAGAAATGGTTCACAAGTGAGAAGAACTTGCTGCTTTTGCAGAGGACCATGTTCCCAACACATGCATGACAACTGGCTGGAGTTCTAGTTGCAGAGCCTCAGAAGCCTTCTTTAGGTCTATAGAAATGTGGTGGGTATGTGGTATACATAAATAAATGCAGCCAGCCAGACACACACACACACACACACACACATATATATATATACATATGGGCTGAGTCACATGTACATATATATATATATATATATATATATATAAAGAGACTCTAAAAATTCTTGAGACATGAAATACATATTAATGTTAAGCTTAATGTATACATATACAGAATAACACTTCTGAATGTTTTAATTGTATAGTTAAAAATTCAGTTGCACTGCAAGGTTATAGAATGCAAGGGAGTTTGTCTTGGGCACGTGATCTGGCAATAGAATACAAATAACTGTTTCAACAGATGTATCTGTGAGAATATGCCACTAAATGTAAACATAGCTTATACGTAAAAGTGTCAAAATATCTGCAGAAACTCATGCAAACAACACTCAGCTCAGAATGTACATATACACATGTACAGACATATATTCTTTCAGCTGAACATATTAGTTTTAACATTTATATGTGAAGAAATAAGACCAGTGCATATAGGATCTATTTATGAAACCACTTCAGCAATGTCTCTTTCAAACTCCATTTTGAGATCCCAGAATACATGCCCTTTCTTGTTACAGCTGAAGCCCCAGCCAATTTTGCAAATGGTCTTGGAAAATTGCCCTCGGAATTGACTGTCTCTGGGGAAGGCTTACTCGTAGAGAAAGCAGAGACACAGGGGAGTTTCCAAAACCCAGAAAAAGGCAAAGGAGAAGCAGAAGGGTAACTTGGAACAGGTGGCATCAATTTATCTTTGACCAGTAATTCTATTCATTATTAGCAACTGTTTCCACTTATGTCAAGAACAGTGTTGTATTAATCCAATTTAACTCACAAAAATTGACAAAGGTTTAGGGTCTATATTCCAGGAAGTCCACTGTAAGGAATTTATTCACACTTAAGAACAAAGATCTTCTATTTTAGAATCTTAATGTAATTGAGTGTAACTCACCAAATCTCTGAAGGTCTCTAATATACCATCTCCCATACCCCATCTCCGAGACGTATTGCTGGACACAGATTGAGTGTAACTCACCAAATCTCTGAAGGTCTCTAATATACCATCTCCCATACTTCACGTTCCACTTTATTGTTCTATTTAGAGGATAAAAAAGTTGCCTAGTCACTATACAAATGGAAAACCAGAGAACTGAGTGATTACTAATTTTCCAGATATAAGGAAGAACTTGTTCAACTGAAAATAAGACAGAAAAGAATTTTAAGAAGGTTAAATAATTGTAAACTGATCCCAAGAGTTGGGCATGTCTTCAGTGCAAAGAGGGACTTGAAATAAACCATCTAGTGTAATAAGATTAGCGATACAGACTTTGAGGGGTTTGTTCTGGGGGAGCATGATTTCATTACTAGAGAAAGATTATCTGGGAATATATAAAGGAAATAATAGAGAATTGCTCTGCTCAACAAACTTTATTCCAAATTGTTTTCAATGTAATGCATCCAAAGGTCAAGTAAAATATTCTCTAATGGCCTTATAATTTAAACGGACATTGACTTCCATTAGTAAATACATTTGCATAAAAGGATCTGAATTATTCCTTTAAAAAGGAGTAAAAACGATGAATAACAAAACCCAGCATGTTTCAAATTTACTGTTATCAGCTGAAGGTCCTCAACCATCAAAGTCTCACCCGTGTGTGGCATTAGAAAAAAATGAACAAATATGACCCACATATTTAAAAAGGTAGTGTAAATCAACAGGAATAAAAAAATAGAGAAAATAAGAGTAAGCAGATAGAAACAAAAGAATCATAACAAAATCAACCCTCTGTCTATGTTGTGTGTCATAGGTGAAAGAATGAAACTAGGTGATTAATTAGCTAGTTAATTAATTAATGATTATGTATGGAGCAATTCAAAGTTATATAGCATCAGATATTAAATAAAAATTTTATTTTATCTAGCTTTGAAACCTATTAGCTAGAATAATGACAGTCCTGGAAAGATATGCCTACTAGTTCAATAATAGCATGAACGCTATTGGAGAAACCAACCATTTTCTGATTAACTCTAAGGTCAGATCCACACCCTGAAACCCATCCATGGCACTTTTATGGGAGCAAATCTTGTGCCTTCATAGACCATGGGCTCTAGGGGAGAATCCACTATTACTATTCTGCTAAATGGACACAGTATTTAAATGACTACTCAAGACTTATTGCTGGACACAGATTAGTATAATTCTCAACTCTTATCAGAGAAGCCTCCTCTTGCAGTATTTGGCCAGCACAAATTGAATTTGATGGGTGTTAAAAACAACAAGAGAGAAAAATAAAAACAGGAAGTTGGGTGAGTAGACGATTTTGTGGAAGCATGGTCATGAGCAAAATGCATTGTACAAAATTCTCAAAGAATTAAAAAATGATGGTTTTAAAATTATATTTAAATTTTAATTAAATAGCCACATATAGAAACTTGGGAACATTAACTCAATAACACATGTTTTATTCATACACATTTATAAAAAACAGAACTAATTCTGAGCTAGGTCAGCATTAGAGACCAAAAAATATCAAAAGATGACATCATTTAAATTTGTTATCAGATCATTATGTCACTATGTTAGAAATCAATACAAATATTAAAAAATGATAATGTCTGAAAATAGAAAGCTATGTCACTTGTGGGTCAAAGAAGAGACCATAATAAGAATCAGAAAGCCCTGTAAATGAGCTAAGAGCTGCTAAGACAAATGGAACTCAGAGTCAAATTTATAGGAAAAGCTTGGCTTTCTGTCCTGTCATATTGTTTTCCAAATGAGCCGGCATATAAATTAGAAGTTTTATGTATATTTGCAAGTTGGTGTTCAATGTGAAAACTTCATGTGACAAATAAACCCAATGGAAGTTGGAGGAAAGTCATTGTGAGAGAAAAACATAATAAAGCATTTAAAACATACAGGGAACTAACAGGAATAAAATCTAGCTTTCTAAAATTTAGACACAGCCCAGGGACAAACTATAAACCGAGGGGTGGGACATGGGGAATGGAATAGACAAGGTATATGATGGAATAGACTAGGTATATGATAAGGAACGAAACTGGAGTTTGGGGGAGAGGGTGAAAGTGAGAGAGTGTGAGATTTTAGTAATTTTAGAAATAATTTGAATGTTTATTCACTTTTTATTCTTCAAATATTCCATTCATATATATAATGCATCTTCATCATGTTCACCTTGCCCCCTCCTTGAAACTCTCCAAAATCCCCTCTTCTCCCTCTAGCTGCATGGCCATGAAATAAATATATGTATGTATATATGTATGTGAGTATGTAAGTGTGTAAGTACATACTTACATAACCACTGAGTACAACTAGTGCTTTGATATGAGTCAGGATTACACTAGATAGTCAGAGCTGGCCTCAAACTCATGAACCCTGTGTGCTTCAGCCTCCCCAGTGCTAGTATTACAAGTTGTGAACCACAATGCCCAGGAATTTTAGAATAGATAAATATGTTTTTGAAACAATTTGTATATTTCAAGTTACTCCAATTAAATAGAGATTATAAAGCCTGGATGGCCAGTTAGCACTAGAGAATGAAGGAATAATTTATTTTTAAAGCAATTACTTGATCAACACTAAAAATATTCAGAAGTAAATGGTTATAAAATGATATTATTGACTACATAGAATATATATATCAAATGACTAGCAAATACATAATGTATTCATATCATCCAGAAATATGAAAGAATAAATTCAATAGTAATCAAACCATTACGATAACATATCTGAAAAAGTTATTATAAAAGTAGCTTCAGAATCCTACTGAAAATACAAACACATTAAAGTCACTGGGGAAAATGAAGATGAAGAAATGAAGCAGATGTAATTATCACATTTGTCAGGTAAAAACTTTCATTTTCTTATTTGACCATAGATTCAAAAACACATTTTAAAAACATTTTTAGATTATAAAGTTTCCATTAAATATAAGAGCACAAAACTCATTAGATTATACTTTCTTAAATAATAATTTTATCCAGAATGATCAAAGATTATTGGGGTTGGAGATATGACTTCTTGGTTGAGAGTACTTGCTGTTCTTTTATAAAACACCAGGTTCTGTTCCCAGAACTCACACAGAAGCTCAGAACCATGTGTAACTCCAGTTCTAGTAGGTCTGATGCCCTATTCTGGCTTCCCTGGGCACCAGGCATTCACCTTGTGCATACATTTCCATTCTGGCAAAACACTTATGCACATAGGAAAAAAAGTATTGAAAAAATGAGCATAAATAAAACAAGCTAATGTAAATCCATCACAACCAGAAAAAAAATCTGGAAATGAAGTTGACCACTAAAAATGTGTAGAAATAAACATGAACTTTTCTGTAGGAGCTGGGCTTATTAGCTAGAGCATGGGAAATGCATCAGTGGCTACATCACTAATGAAAGCGATACTCCTTACTTGAGTAACCACTAAATGATCATAGTCTCTCCAGGAGGAGTGATGCCACATGATTTCCTCCCCCTTTAACAATGGAATGTTCATGCAGTCTTGTGCAGGTCTTGTGTACTTAGCTACAGAAGTTGTGAGTTTATAGATTCAATGGCCATGCATGTTCAGAAGACATTAGAGACTGAGGTAAAGGTGATCCGGTGACTGGCCCAAATTGGGATCCATCTCAAGGGGAGACTCCAAGGCCTGACACTATTACTGATGCTACGGTGTGCTTGCAGACAGGAGCATAGCATGGCTGTCCTCCAAGAAGCCCAACAAGCAGCTTCCTGAGACAGATGCAGATACCCAACCATTGGACTGAAGTCAGGGACCCTTGTGGTTGAATTAGGGAAAGTCAAGAGAAAGCTGGGGAGAAAGGGGACCCCATAGGAAGGTCAGCAGTCTCAACTAACCTGGACCCCTGAGGTCTCTCAACTAGGCAGCATACATGAGTTAGTCAGAGGCCCCCCACACATAGACAGTAGAGGACTGCTTGGTCTGGCCTCAGTGGGAGAACATGTGCCTAACCCTTTAGAGACTTGAAGCCCCAAGAAGTGGGGAGGCTTGGCGGTGGGGAGAAATGTTCTCTTGAAGACAGGGGAAGGAAAAATGGAATGAGGGACTGTGGAAGGGCGGACCAGGAGGGTGGCAATGACTGGACTGTAAAAATTAAAAGTAATTTAAAAAACAAAACAACGAAAAACAAAACAATGGAATATTGATGCAGGTCTTGTGTAGGTATCTATAGAAGTTGTGAATTCATAAATGCAATGGCTGTGTATATAGAGAAGACATTGTTTCACAACACATTTTCTTTTATTTTCAGGTAATGTTTCTTCTTCTTATTATTATTATTATTATTATTTTCTAAATTCTTTGTTTACATTCCCAATGCTTTCCCCTTTCCCAGTTGCCCCTCCCCATATGTCCCATAAGCCTTCTCTCCACCCATTCTCCAATTACTTCCCTCCTTTTTCTCTGTCCTGGTACTTCCCTACAATGCAATGCTGGATCAGGCCTTTCCAGGATCAGAGCCCTCTCCTTACTTCTTCATGGGAGTCATTTGATATGTTACGTATGTCTTGTGTATTCAGAGCTTCTGGGCTAATTAATATCCACTTATCAGTGATTGCATTCCATATGTATTCTTTTGTGATTGGATTACCTCACTTAGGATGATATTTTCCAGTTCAACCATTTGCCTAAAAATTTCATGAATTCATTGTTTTTAATTGCTGAGTAGTATTCCATTGTGTAAATATACCACATTTTCTGTATCCATTCCTCCATTGAGGAACATCTGGGTTCTTTCCAGCTTCTGACTATTATTTAAAAAAAGGCTGCTTTGAATATAGTGGAGAATGTGTCCTTATTGCATGCCGGGGAATCCTCTGGGTATATGCCCAGGAGAGGTATAGCAGGGTCCTCCAGAACTGTCATGTTCAGTTTTCTGAGGAACCGCCAGACTGATTTCTAAAGTGATTGTACCATCTTGCAATCCCACCAGCAGTGGAGGAGTGTTCCTGTTTCTCCACATGCTCCCTAACACCTGCTGTCTCCTGAGTTTTTAACTTTAGCCATTCTGACTGGTGTGAGGTGAAATCTCAGGGTTGTTTTGATTTGCATTTCCATAATGACTAATGATGTTGAGCATTTTTTAAGGTGCGTCTCAGCCATCCGAATTTCTTCAGATGAAAATTCTTTGTTTAGATCTGTACCCCATTTTTTAGGGTTATTTGGTTCCCTGAGGTCTAACTTCTTGAATTCTTTGTATATACTGGCTATTAGCCCTCTATCGGATGTAGGGTTGGTGAAGATCTTTTCCCAATTTGTTAGTTGCCATATATATATTGTAATTTTATGAGGTCCCATTTGTCAATTCTTGACCTTAGAGCATAAGCTATTAGTGTTCTGTTCAGGAACTTTTCCCCTGTCCCCATGTCCTCAAGGGTTTTCCCCAGTTTCCTTTCTATTAGTTTCAGTGTGTCTGGTTTTATGTGGAGGTCCTTGATCCACTTGGAGTTGAGCTTAGTACAAGGAGATAAGAATGGATTAATTCACATTCTTCTGCAATGCTGACCCCCAGTTGAACCAGCACCATTTGTTGAAAAGGCTATCTTTTTTCCACTGGATGTTTTCAGCTCCTTTGTCGAAGATCAAGTGACCATAGGTGTATGGATTCATTTCTGGGTCTTCAATTCTATTCCATTGATCCATTTGCCTGCCGTTGTACCAATACCATGAAGTTTTTAACACTATTGCTCTGTAGTATTGCTTGAGGTCTGGGATACTAATTCCCCCAGAAGTTCTTTTACTGTTCAGAATAATTTTAGCTATCCTGGTTTTTTGTTATTCCAGATGAATTTGAGAATTGCTCTTTCTAACTCTATGAAGATAACCAAGCTCTTAGATTTGTTTTGCCTCTACTTCTGTAAAGTTTCCTGAGTTTTGGCGCTAGAGATACACATGTGCCCTTTAGGAATTAATACTCAAAAGCCACTTCTTCTTAAGCACTCTGACCACTTATGAGTCTACTCTAACCTTCACTCAATTGCTGAAGGAAAGCATTTCTCCCTAAGCTTGAGTGCAGCACTAATCTATAGATACAAACATTAACTATTTAGAAGGTAGTATGATAGCACATGTATTTAGCCAAATAGCTAATTGCTTCTCTCCACAGACTACAATCTTTCAATCCACGAGCTCTTAATTTAGGTTACAGTACAAACCATGAGTTTCCTCCTGTGCAATGGGTCTCAAATACAACCAGAAAGCTGTTGGTTACACCTTATTATTTGTGCCACTATTTCAACAGCGGCCATATTTGGGAAGAAGGAGAAGCAATCACAGTCAAACTCAATGAGTAACAAAATGTAGACATGAAAATAGAAGGGCACTTGTGTGGAAGAATAGTTTCAGCAGAAGAGAAGGGCAATGGCAAAAGGTAATAGGGAGAGGAAATGATCAAAATTATTATAATGTGTATGAAGCCATCAAAGAATATAAAAAGCATCCAAGTATCCATTAAATAATACTGTTGGAAAAAATGTCCAGTGACATAGGAAATTATCCTGATGCAATTGAAAGCTTAATGAAAATGATGTGCTTACAATTTCAGTTTTCTAAAAAAAAATTTATATACAGAAATACGTCTTAGGAAAATGATCTAGATTTATAATATGTCTCTAAGGATTAATATTAATATAGAGGGACAGTTAATCATGGAAGGCTGATAAAGTACTGAGTAAATGTATACTGTTGGCATGAACACAGTCATGCCAAGGACCGCAATGCCTCAACACAGGAACAGCAAAGCCTTCCCCTGGTCCATGAGAGATATGCAAAATATAGTGATGGCAATTTATTCCTCCTGGAATTTTATAGCCAAAGACTGTTCCCCTCCGGAGACCTTGCCTCTTTGTTCAGCTATATACTATAAACTCACCTCCTTGATTCAAAAATAAATGTGGCGAGTTTCTGGGTTGATAGTAGTGCATCCCCAGCAGAGCTCACAATCTACCCAATTCCAGATTTTCTGTATGTGTTTTTGTCATTTCTTCATTCCCATTTCCCACAGTTATGTCGTCCCCTAAGCTATACAGGTTTCAGCATCTTATCTTCTACTCTCCAAACAAAATACCATATTTTCCCAATATTTTATACACATACACACACACATACACACCCACATATATATATATATATATATACATATACATATATATATACACACATATACACACACACATATATATACACATACATATATACATACACACACATATACATATATATGTACAACCACATAAATGCAGCTCAAAAGGTCAAGAGAACAGAAGAAGTACGGAGTGGCATCAGACCTGATAAACAGTATCACTGCAAACGGTCTTTGTTGTTCAATGATTTTTATGTTGACTCTAAATATACCTCCTGATAGTTGGGATATGGTGATCTCTCATCCCACCTTCAGAGGATGGACAGTGCATGCGATACCTGTGTTCTCTTTTTGTTAAACTGAACAGATTAAATTATCTTTCAGTATACAGTGTGGTCCTATATTGTAACTATGCAAGTTATCTGAATTTATATTTAAAATACAATAAAGTTATCTATCTTTGCCTGTTGCTTCTCTCTCTAAGGTTCTGAAAAGACTTAAAAAGTGATGGGCCAACGTATTCAAATTATGCAGCTTCCCTCAAGTGTGCTCTTAGTTTAAATATCAGCAAGGCAGTAAAACTTGAATCAGTTGACAGTCATTTGTACCTTAATTCTTGAGAATAGTAATGTACTCATACATCTACACGAACACACACAGAGAGAGAGAGAGAGAGAGAGATGAGAAAGATACAGAGATAATAGATAGATAGATAGATAGATAGATAGATAGATAGACAGAATAGTACTTGAAAATGCAAATATTTTAACATAAGCACTCATAGATATTTCACTATCTTGGATACATTACTGTCTTTATATATCAGCAGAGATGGTAAAGTGAGAGAAAAAATAATAAGAAAATGGCATGAAGAGAAAAGAGACTATGTTCAGAGCTGAATTGACCATTATAAGATTAATAGGTCACGTATGACCATAGGCAAAGAGCTCAACACCACTGGACTCCAGTTGCTGCCTCTTCTCTGTAATGCTCCTGTCTCTGTAAGCATCATATTTGTTGGTAAGTTGAATTGCATTTACTCCCAATCACATTTGTTCTCTTAGCTTTCCCAAGGAAAAATAAGCTTTCATTATTTACACTTTCTGTTGGGAGTTCCAGAAATGTGTCTCCGTTATACTGAAAAAAGGGAAAATAGTCATTTACATAAGACAGGAAAGACTAGATGGCGGGTGCTGTTACATGCCATGGGAGAACATTACTGGAATTGAGTACATTCCAATACTTGGTAGTAACTGATTGGGACTTCTTGGGCTTTCAACCTAACACCTGGAGTCATATTAAGTGATTAAAAACTTGGCTTATGTGGTGTATGACTGATTCTTTGAGAAGCATTTATTTCTGATGCTTTTGTTTGGCTCATACACTTCCACACTTAAGACCCTAACAGCTGAGGCCAATGGAGAGCGTTCCTCATGTCTCATTGTGAACCCAAAGGACAAGCCAAAATTGTTCTTTAAAAAATTAGTTGGATAAACTCTTAACCTTTAGCAGTGGGGTGTTGGTTTTCCTGGCCAGGCTGCTGAACTCTGGTAACACTAGACTCCTGGTCCCCAGGGAAGCACTATGCATAGCATGCCTAAAATGTGGCTTGAAGCTACAGTAACCCAAGTGGGGCCTTCTGTTTTCAGCAAAGACCAGAAAAATCTCTGATGGTCTTCTGCATTCTTTTGCTTAGTACTAGTCCCTCCTCCCCACTAAAGACCATGCAAGCAGTGCATGTAAATCTCCTGGTCTGCTTGCCAGCATTCCAAATGCTGCAGAGGAAATGTGGTCACTATGGGTGCCTAACGTTGCTTGCAAAGGTCATGGGCAAATGTGGGCTATAAATATCCTGGTATTAGAGCTGGTCTGTTAACCCCTTCCCAAAATACCCAGTCCGCAGCCAGCTGTACTAAACCTACATAGAGTTAGAGTTCCAGGATTTACAATTCAAGCCAGATGCTTGGGTTATAAGAAGGTATGGGGAAGGGTGATGGGGGTTGTATGTAGAGAAAACATAGAACAGCTAATAACAGAACCACCTTGTAGTCCCAGAAATGTCTGTTTCAGAAGCTAAAACATGCTTACCCCCAAATATAAAGGGCCTATCTACCATGGCACAGGTGAACAACATTAGATTGAGAATTTGGATCACATAATTCTTCTACAATGTTCTCCTCTCTGAGCTATCATCCCTTGTCATAAAAAGCACTACAGAAGGATTTAGCCTTTTCCCTGAAAATACTTGAGACATGTCCTCATCTTTTCCTGCTGCTGGCACAAAAGGCAAAAGGCTCTCTTGGCCTGTTACACTAGTACTTGAGATCCATTAGTTTACTGAGAAGGAAATATTCAAATATTAGCATAAGCTAACAATTCCTCTTCTGCACTTGAACTTGATCCTTATCTCGGATCACTGGTTGGCAATGGAAGGTAACTTGAGAATTTTGTTGGGAGCTAGGAAGCATCCAGATCTTGGTATTAGCATACAACTGGAAATATATAAACGGCATCTTTCATGTATGCACCAGTACACATGTTTATTTTCCTAATCTGTTTGACTCTAACAGTTTTGGATTTAGTAGTTGCCAGAGATCAACATCTCATAAATCTTTAAGAAAAGGATCTAGGGCTGGCACGATGGCTCAGGAGGTAAGAGAACTTGCTGCCAAACCTATGACCTGAGTTTGATCTCGGGGACTCAAATGATGGAAGGAGAGAGCTGACATGTGCAGGTTGTCCTCTGGTGGCCACAAACACACGATAAACAAACAAATAATGTTAGAAAAATGTAGTAAATTCAAACTAATTAGATCTGGATAAGTCAAGAAAGTTATTTGCTGGGTCTAGAGGAAGATCCATAGAGGCAAAAAAAAAAAAAAAATACCAACCTGGTAAAGATCTCAATCTCATTAATGTCCCTGCAAAAATCTCTCTTTCTACATGTCACTGGCCTGTAGGAGCAGTCCAAAGAGACCAGCTATTTAGCTCCATGATATCACATCTCTTACTGTGTTGTGCCTTCTTTTTTCAGAAGGACAGAGAGCTGAGGAAAACTCACAATCCTTCTGCAAAAGAAGAAAGGACTGGCCACAAACACTGTTCACTTGTTCTTGTTAGGTAAGAAAGCCAAGTTAAAGAAGATGACAACTCAAGTTGTTCAGGGAGCTGTGAGAAGATTCCATTACATTCTGTATCTCATTCTTCCTGAAAGCCTCCTTCACAGAGTTGGTGAGAAAAGGAACTTAGCAGCAGTAGCTAGGGGTGCCATGGTGCGATAAGAGATTAGACTCTTATATGGAGCCAGCATTGCTGCTTGTTTTGAATGCATCCACCACATTCTCTCAGGCCCAGTGTATCTGCTTCTACTATATAGAAATTATTCTTCTCTTGTTAGGTAACTCTCTAATCTATATGAAAACATGATGAGACAAAGGTTTCCAGTACTTTCTGAAGGGTGGATTGGGTTCTATGTGCTTCAGGTATTAAAACTTACACCACTTTTATAGTATATCTATAAAGCAGACAGTATTGCATCATCAGTGAACAAAGGAAGAAATGGACAGAGGGCTAACAGCTTCGAGGAGAACTTGAACCTGGTCATCTGTTTGGAGTCAGTTTTCATTCCTCTTTTCCATTCTCTGACTAGCACACTGACATTCAGGATATTAAGAGCTATTGCTTCAACACTGGTAATTGTATTGAGTATATGCTGGGAACAGCAAACAATGACAGGGACTACCTACAGTAGGCCAGTTTGGAGACATCTCAGAAACCCACGGCAGCTCCTTGTAACAACAATTGTTCTTATTTCTCCTAACCTTAGCCCTGGACAATGGCTGTATAGATTTCATTTGTGTGTGACTACTTTTTAGTTGTCCTTGGTGTGTATAATTATTCTATTATGTCTGACTTTCCTACTTCTTTCTCCTTCTGCTCTGGCGAAGTTTGGGAAACTAGATGTTCCTTGATGTAATGAGTCTTAAACAATTAAAAATTGAGACATGGGGCACAGCACAGCACAGTCCTGATGGCCCAGGTGCATGCTGTGTGTTGTCATCTTAGAATCAATGTAATAACTGCACAATGGTAGTTCCAGATTAATGCTTGACTTACAAAGAAAGTTTGATGAAATTATTAGAAAATGAATTAGAGCCAATATTGGGACCCCAAAAAGGAAAAATGTATTGACATTATTAAATGAGTTTTGCATAATATTTGAGAGTGGTTTCTGGATAAGCAAGTATAGAATACATAAAATCTTATACTAGTAAAACTAAGTCAAAGCACCGGGCCTCCTAGAAGAGACATTGTGTGCACTGTGCAGAAGCAGAAAGCTGGCAGAACCACTGAGTTAAGGGTTAACTTGATTCTTTCTGACCACTGCCTGGCAGCTTTGCCCATGTCATTTATCATTAGAGCTTCACAAGAAAATGCAAGTACCTGGCCTTGGAACTCTGAGCTCAGAAGTATAATAAGTTAAAGTTAAAGTTTATATAATGATAAGTTTACAATTATTATTTTGGCTATAGGCCTAGGAATAGAGAAGCTTGAAACTTTGCGGAACAATTGCAATCCTTGATTCTTTGTGGGATGTGGTTATTCTTTTGAATTTGATTTGACAATGATTATACAATGTCTTTTTTATCTGCTTTTGGAGTATCAATAAAAGACTGGGGCAAAAGGAAGTCAAGAGAGCGTGGAGAGAATGAGTAGTGAGCATGTGAAGAGAGAGAGAGAGAAAGAGAGAGAGAGAGAGAGAGAGAGAGAGAGAGAGAGAGAGAGAGAGAGAGAGAGAGAAGGCAGGGAGCATGAGAAGAGCATGTGAAGAATGAGGGAAGGGAGAATGTGAGGTGTGTATGGAGATTGTGTGTGTGAGTGAAAGGAGAGTGCATGTGGTGTGTGTGTGAGATGTGTGTGAAGAGTGTGTGTAGAGAGAAAGGGGAACGCACAGAGGTGTGTCTGAGTGTGAGAGTGCAAGAAAAGGAAACGGCACAGGCGAAAATCAGAGTGCACAGGAGAAGGCAGTGTGTGCAGCATCAAGCTGTAAGCAAATGAGCGAGAGAGAAAGAGAGCAGAGAATGAGAGAGAAGAGAAACTTTAAGCCTTGAAAAATTGCCTGTCAGCTTGTCCCCAAAAAGTAGTCTGTGTATATTTATTATGCGCCATCCAGATATTCCTGTTTCCAGTTGAGAATTCCGATCCTATGTCAAGGCTGGACCCCGACAAGTATAGAGAGATTCGACATAAAAAACCACAGGCTTGGATGGTTAACACATATGTTCCACATAATTTGAATTCAGGATGAAGCAACTCCATGTTGGGCCATCTCCCCTTTCCGACACCTGTCTTCTCCAATTTGGCTATCTGACTTCTTTCTGGCACAGAATTTAGCAAAGCTTCCCTAAACAAACAAACAAACAAAAAAAGAGGTAATATTGAAAAAAATTTCAGAAGCCTTTCATGTATGTTCTAAGAAGTATAAGATAAGAATTGTGTGATAAAACCAGGTATAGTTGTCATATCTACAATCTCAGCAATCAAGAGGCCAAGGTAGGAAGATCACCACTAGTTTGAAAATAATCAGGAGCACTTCCTGAGCACCAACCCAGTCTAGGCTACATATAAGGCCCTGTTAAAACCAACCAAAAGTCCACCACCCACAAATAAATGTGTGATAAGGTATAGATTAGACTTGCAAATAGCTAAAATCACATTTGTCATGTAGGACAAATTTGTATGGCTACTCCCAAAGGGATCTTGTTAGTTCTGAGACTATTTCTTTTTCATCTCCTCTCAGAAAAATTTTCAATTTTTATTAAATGCTCCCAGAAAGGGGGCTGTGATACCAAAGAAGTTTGCTGCCTCAGACTCCATCTTAAAACCCCACCATAAATGTTTTCAAAGTTGGAGCAGCACATTTGGGAAACCAACCTCCTTGGAGACACAGTGACATGGGCACATTCCTCTGGTTTCTAGCATGCCTTGTGAGAGAATATTTTCTTCTGATACACATGTCACCTGGTAAGCTCAGCTAAAGTTCAAAGCAGTTTTCAGCTGAAGATTCATGCCCTCCAACCCCGATGTTCAGCCTGGTCCACGAGAAGTCTTGCTCTATGAGATATAATTTTCTCATGTGAGCCTCACAGTGGCCTTGTAAAGCCAAATTGTCTTAATCTTTCGAGCTAACACAGGAAAATACTGACACTCTAGACAAGGGACAGGCTGCATACTTAGGATAATCCAAAATTATACCTCTTTTTTTAAACAACGCACTCCTTAAGTCAGGCCCTATTTTGTCTACATATTTTTATCTGAATGACTTGGGGTTTGATTTTTAGTTTGTTTGTTTCTTTGTTCATTTAGTTGGTTGGTTGGTTGGTTGGTTGGCTGGCTGGTTGGCTGGTTGGTTGATTGGTTTTGGTATTTCAAGAAGTTTATCTGTGTGTGGTGGTTTGAATGTGCTTGGCTTAGGGAGTAGTACTATTAGGAAGTGTGGCTTTGTTGGAGTATGCGTGACCTTGTTGTAGGAAGTATGTCACTGTGGGTCTTGGAAAGGTTCCTTCTTGCTGCTTGGAAGAGAGACTCTTCTGGTTGCTTCCCAATCAAGATGTAGAACTCTCAGCTCCTTCTCTAGTATCACATCTTCCTGAACCCTGCCATGCTTCCTGCTGTGATGATAAAGGACTGAAATTCTGAAAGTCTAAGCCTGCCTCAATTAAATGTTTACCTTTATAGGAGTTGCCTTGGTCAAGGTGTCTCTTCACAGCAATGAAAACCCTAACTAAGACACTGTTAAACCCTGGATGTCCTGGTACTCAGTCTGTAGAAAAGATTATTCAAACTCACAGAAATTCTTCTGCCTGTGTCTCCCAAGTGTTGGGATCAAAGGTATGCACTACCAGTGGCCCTGCATCTAAATGTCTTCTTACAAAATTAATCAGGAGCCATTAATTTGCCATATTTTCATCTTTGAGGACATGTTGGATTCTGAAGAAACCTGTATTCAATATTAGGTGCAAAGGGAAATGGGCATGGGAAATGGGTAAAGAACAAAGGCAAACAGGATTCTTACCAAATTCCAACATTGCACTACTGAAGCCAGTTCTTGTTACTAAGAAACGAACAGGGCAGGGCAGAAGAACATGGCTACTAAGAATGGAATGCCAAAGGTTATAGTCTTTGCTTACCAGAAACAATAAACACCACCATCAGTTATCTTGTTGTTAGTGAACTGCATCTAATAAGTGTGGAATATACATTTATTTGGAGTACAAATGAAGCATTCACCAGCTAGACCAGCCAGTGGGCCATAAAGAAAATGTCAGTAAATTCTCAAGTATTAGAATCCCAACAAGTATGTTCTTTGACTAGAGGAATTAATCTAGAAATAGGTTTTGTTTTCTTTTTTTAAAGAAGACAACATAAGTCCAGAATTCTTAGAAAGGAAATATGCACATTTTTATATACTTCATATGTGCAATGAAACCTACTTCAGTTTATAAGTATTGAAAAATACATATACTCCAGCACCTTCTCACAAACAACTTTTCCCTAGAAATTTAGCCAAGGTAACTGCTGGCCTGATTTCTGTCTTTTTGAGGCCGAATATTGAATGCTGCATTCACAAGCCTGGTGTAAAGTGCTTGAGAGTCACTGGAACTATGCAGAAAATCAATCACTAGTCTATGCCTTTGTTTTGCTGCATAGTATTCCTTTGCACAGGTGTGCCGGCTGGTTCATACACCTGATGTGTGAGATTTGTTTTCTCTCCTGTATTTGGCAATTATGCATGTTCATAACTAAAATTGTGCATCTACATGTAGATTTAACCGAATGAGAAACTGTGATTCATTTCCCTGGTGAAGAGATTTTTTTTATTATTACCATAATGTATGGAAATTCACACATGTTGTATTAAACGAGGTTATCTTTTTCTTTGTTCCTTCTTTCCCTCCTTCCACAGTCTAGCTTTCTTTTGGTTTCATCATTTGGAACAATATAAATGTTTCTCGTGTGTCCACGCGTGTCCACGCATGTCCATGCATGTCCACACATGTGTTTGGAATATACAAGTGTCTCATTGCTCACCCTATTTGATGCTCTCTGAGAATCCTGAATTTCTGGGGCATTCCTTCGATAATGTCATTAAATCAATTATACATATATTAATAAATCACAGTCTCAGTCTTTTGATAATCTATTAATTTTATCTTGCACTCTTATTATTTCTTTTTCTAATTAAAATTTCATTTTTATAATCATCAGAAAGTATTATGTTCAGTTTTATTATGTTCAATTTCATTTAATAATTTATTGCTATTTGATTATATATAGCACTGGAAATTGAACTCAGAGCCTTGAGAAAGCTCTCATTTGGGAATATTTTTTTACCTTACTGTCATTTTCATTGACTCTTTCAATAGCGGTCAAGTATACTCATGAATGGATTAAAGTTGTTCTTCATTTGCGAATCCACAATTTTTAATTTGTGGCATTTTTTGCATAATATCCACCTTTTTCCTGAAACATTGGTTCTAGATGTTAAGGTATGTTCCCCATTTTTAACACAAGACCCTTTGCCACAATCAATAGTATTTTTTATATTTTAGAGTTGCTGGGATATCTGAGTGATATTTTAGTAACTTTCCTTTATTATGTCTTGAGTAAACAACCATGATTTAAGTACTATAAGAATTTCATACATGGAGAAATCGAGACTAAATGAGGCTAGGTAACCTCAATGTCTGAGTGCTGAAGAATGACAAGATGAAGTCAGATAAATTACAGATGCCAATTGCTGTTCATTCTACTGTGCTGCCATTTAACATGATCACAGTGAAATGCTGATGGACAAAGAACTGGAATCTAAAGTACTCAGCTGTCCAGTCTTCCAGGAGATATGTCCCAGGGGATCCAAATATTGGAATGAAGGTTAGTTGGAAGCCATTGTGAACTCATAGGTATGTTCTGATAGTGCTAAACTATTGCAGAAGCCAGATAAGGTAATGAAGACTTAGTAGGTAACTGTCACTGGGACTAGTCTTGCTCCCCTGGCCCACACAGCACAGATCCAGGAGCAGCAAGAGGATCTGGCTTCCATGGTAACCTTTAGCATAATTCATGAAGACCTCTACTTCACCCTGACTCTTCCCTTGGAAAACATTTGCTTTTTCACTGAATAATCCTTTGTAGCTTACAAAATAAGCTCTGTGATTTGTCTCTTTCCTTATTAAAATGAACAAAATTCACAACCCCTTACATTCTAATGCACAGACAAGGATATGCTGGCTGACAGCCAGCATCACAGCTCAGAAGGCTCAGGCAGTGGCACGAAGTGGGGCGGAGTCTGTGCTCTTTAGGGCTATGAAAGCTCAGCTGTGTAAAGATTCCTCCTGGATCATGGACTTTGAGGAGAGGCACCACAGAACCGATGGCCCAACACATTACCTACACAACAATTTAAGTAGAGAAGAGAAGGGCAGCAGGACTCGTAGTATCTCCATAACACACAATTTGCCCTTGGTAAGACGGCCTTACCAAGGGGTGTTTTTTTGTGGCCAGATGTAGGTCCCAGACAGCCTTCTTCTGTTTGAAAGATGGTCTGCAAAGAAGATTTGCTGTTAGGCTGTTAAAAGTTAGATGTCTCAAGCAAACCCATATAACATCTTCTTACTTTTGACTCAATAATATTGTTCCTTAGGAAATAATTCAAAATAAAAATCCACATGAAAAGATGCTACTGATGACAAACGGCATTTATCATATTAGAGTCTGGAGGATCTCCTGCATGAAGTGTCCCATGGCTATTAATATAATTCTGCCCCATATTGAAACTCCAGAAAAAAGAGTGAAAATACCAAGGTTATAACAGATGAATATTTCCCAGGAAAGAAAGGTCATAAGCATTTATATTGAAAAGGCAGAGTAAGCATCTAACATGATAAGAAACAAATGACCAAACGTAAGTAATTCTACATGATTTTAAGAACTGAGAGTGAAGAAGGGGCTCAATGCTTTCCATGGTGCAGAATAGGCAGGTAGAAAAGAACAAGAAATAAACAGACCTCAACCCTAGAAGCTGGTAACACAGTGTGTCTGGGGTTGTCATAAGGAACACAGGCATAGAATCTATGAGTTTGTTAGGTGATAAGAAAGTGTTTTATAAAAATAAAACTTAGCTGAGTTTGTGGCACATGCCTTTTAATCCCAGCCCATGAGAGGTGGAGGCAAGCTATGAGTTCAAGGTTAGCCTGGTCTACAAGGAGAGTTCCAAGCTAGTCATGGATACATAGGAGAACTTGGTCTCAAAACAAAAAGGTCATAGTTATCTGCTTGTTATACAGATATAATGAATTTAAGGTACTCTACATAATATAATAGGTGATGGAATTCATAGATACATGCTATATGTCTGTGTATAATGCCTAAATATAAATAGGGATTGCGGGGATGGATTCACTGTTAAATTCCTCCCTCACAAGCATAAGGGTCTGAAAGCAGTAAAAGTACCAGATATGCTACATGGGCTTATAATCCCAATGTTGAATAGGTAGACATAAGCAAATCCTGAGTCTCACTGGCAAGTCTAATTGGCGAGCTCTTGACTGAAGAAAGAACCATTCTTAAAGGAAGTGAATGATGTTCTTGAAAATGATACCTGAGAATGTCCCTGGCCTCCATGTGCAGGGTCACACTTGTGCACCCTCCCATATTCACACATGCATACACACATGTGGACACACATACATAAACACAAAAATATACAATGTTTTGTACACATACACACACACACACACACACACACACACATATATATATATATATATATATATATATTAGAAGGCACATAATTTCCTGATCTATAGACGTGACAAGAGCCGATTTTTTTCTTCTAATTATCTTTGCCCTAGTTTCTGCTACATGACTCTCCAAACCTTTGGAGTGTGCAGTAGAAGCATTTCTTTTGCATGGTAATGACATATTTAGTGGCTGGGGAGCTCTTTCAATGCTTCTAGATAGAGGCTGGATGCCAGATGGTTAGAATGGTGGCACTTTCAGTCCCCTCTCTCAACCTCTGGGGAGTCATAAGGAATAGAGGTGACTACAAATGGGCAAGAATGTGATTAACTATTCATCTGTTGTAAATCCCTCACACATCTCTTAGGTGGCAGAGTCCACAGTCTTCTAGGTTGTGCCTGATTTGCTCCAAAAAGGTAGCACATCCCAAGGGCACATAATCGTATGCACCGAGGAACATCAGACCTTTTGTTAAGGAACTCTGTCTCTAGCTATTTACTTGTAAGTCCCTTGTGATAAACATGTAAACATAAATGGTGTGTTTTGTAAGATATTTTAGATAATTATCAGTTTAAAGGAAGAAGTCTCAGAATCCCCAGTTCATAGCAATCCCAAGAGAAGAAGCAACCGCCTGGGATCTGCAGCCAATGTCTGAGATAGGGTGTTCTCATGAGACTAAACCTTTAATCCTGTGGTCTATACTAGCTATAGGTACTTGTCAAACAGCTGGATGGTGCTGGAGAATTAATTGTTGGTGTGAAAGACAACATATATACATAGCATTGTTAAGTATGAGCTCGGGATGATATAACATAAATGTGCTAAATCTACTCCTCATTCTAATTTCTATACATGCACATACAGACACACACATGTGCATATGCACACACACAGAATCAGAATTTCAAAAGTTAAACCACAATAATAGAATTTGAAATACCATTGAATGATGATGCATGGTGAATTATTATATGAGTATGTGATGGTGCCTCTAGAATGGTGCATAGGATGGGAGCTGGGACTTCTACAATAAGAGTAGCCAGAATCTATAAGTCATGCATATTCTCAACTTATGGACCCCATATCCTCATGATTACAAGAGAATCATCCCATTCCCCCAAACAAACCATCAGTAAGTGTAGGGATGTTGTAAAGATATTTTTAGATGTGACAAGACTCAGGAATTTTAGTTATTTTAAGTTGCTATTGTGATTTGAATGGTATGAATTAATTAAACTTTCCACCTAACCCTCCAACTGGTATCCAATTAAGAAACAGATCAAAGAATTTGGACAAATAAAATTGTCTTTATTGCTGACAGCACTGAACTGAGAGCCTTACTAAATTCCAGATGGGTCCTAAATATAGAGTTGGGAACAACCTCCTGAATGTTGGGAGTTATACTACAAGAATCACCACGTGGCTTGTCTCTAGGTCTAAAAGACTCCAGCTGTCTCTTAAAGGTGGGTTTGGTCATGAACCATTTATGCTTCATCTTTGAAATGGTCCAGGATGACAACAACTATTGTTAGCCAACTTAAAACCATAATCCCCAAAGTGCCTGAACCAAAGACTCTGATGAGATTTACTTTGGTCTATGTTACTCACTATAGAGGTGGCACCTCCTTCAGTGGGAATCAGGGAGAAACTGGGGCCAACAGAACAGAAGCATTTCCCTAATTCTTCTTTCTTCCCAAGGTGGTTCATGTACCTGCAACATCACTCGGATGATAGTTTGTACACAAAAGTACAAACTATGGGGATCCCAATCCAGGAGCCTCTCAAGCAGAAATCTAGGATGACCAGAATGATTGCATTTTCATCATCCCTCTGGATGGGTCTCAAGCAGTAGCCATGAGAATCACCATGCTAGAACATTTAGTGAAGATTAACTTTCTTTTCTTGAAATTTGAGACTAAAGAAGGCTTGCTCTACCTACCAGCTCCAACTGTACTGAGGATAATATGAGAGGAGTTGAACATAGCCAGGACTGAGGAGAGTAAAGAATAAAGATGGAAGTTCTACAATGGCTGATACACGGTGAGTTCAGAGATCAGTCTGTCTAGATAAAGGTCTGGGGACATGGAGACCAAGAAGGAAGGATTTGATCGTAAGATTAACCCAAATGAGAGTAGGTTTTGAGCTTGTAGTAAAGCACAAAAGGAGGGGATAAAGGAGGAGAAGAAAGGAACAGGAAGAGAAAGGGATGGTCAAGAAAGGAATAGAGGGATGAGAAGATTGCTCAGTGGGTAGAGGTGCTTGCCTCCAAGCTGGACAACTTGTGTTACCTCCCCACAACACACATTCTGTAAAGGCTAATTCATTCTTTTGTTTTAATAGTATTTGGTGCTTGGAGATCACTGATAGCACTTTGTGAATTTTCATAAACTCTTTGTACTGGCTAGTTTTGTGTGTCAACTTGACACAGGCTGGAGTTATCACAGAGAAAGGAGTTTCAGTTGGGGAAGTGCCTCCATGAGATCCAGCTGTGGGGCATTTTCTCAATTAGTGATCAAGTGGGGAGGGCCCCTTGTGGGTGGTACCACCTTTGGGCTGGTGCTCTTGGGTTCTATAAGAGAGCAGGCTGAGAAAGCCAGGGGAGGCAAGCCAGTAAGAAATATCCCTCCATGGCCTCTGCATCAGCTCCTGCTTCCTGACCTGCTTGAGTTCCAGTCCTGACTTCCTTTTGTGATGAACAACAATGCAGAAGTGTAAGCTGAATAAACCCTTTCCTCCCCAACTTGCTTTCTGGTCATGATGTTTGTTCAGGAATAGAAACCCTGACTAAGACAAATTGGTACCAGCGTAGTGGGGTATTCCTGTGACAACCTTACCATGTTTTGGGGAGGATTGTGGAAGGACTTTGGAACTTTGAGCTAGAAAAGCTGTGGAAAGTTCTGTAGGAGCTTGTAAGACAATGTTACGAACAGTGCAAAAGATGGAGGCCTGGCTTGTGAAATTTCAGAGGGAAGATTAAAGACTCTTAAAGTGGCCATGTTTTGATTGTGAAGATTCTATGGTTTTGGTTAGCTGGGGCTGAAGAATCAGCTGTGAGTAACAAGATACCAGAACTACTAAAGCAAACCTTTGTGTTACTGGGACTATTGATGCTGGTTAGCTGGAGCTAAGGAATTAGCGGTGATTAAGAAGAGACCAGTATCACTGAGATGAAATCTTCTTGGAAGTGTTTTCTGAGAGCACAGAGAGTGTTCCAGAGATAGCCACAGTTGTATTTTGTGCTGTGGCTGGACTTGGTACTGTGTAAGAGCCACCCAGATGGTTCTGGTTTTGAAGGCATGAAGGGGTCATGAAGAGCAGCTGAGGCTCTTGGCACAGTGAGAGGCCATGGAAGGTCATTGGTGAAGGTGCAGCCTCAGTTGCAATTGATGGCCCAGGACTTGAAGGGGTCATGCATAGGAGCAGAGGCTTGTCACAATGAAGAGAGCCTATGAGAGGCTATTGCTGAAGCCTTATTACAGTGGAAGATAGCAGCATTTTGGAGTACCATGCCAGTACCACGTGATGACCACCAAGAACAGCAGCAGCAGTGGAGTACAGGCAGCTGGAGCCTAGAATACAAGCTGTGTGCTACAAAGGGCAGGACTGAAGAAGTGACCCAAGCCCTTGGAGGAGCCCAGAAGATTGTGAGTTGGATCCCAGGCATTGAATTATTGGAGTTTGAGTTTTGCTTTTGGTTGTGACTGTGCCCTGATGTGTTTCCCTCTTGAAAGAAGAAGGTATTTTAGTGGAGCCCACAGTTGAGACTTTGAAATTTTAAAAGACTTTGAATTTTAAAGATATTGGACATTTTAAAGTGATTGAACTTTTAATATGTAAAGGCTGTGGGACTTTTAAAGTAATTTAGATCTTGGGGATTAATAAGAAAGTAAGGGTTGAGGCTTAATAGTGATGTGTTTGTGTGTCAAGTTGACAAGGGGTCAATTGTACTGGCTAGTTTTGTGTGTCAACTTGACACAGGCTGGAGTTATCACAGAGAAAGGAGTTTCAGTTGGGGAAGTGCCTCCATGAGATCCAGCTGTTGGGCATTTTCTCAATTAGTGATCAAGTGGGGAGGGCCCCTTGTGGGTGGTACCACCTTTGGGCTGGTGTTCCTGGGTTCTATAAGAGAGCAGGCTGAGCAAGCCAGGGGACGCAAGCCAGTAAGAAACATCCCTCCATGGCCTCTGCATCAGCTCCTTCTTCCTGACCTGCTTGAGTTCTAGTCCTTACTTCCTTTTGTGATGAAGAGCAATGCAGAAGTGTAAGCTGAATAAACCCTTTCCTCCCCAACTTGCTTTCTGGTCATGATGTTTGTGCAGGAATAGAAACCCTGACTAAGACAGTCTTCCATGTCTTGGTACAGAAGTTAGTGTTCTGAGCACCTACAACCTTTATTCTAGCCTGACTGTACTGGGAGTATATGTGACATTCCACATACTCTATAGTTTATTGTTGATCAATGGTTGGTTGTTGAAGAGAAAAAGTAGACAATTCTAGACTTGGAAGCAATCTCCAGACTAACTGCAACTAACCTTCATGTAAGACTTTAGCTTCCTTGGTATTTCAGGCAATTCAGAAAAAAAGAGCAGAGAAGCAACCTCGCTAGTCTAGTTTTTGGACTGTCACTAGTCTTTGCTGGAAGTGAGAACAAAGGGAGCTATCAGATATCTGCGTATTTGATTCTGCCTGGCTCTTCTTATTATTATTTTCATTTGTTTTGCACATTGCTAAAAGATAGAGCCCAAGACTTCTTGCATGCTAGACAAGCAGTATACCACCTAGGCATAACCCTAACCCTTATCTTTGTAGAATTCTTCTTCAGGAAAATTGGCCTCTAAACTCAAGTCTGTGAAGACCTGTTCCATTCATGTGCTCACAACACATGTAGTGAATTCATCTCTGTGTTCTGTGTGGATTCCTCACATTTCCATAATGGATATTCAGATATTTGAATCTTGACTTTTTTCACATGTCCACTTCTTTGCAATATTCACAGTCTGGGTATGTCGAGATCTGATCTACCATGAAGAATGTACTCTTTTCATTCTTTACATTATGGCTGAATCTAGCCTTTATGCTGCTCTGAGTTACGGTTTGTGGTGATTGGCAGCAGTTTTAAGATGCGGGTCCAAGTCTACATCTCCATTCATGTGCCAAGGAAACTCAGGAAAATTACCTTTTCTTTGTCATCCTCTCAATTTTAATATAATTTCAAGCTTAGTCAGAGCTACCTTTGTGGTTTGTGTTGCTTGGTAAGAATCAGAAAACCCTGTGCTGATTGAGCTTATAATTGAAGCCACTTTCTGTCTTTGTGCCACAAAAGCTTAGGTACTTGATTTGGGGTTACTAATACCTTGAAGAGAGTTTTCTAGGTAAAGGGGGAGAAACAGGTCACTGAGCCCATAGAGGTTAAGTATAAACAGAGCACAGAATGTACTTGATTGGCACACAGAGAACAGAGTGAACAGTGGTTAGTAAATAGAAAAGAGACTACTCAAAGCTACTCAGTTATGCTCTTACAAATAAGCAAATGTTATGGCATAGAAATTACATCTCAGTATGGCTGCTTAAAACAGAACAGATGGTCTGGGTCAAAAAGAACCCATTTGTGTAAAAAGATTAAGGAATCACAAACCTGGAACAAGTATCAGTTGTAATCAAAATAGTTTTTATATCAGTAGTTTTGATAGTACTCAAAGCACGTGCATTGTGTTTAATAATTTGAAATTATTAAATTTTGAAATGGGGGAAGTATGTCTTATTTTTCATGAAGCCCTTAGCTAATCCATCTAAGTGAGGACTTTATCAGGGGAAACATAATCATTGAATGCTTTCTGGAAATTTCAGTAAACACTGATCCTTACATCATTTCCACAAATGAGAATGAAAGTCAGGGGTTTCTAGAAAGTATTTCCAGAGTATGGGTACACATCTGCTTTCCATTCAGGAAAGATTATGAAATAGTATAAATTAGGGCTTCTTCATGTGGTGAGATGTACAAAGAATGATGGGTGGCCAACTGGTTTAGTGACTCCATAGCATGTTAGAGTTGGGAGGGCAGGCTTGGAAATTGTTGCCTTTCTGATGAAAGCAGGTTAGCAGGAGGGTGAGGACTCAGAACCTCCTTTTGGGGAAAATGTTTTCAAAAACAGCATTCCAGAGGCAGGTGTGGTACGGAACATCGGAAAGCTGCCCCAGAAGGCTTTCCAACTCCTAACTTCCTTTACTGGCTGGTTTTGTGTGTCAACTTGATGCAAGTTAGAGTCATCAAAGAGGAAGGTGGCTCAGTTGAGAAAATGTCGCCATTAAATCCAGTTGTAAGGCATCTCCTTATTAATGATCAATGGAGAGAGTCCAGCACATGGTAAGTGGTCCTCAAGGGCTTGAGGTCCTTGGTTCTATAAGAAAGCAGGATGAGCAAGCCATGGGAAGCAAGCCAATAGGAAGCACCCCTTATATGGCCTCTGCATCAGCTCCTGCCTCCAGATTCTACCCCTAAGTTCTTGTCCTGATTTTCTCCAGTGATGGACTATGTTCTGGAAGAATGAACCAAATAAGCTCCCTCTCCCCCCAACCCCAACTTGCTTTTTGGTAGTGCTGGTTCAATGAAGCAATAGAAGCAATAACTAAGACAGTTCCTAAGAATTTTTATGTCTGTGTGGTGTCCTCAAAGACTCATTGCTAGTGACTTAATCCCTGTCTGTTGGTACTATTGAAATGTGAGGGACAATGAGGATGCTGATCTAATGTATGGACAATTCCCCTAGTATGTTCTTACTAAGTGGGCCTAGTTGGAGGAAGTAGGTTATTAGAGGCATGTCTTTGAAAGATCTCTCTTTCTCCTCCTCCTTCTTCTTTCCTCCCTTTCATTAGTTTACCATGAAGCTAGATGCTTCCTTTGACCTCATATTCTGCCCCCCAGATGCTCTGCCTATGCAAACCCCCAAAGGACAGAGCTTCCATAGTCTTTTGTAACTGTGAGCAGAACTCACCTTTCCTCATTGAAGTCGTTTTACCTTGGAGATTCCAATCCCAGAAGTGAAAAAAGTTTAGTGACATAGTGAGGGAAGATCATGTCCTCCGTTGTGGCTCAAACAGCACAGGGATGCCCTATTTAAGAATTGCACTAATGTTCCCAACCAGGGAAATATTAACAGTTCAAATGTTTGGTAATTACCCAGGAATACTGAGAGCACTAACCAAACATGATAGCCAGCCTTGCATACACAAATACCAAAACCTACCCACACATACAGGAGATATGTACAATTGGTGTACACTTATATTGTTTTCTAAAATTTCTAAAGTATGGAAACTCTTAAAGCAAAAACACAACCACATTTGATATACAGCTCTAATCTCATGCTCCCATTACAGACCCTCTCTTCCTTCAGAGGCAACTCTTATCCCTCTGGTGTATATCTCCCTTACCTTACCTTTTCTGTATATTACACACACACACACACACACACACACACACACACGCAATATGTGTGTGTATGTGTATGTGTATGCAATGTATAGTTTTCTGTGCCTTAAGAGTTTTTCATAAACAATACATTTGAGAAACCATTCTCATACATGTTGCTTTTAAATGTTGAAAAACAGTACTTAAATCTTTTGGCCCGGTATGTCATAATTTATTTTACCATTCCCTTAATCATAAAGAAGTCTGCCCACCCCATTTTACTATCCATTTTCAATAAACAACTCTGTAGTGAAAATTCCTGGACAAACCCTTGGGCATATAATTTTTCTAGGGAATAAACTATACTGTACAGTTTCTGGGTTACAGGATAAGCACACGGTTGATTTTAATAAATATTGTTAAAATGCCATCTTAAAAGACTGTATCAAATTAGACACCCACCACAGTCTTAACCTATTCTGGGAAAACCATTTTGGGTGGTAGGAAATTTTAAACCTCTGGATCAGAGCTCTTGGTTTTTGGGGCTTTGTGCCATGGGAGCTCAAATGTCCACAGAAACATTCCTCCCAGGAGGCCAGCAGACCAGACTCAACCACATTCAACACAGGTCAGAAAAGACCATACTGAGGACTGGGATCTCTCATAGGACTCAGGAGAAGGAAGCTGATTCCCAAGCCCTCCTTTTTGTTCTTCCTGGGAACATAATAATCAAAAGCTAAAACTAATCCTTCTGTTCTAATGTGAATGCTGGGAGGCAAACCTGGCCCTTCTGCTGCAAGAAGAGTAGGTGCTCTCCAAATGGCTTATGGGAAAAAATAATTCTTAGTTCTTAGCGAGTGAGAAACTTCAGCCAGACTTCTATATGGGGATCTTCTCCTTTCCATATTCCAGTAGTTTTCTCTAGCTTTCTTTCTATCTTGCCCTGTTTTCCCTTCTGATATTTTAGTCCCTCAATTTTATATGTTGGTAATGGTTGAATATCTATTTTGTGAAACTTCTTTACTTCCTATCAAGAGAATAGGCCTCAACTGGCCTTTTCTAGGGAGAACATGATGTGGTTCGTCCTTGTTTGGAGAGTAGAAGATCTTCGTTTGATGCGAATCTCTAAGAGAGAGTGTTATTCAAAACATCAAGCCATATAAACCACAAAAGTGCACAGTAGACTGTTTTGCTTAATCCTACACTAACATCCCAAATGGGACTAAGTTCTTTAAGCTTAAGGCAGAATCTGACATGGATCGAATCTAGCTGTGCAAAAAAGCGAAAGGACCGTGAATACATTATGCTGGTTGTCGGGAATATATCCACAGCACTCTAGTAATGGCTCAAGACATGCCTTGTGCTACTGACACAGTGTCAAGGGCCACCTGGTTGTATAGCATGGCTGCTTTCATTAGTCTGACTTCAGAGTTTATGATTTTGGCTCTTTGAGCTATAAAAACCATATTGATGTTTATATAAGAATGTGGCAACACGGGTATTGCCTGAGCAACCACATCTTAAAGATTTCCTTTTCAGGCCTAACCTATTCTCATTTTCACTCATGGACAAGGTCAACAAGCAATAGCAGCAGCAGCAGCAGCAGCAACAACAACAACAACAACAACACCCTTTAAGTCATATAATGGTTTTCAACTCTCCAGTCATTTGGTCTATAGATATCAATTCCTGAATCTCAACCCTGTCAGTACTGATTGAATTAGTTTGGGGTGTAATATGGGCAGATGTTTTTATATAAAGCTTTTTAGATGATTCTATAGTACATGACCCAAGTGGAGAATCTTTGCTTGTTTTATCTCTGTAACATCACCAGTGAATTTGCTAGAAGAGCTGATTGGTAGGCTCTTTCCAAGAGCTACTAGGTGGAATGTTTTGGGCAGGTCCAGCATCCTGTCTCTTTTGAGCTTCCATATAACATTGATGCATGTTCCAGCACAAGATTCTGGAGTCTAGACACACAATTAGATACCTTTTACCACTAAATGCTATACTATCATTGTGGGACACTGGCTACCATGGAAGAGGAAATGAAATTTCTCACTAGGGAAGTCAAGAGGAACTGATGATGCATATCCTACTGCTTGGCAAGATGAGGGCAGGAAACTAAAGTCTACCTCTCCTGCGGGGCTATTTCAAGAAAGTCTCTTTGCCTTCCTTCCTCCAAAAAAGTATTGAATATCTATTCCAACAAAGGTGGTGTTGGGTCTGTGGCAGCAGAGGGGAATTTGGAGAAGGCGTGCCTTCTCAAGTACAAGATGCAAAGGGCTCCAAGGCTCTGTTGGAGGGTATTTACTGCGATGTCTGTCAGACAGAGAGAATTCTGCAGAATTTCTCCCTAATGATAGAAAAGAAAGGGGACCAGTGTGAATTAGAATCAGTATAGATGTAAATAAGATGTTGGTGTCATAGCGACATGACTCAACATGCAGTTTGTTATCATTTTTGTACACAAGAATCATGTCAGGTGTAAAGAATAGCATCCTAAAGGCTGATATAGTGGATGAAGGTTAAGCATTAATGTCAGGTTCACCTAGGTTTATATCCTAGTTCTACTACAGACTATCTATAAATATAGCAAATTTACAGAGCTCGTTCACTGAAAATTCAATTCTCTCATGCATAAATTGCAAGGTGCTAACACAAGCTGCCTTGTTGATTTGTCTGAGGAACACAAATAGGGCTTGGCACATGGGCAGACAAGTACTGGGGTTTTCATAAATAGTAGCCTCTATATTGTACATATTGACATTATTTAGCTAGCTACTTAACAAGTAGTTATTGGGTGCTTGCTCTGGCCCAGATACTGCTTGACAATGCCAAAACTAAGCTGGTGGAAAACAGTTATTTGCTTAGGAGCTAAGAGTCCTATCCAGGAGACAGATATTACAGTCATCACATAAATAAATAGAGTCTGTAATAAATGGAATATAAAAGGAACACAGAGGCAAATGATAGAAAGTGGGGTGTAATTCAGGAGGAGATATGTCATGAACTTCCAGAGAGAGTGCCATTTATACAGGTGTCTGATGGGTAAATAAATAGTTATGATGGAGAGCACAGCAAAAGCCAATCAGAAAGGTCTCAGACAGCTCTTGTAAATGTCCTGTGGCAAGCAGGAGCATTGAAAAGCTGGATTGTCTAATGAAAACTGAGCTCCCAAAACAGGTGAGAGTGTGTGACACAAGACTCATTTGGAAAGGAAAAAGGCAGATATACCAAGGGCGTCACCTCCTCAACTCTGCACAGTGATGCCAAGGACAGCAGGCTGCTGCTGTGTATTCGTCTTTACTAATGTATTCCATTCAGGGTTTCCTCAAGATGAGTGGCAGCCACACATACTATGATATCACACTGGGCATAAGACTGTGGTTTGTTCTGCCTGTTGCGGCGTAGGAGACTCGGTCTGATCTTAGAGTAAGGGATAGTCCCTTCAGCGTTGGCACCCATGACTGCAAAGCCCTTTAGCCTTTTTGTTCTTTCCTCTCTTTGGGGTTTCAACAATGTACAGACGCTGACTGTACAGAGCACTTTACTCCTGGACAATGCCAGATTCCGGAAAGCTCCGATCCTGGTAGAAAGATGAAATGAACCATCCTTGTTTTCCATCCAAATTTCTCCATGTTTTTACTTACTCGGCTGCCAGTTCCTCCAGCAGCAGCAGCCATTGCTACAGGCTGACATGTTTTATCTTTATTGCCTGGGTCCACTGTTGTTGGAAGACTTTCCAACACCTGGGGTACATATGGCTTTTGATGGAAAAATGTCTCCCTTGGTACGTCCTTGTAGGAACCATATATATCAAAACTCAGCTCCCCGGCTACCCTTCCAGTCAAACATGCATAAATGTCCAGGAGAGAGAAAAGTCATGCAGAAGAACTATATCTCTTAGTAAAATCTTTAAAGAGTTTCCATTTATTTCTAATAAATCCTCTGTGAGTGAATGCCGTGGAGTCCTTTCTTAAGTCCTTTCTTAAGACCTCCAATCCTTTCCCTTGATTATGACTATAAAAGCACTGTATCCAACACAGCCTAATCCATCTTTGTCTTGACAGCGGGAGGCATTGTGCTTTATTTCATTCATCCTATTATCCAAGCTTGTGTTTAATAAATAGACTTCCACTGAAATACTTCTTCATATATAAGTCTGATAAAGATTAGCCCAGATATTAACTTGTCTTAAAGTGCCATCTTTTTGAAGAGTCTGTTCTATAGTTTTAGACTTTAGATAGAAGTAAAAATTGGCAGGGTGGGGGAGTGGTTTGACACAACACTGTAAGTACAGTGTAAACTCTAGAATTAAATAGTTCTTCCACCTTCAAGTCTACCCATTTCTGTACTACCTCTAGAAAGTAATGTTCCCTCTCTGAGAATGCTTCTGTTTGTTTCCCTGCTAGGTGTGGGTAATTATACACAACTGAAACCTTCAAAAAGAATCAGACCCACAAGCTTAATGCAGTGCCTCGCAGTTCTTATACACCCACTGCATTTTATGTTATTATTTCCTTCAGGTTTCTAACCTATTAGCCGCAGGCCCTTCTAGCCAATGAGAGCAATATATTTTTAAGCATATAGCATATGCTGTGAAGTGCTGAGTACTTCCCATGAATTATCTCATTAAACTTTTTCAGTAAGTATGTGAAATAGTCTTTATTGGTGTTGCCATTTTACAGATGAGGAAATCAAGAGACAGAGATATTAATTCCGTGGTGCAAGGTCCTGTGGCTTGTGAACTGTAGATGTTCTATGAGGATATTGTCTTCTTTACTGTGCCTCCTCACTGGGTGAATGAACCAGAGCCATAAACAGAGGATGGATGGACTGGGAGCAGAAGAACCTCTTTTAGATGCTCAGTTGTCCTCCTCAATGGCAAGGTGCCCATTTCAGACATGGCTGCTCGGGGCTTCGGTACTAGACCAGGACTGCTATTGAGGGTCATGTTTATAATCTGGTGAAATATTAGAAGCTGCCTGGAATTTGGGATCTATCAACTCTCATTCTAGTAGGCTGAAGAAGTAAATGATCTTCCATAATTATGGTTAAGTGTTCTGATAGTCAATTGACCTCCCGGGGGATCCTCTGTGGCAGTCACTCAGCCAGCAGGTTTTGAGATCTGTCCTCATGAGAGGTTGCTGATGTGATATTGGGGAAGCCACTTGTCCCCTCTGAGCTCAGCTACTTCAGCATCATTATTGCTCTCACCAGTAACAGAAAACAACATCAGCCAAAGACATACGCTGGAATAAGACATGTTTGTGTGACTTTTGCTTGTACAAAGAATTCTTCACCATAACCAACATATATATTAGCACTTTGAGAGAATCTTATTTAAGTAGCCAAAGTAAATTGTCAGCACCAGGGGTCCTAAAGGAGAATAATGATGTCATCTAAGGCTGTTGGCATTGCACCCAGAAACTCCTGTCACAGGATGGAAGTTACTGAGAGTAGGGTGCAGCAGAGCAAGGTTTCAGGTTCATGAACACATATAGAGTCTCTCTAATGAAATAGTTTATAGGTTAGCTCCTGGTATTAAGGAAAGAAGAGCCTTAAATGCAACCTAAGTCAGGAGTCTTCCAATGTATCTGTAAAGGCAGCTTTTGTTTTCATAAGCCAATGGCCAATGTCTTCAACACACCCAACAAACATTTTTAATGAAGGACCTTTGAATTTTACATTTAAAATATTTTATAAAGTCTTTTTCCTTCTCCCCATGCTTCCTAACAAAAGAAAGAAATAGCTGGACATGCTCTGTGAACTGTAGCTTGCCTACTTGTCCCAGGATCAGATGTTTAAGGCATAGATGCTAGAGTCAGACCACCTGAGTTTACATTCTAGATTTGTCATATCACAACCCCATGACCTTGGGCTAGTTTCTCAACCTGACTGTGCCTGTTTTCTCATGTGTGTGAAGTGGGTAAAGCTGTCATGGGATATAACTGTTAACCCACTGAAACCTGGTCCACAGACAGCAAGAGCAAGTTGTTGCTGTTGTCATTACCATCTTCCTATATTTTTATTATTTCTCCTGTTGTACTAACCCACAATTCCTCACAACCTAGTGAACTGTAGATGTTCACTAGTGGTCTGTCCCTCTGCAAGGAAGCCTTTCTATGGGATTCCTGAGATTTATAGATGGTGACTTTTCTGAAGTGTTTGTCACAAATGCAGATTACTAGTACCTCCCAATTTGCTGATTTATGTCCTGAGAATAAGCATTCACGACGCTTAGCTGATGGTTTTCTAGCCCATGGAGTTTAGGGTTCACTGCCTAAAGAGTTCCCCATATCCTCCCATGGAATCAAGATTTCCAGGCTGGAAGATGGAAGACAGACACCAACCACTGAATCAATTGGAAGTCTAGTCCGCCCTCAACCCCATGGAAGGCTAAACTCCAGTGGTTAAACACACAACCCAGATTTCTCCAAGACATGGGGTGGAGGATTGACTGATGACCAAGCAAACATGGTGATGTAGAGATCCAGGGTGTGTGGTTAGATTCAGAGGGGATAATTAATTCTCTGCAGAGAATGAACTTGGGTGAACTTTGTGGATTTGGAAATGAGTGTGGAAAGGCTGGCCTGACAGTGGGCTAGGCTTCCCTCCAGAACAGTTTGGTCTGGGAGATGTACAAGCTCTAAACCCCCATGATGAAGAGTGAGCACCCCAGGGTGCAGCCACTTGGGAAATCCTTTAAGGCTCTACTTTCCTTAAGCACACAGACCTCCATTTACTTTCTGATATATGCAGTAAGAGTAAATATATGAGGTAGGAATAACATTTTAAGATGAACACTTCCAAATAGTACCGATTCATGAGGTAAAATTTAAAAGCACTTTCTCTATTGAATCCCCTTCACCAAAGATAAACATAATTGTTATTTTCTTTGATGTCCTTTGAGAAATGTCTTAAAAATATATATTAAAAATGTCTGGATGGGGTAGCTAGAAATACATTTTGCTTGCATGGATAGAATCTACAATATTTACTCTGGGTAACCACCTCACTTGAGATAAATTATACCCTAAAGCAAATGTTCTCTTTTAATTCCAAAGGCACACTCTTTTATTATTTCTGGGTTATCAGCCTCTTTTCTTCCAATTCTATAACACCATTTCTATACTTAGAAATTATTAATGAATGAAGGATCTCATCCAAATAACGATGGATCCTTATAGATATAAATCTCTCTCCTGTGGTCCAGTGAGCTGACTCAATGAGCAAAGATTTCCTACCTCCAAGATGATGATGATCTGATTTGATACCCCATGACCCACTTGGTGGAAGGAGAGGACTGCTTTCCAAAAGATGTCCTCTGACCTCTGTATGCAAACTGTGGCATATGTGTAGCTGCACATATGCACATACATATTCATACTAAATGATTAAGTAAATAACCTTTTAATAAAATGAATATACTTCTTAACACAAAATCAATGTAATTCCAAAGCCTTTCACTTGTTCCCTAAACCTATCTGATGTGTCCCTGGGATCTAACAGTTCACATTGCTTCATTATCTCCTACATCAATTTCCCCCTTTCTCTATAGAAAGTTTCCAGAATATGTGAGACAGATGCCAAACAAAGAGAGAAACATGATGGCTAAAAGACATATCAAGTGCCCTGCCATCTGGGGTTATCCAAACTCACAACTGAGAGATCATAATAAGGTTTAAAAACTTATTTAGGTAGTGTAGCCAAACCTTGGTTAGCTCACAAAATCTACTCTATCCTAGATGTCATTGCTCATTTTGGGAGTGGTGGAGAGATGTCTCCAGTTGGGAATCGGAGGACATCCAGAAGACAGAGGGTAGGAAAATGGTCAGAGAGACTCTCCAACCATAGACCAAGAGACCCGATATCATGTGTCAGAAGAATTTGACAGTGGGTGAGTGAAATGAGTCCTCATGAACACTTAGTAACAAGGCGCCAATATGAGGTCACCAAGGCGACGCCATCCCTTGATAACCACATTTCCCTTCTCCATGCCATTACCAGACTGGCAGATCAGGAAAATACCATAAACACAAAAGATTGGGGAATTCAGAATAAGATTTTGCAAAATCCTTTCTGAACACAGGGTGGTATTTCATTTGGTTGAGCTGATGCCTAGATGGTGCCAACAAATACATGTATGTCTGGCCGTTAGTGGGCCATCCCAAGTGGCATCAGGATACTTCCATGAAGTCCTACAAAAGACTGACTTCCAGGAGGAAAATGTCAGAGAAGTTTAGTCCCAAAGAATACAGCATTTCCAAGAAGTGTGAACCTCGATTACTAGAGTTACAAACTGATATTAGGGAAAAACAGAAAAATATAAATAGGGTATACAGTCAGTGAAGGAGAGACATGAAAAGTTGTAGAAAATAAAGAGAAAAGGGAGAGTTCTGGATGGTCAAGTGGCATAAGAGAACATTTCTCCCAGGGCCACAGCACCATCTCAGTGACTACATTTATACTGAGCTTCCTGTGTGGGAAAACTTTACAGACACTGTAAAATAACATCAATGAGTAGGCATAAGGTCTGCTCTGTTACAAGGAATAAATTTTGATGATTCTCAAGGATCTTCAAAAATCCAGACACTCTCAGTTGTCTCGACTAATAGTCATCCAGACAACTGTCCCTAAAAATTCAGGGAAACGTTGGTACATTCTGGACATTTGACAATTTGCCTTTCTTTAAACAATGACTAGGTAAGAGATAGAATGACAGTGATGTTCATTTAATTTACTGTCACCACTTATTTACCCTGGGTTTAGCTATGTGACGTGACCTGGGACAAATGACGAATATTAAGCACCACTTCTGGTCTTTAAGAACTCCACCATGAAGAAAATGTTTCCCAAGAGGTGGTGCACAGACTTTGTGATCAGAATCAATGATGCTTGTGTGAAAAACAGAATTTTAAGACATTCAATAACATTTTGAAGGTTCCCACTGTCATAGTTTGAAGTGGAAATTAAACTCTGAGAGAGCAGTATAAGAACTCTAACCCTAAGCCAGAGGTAGAAAATACTTACATGTATGTTTGCATGCAGTGCTGGGTAAGCATCTGTGTCCATATAAATTGTCTAGACTAATATGGTCCTATGTGTACACAAGTGCTGGGAAAAAGAGTGCATACCAAGTCACACAAAATGCTATGTTTGGCTCAATTTCCCAATTAGAAAAATGAAAGGTGCAAAACCCAGTTTCTCTGAAAACAAATGTTTACAGCCCAAGTAGATCAAGCCAAAGGAACAGAAAGAGGCAAGAAACAACTGCTATGACTGCTTACTTTATGATCCAAAGGTGATAAAATAAACATTAATATCTTTATCATATGTTAACTTTATAATGATCACTTTCAATTATATATATATATATAATCATACTTATCATATATATTTGTCTCCTGCTCCCCTTCCCTTCTCTGCTAACATTTCTCCCTCCTCCATTATTTATTTATTTGTTTGTTTATTTGTTTATGTATTTATTTACTATCTACTTATTTATTTTAATGATCCAATGAATTTTATTAAAGCTGTTTACAGAATGTTGGATGATGAATTAGTTACAGGAGCATGTGTTCCCTACTAGTGGGTATACCACTGGAGAAACTATCTCTTCTTTCCTAGTAGCCATTAATTGCCCACAGATCCTCAAAGAGGTGTGGGACCTGCAGGCTCACTCTCATTATCTGCCTTTCTGTGAGAACTCATGATTCCTTCTCCCTTTCTGGGAAGGAAGTAACAGCTTTGATACTCAGTGAGATGGTTAGCAAAAATAATATTGGGAGTCATGCAGATCTAGTTTGTACTTTTATTTGGACTGCAATTCTTAAACCTATATGACCTTGGTCAATAAATATGCTAACTAAGCTTAGGTACTCTTATCTAAATAATGGATGTGTCAATAGCGTCATTTGGGACACTGAAATGTTGACATCGCTCTAGCTGATGCATTGCCAGTAAGTAGTAAAGAATACTTGAGAGAGTTGATGTTCCATAAAAGTAAGTGTGAGATCCAGAAGTAGGAGGCTTGCCTGCTTTCTTATTGGTGCTCCACAGTTTCAGGCACATCCTCATGGATTCTCAGAAGTCACCTCACCTGTGCTCCTTCCTATAATGGCAGCTTTAGCTTGTTCCTTACAAGACTCATTTCTCAAGTCATGACTTACCATGAAGATGTCATTCTTTCAGTCAGCAGATGTGGTCAAGCAAAAGGCTGCCCACAGGGTCCAAGGGTTAAGAAACCTTTGACTTTGAAAAACCATCAACTCTCCACACTGGTGTCCTTAGTTGTGTGGGCTGAATTTCTTGGTTGTCTCTGGTTTCTCAGGATTTTATTTATCATTGGAGTTGTGATGACAGGCCTGTCTTCCCCAGAAGGGTCTTATTCTCACCCACTTGAATCACTAAGAATAAATAGCTCTTGGGGGTGGGGGTGGGGGGAGGGGTCAGTCATTCAGAGATTGTCAGGAGAAGGTCAGTCCCAAAAGCATTGGTTTTGATGCAGTTCCCTTCTCCTGTGAGGGTGCCACATCAGTTTGAAACAGACAACAGACATGGTCTCACCACCAGCCCTTCCCCAAATGCACCCAAGAACACGACGAGGGTAGCATTCAGTTCAACTTTACATGTTCTAATGGCTCCCGACCTACCAGGTTGCCATATGTTCCGAATACTTCTATTGCCAGATGTATGTCAAAGTTTTCTTTTTTAAAATGCAATTTTACCCAGAATTTATTGGCACCCCACAATGCTGCTTCTTGGCTGCGGAAGAGGCTTTTCTGCCATTTGGGCCCAAAATAGAAACCACACACAACCTTGACAGTAATCAAGACCAAGGAGAGAGAACATGTAGCTATTTATAAGGCCCCTCAAGGTGAGCTCTTCCTTTGTGTTTCTGCACTGAGAACTCAATCCAGAGTTGGTGAGAGCAGCACTTACCATGTGTAACTTCCTTGAAAGTGGGTGAAAACTGAAAATAGGTGAAATTGTGGTCCTATACATAAAGGCTATCACATAGAGTGTTAAAAAAGACCCTGAGATCATCACAAATTGGAGTTGTATTTGAAAGTCGTATGGTGTGCTTGCTGTCAGTTTTTGTTCTTTGCTGCTTTAGCAGGTGGACACTCAGCCTTTCCTGACTGGTTATACGCTGCGCAAGGGAGGCAGGAGGCCATAGGACTCCAGATGCTGTGTAGAACGGAGAAGAACTCTCAAGAATTGTATTCAACAGAAGGGTAATGATTCCATAATGTGGCTTTGGCAACCTGAAAGCACTTTCGGGGATTGGAATCACATTCATATTCTAAAATTATAAACACCTTCATTTGGAGAGTTGGGACACTCGATCAACATCTGCGTTTCCTTTTCACATCCCAGAAGGTAGGATGTCAGCTTTAGTAAGCCTGGCTTTTTAGTCAGCCCCACTCTGAGGAGGAGAGGGTCCACAGACTCCAGAAATCTGATGTCTGCTTCCATCTACTACCTTTCAAAGCTGGTACCTTTCTCCTTTTACTTTGGACATGCCACACCTCTCCACTCCAAGGCTGTTTCTCTGTTATCTGCTACATTTGTTATTTGTTTCAGTGATGCTGGATAGAAACACTCTTGCCTGTTCAAATCTGCCAATGAAAAACTCAACCCTTTGAGACAATGGATGGTAAAGGCAAGTTGGCTGAAGAAAGCTCCAGCATACAGCCACCATTTGGCATTAAGCTAATGTCAGTTTGTACGCATGCTGCCTCTCCTGAGAACTGCTCTAGAGAAGAATTTAGGGGACTTTAGGGCAGATCTGGCTAGCAGCTGGTGTTAGGATGGAGTTTTCCCTCCAGAGTAATCAATTACAGTTTCCCAAGACGAGCTCATGGAACGCAGCCAGCACAGTGGGTTGAAGAAGCTGGAAGTTGGAACTCTACCCCAGATGCAGGGCTCACCCCATGTACATGTGGAGATGGCAAGGCAGACATACAGAAGAAACACTGACTTTATCTTACAAAAATCATGAAAATGATACTAATGATCATATACATAAAAGTTTGTTTGTTGGGTAATATGGAAAGATTAGGAACCAATCAAGCATGTGGATCTAAGAGATAATCCATTGTAACTGGCAATTAATAAGCATCTGTTCTAATAGAAGAAGTCTTGTGTACCAAACATGATACCACTAAAGAAGTTTCCAGAAGTTGCCACCCAGACATTTGCTTCTATAAGTCTAAAGCCACAGTCTAAAGAAATACAGAATATTAACTATAATAGTAAATTAAGTAGGCATGAAGATAATGGTTCTTGTTTTTCTTTTCTATTTGTTTCCTGAACATATAATATGGGTCAGGTACATTGTTTCATATAACTTCTTTCATTTTTATACATATAATTCTTTTCAGTTCTTAAAAACCTACAAAATGGATAAGATGATCTCCCATTTATGAAGAAACAGCAACCCTGGGACTGAGATAAGTCATACACTTATTTTGGATGCAAATTGTTGGTAATAGCAACTAATCTCTCAAATGAAGACAAGAACATAAAGCATGAGCATAGTGTTTTAGATGACATGATAGTATACTTAAGTGACCCAAAAACCTCCACCAGAGAACTCCTACAGCTGATAAACAACTTCAGCAGAGTGGCTGGTTATAAAATCAACTCAAGCAAATCAGTTGCCTTCCTATACTCAAAGGATAAGCAGGCTGAGAAAGAAGTTAGGAAAATGACACCCTTCACAATAGCCACAAACAATATAAACTATCTTGGTGTGACTCTAACCAAACAAGTGAAATATCTATACGACAAGAACTTCAGGTGTCTGAAGAAAAAAATCAAAGAAGACCTCAGAAAATGGAAAAATCTGCCGTGCTCGTAGATCGGCAGGATTAATATAGTTAAAATGGCCATCTTGCCAAAAGCAATCTATAGATTCAACGCAATCCCCATCAAAATCCCAACTCAGTTCTTCACAAAGTTAGAAAAAGCAATTCTCAAATTCATCTGGAATAACAAAAAACCCAGGATAGCTAAAACTATTCTCAACAACAAAAGAAATTCTGGGGGAATCAGTATCCCTGACTTCAAGCAATACTACAGAGAAATAGTGTTAAAAACTGCATGGTACCGGCACAGTGACAGACAAGTGGACCAATGGAATAGAATCGAAGATACAGAAATGAATCCACACACCTATGGTCACTTGATCTTCAATAAAGGAGCCGAAAACATCCAGTGGAAAAAAGATAGCCTTTTCAACAAATGGTGCTGGTTCAATTGGAGGTCAGCATGCAGAAGAATGCGAATTGATCCATTCTTATCTCCATGTACTAAACTTCACTCCAAGTGGATCAAGGACCTCCATGTAAAACCAGACACACTGAAACTAATAGAAAAGAAACTGGGGAAGACCCTTGAGGACATGGGCACAGGGGAAAAGTTCCTGAACCAATCACCAATAGCATATGCTCTAAGATCAAGAATTGACAAATGGGACCTCATAAAATTACAAAGTTTCTGTAAGGCAAAGGACACTGTTAAAAGGACAAAATGGCAACCATCAAATTGGGAAAGGATATTCACCAACCCTACATCTGATAGAGGGCTAATATCCAATATATACAAAGAACTCAAGAAGTTAGACCCCAGGGAACCAAATAACCCTATTTAAAAATGGGGTACAGATCTAAACAAAGAATTTTCACCTGAAGAAATTCGGATGGCCGAGAGGCACCTTAAGAAGTGCTCAACATCATTAGTCATTAGGAAAATGCAAATCAAAACAACCCTGAGATTTCACCTTACACCAGTCAGAATGGCTAAGGTCAAAATATAATGGAGGCTCTATCATAGCAGCCTTGTTTATAATAGCCAGAAGCTGGAAAGAACCCAGATGTCCCTCAAAGGAGGAATGGATACAGAAAATGTGGTATATTTACACAATGGAATACTACTCAGCAATTAGAAACAATGAATTCACAAAATTTTTAGGCAAATGGTTTGCTCTGGAAAATATCATCCTAAGTGAGGTAACCCAATCACAAAAGAATACACATGGAATGCAATCTCTGATAAGTGGATATTAATTAACCCAGAAGCCCTGAATACCCAAGGCACAAATTGCATAACAAATGACTCCCATGAAGAAGTATGGAGAGGGTCCTGATCCTGGAAAGGATTGATCTAGCATTGGAGGGCAATATAAGGACAGAGAAAAAGGAGGGAGGTGATTGGAGAATGGATGGAGAGAAGAAAGTTTATGGGACAAATGGGGAGGAGGGGACCTGGGAAAGGGGAAATCATTTGGAATGTAAACAAAGAATATAGAAAATAAAAATATTAAAAAATATGAGCATAGTGCATTGAAAAATTGTGAAATTTTTCAATTAAGACAGAATCACTGGGTTTTTTATTTCTCCTTGGGCTCCTGTCTGGCTTGCTGTGGTCTAGTTCCAGTTGGCCAAAAGGCTTTCCAAAACTTAGACGTCAGTCCATGGTGTATTTGACCTGAGAGATCTGATTTTTGTGGTTAGGATCGGAGATTGACCCTTGCTAATGTGGGTGGCAGGCAGGAGTTGTCAGGAGAAGCATCTCTTGCCCAGATCTGTAAGTAGGTTAAGGCAGAGCAGATGTGTGCGGCCCAGAGAATAATGGCAGAGGGCCAAGTCTCAGATGCTGGACAGGAAAATCCAACTGGCCTCAGGGAGCTAGTTGTGAAACCCTGAGATTAGAAGGCCACTGCAGAGAGAGAGAGAGAGAGAGAGAGAGAGAGAGAGAGAGAGAGAGAGAGAGAGAGAGAGAGAGAGAGAGAAAATAGCAGCTAAAGAGTGAGGCTGGAGTCAGGATTGGCGGCATCCCTGCCTTTCCTAAGGGTTCTTATGAACTCTATGTGTAATGATGTTCAGATGAGCAGGCTGCTGCATGACAGGAACCAAGAGTGGAAAGAGAGGCATCCTGGACCACAGACCTTTGGCTCCCTAGCACTCCAGATTGGCAACCAACATAACCAGGACTTGGAACTCACAACCACACCACACTTTCCTAAGCCCGGAGAAAGAATGGTTGCCTCGCTCCCTTACATAATTCTGCCCACAGTCCCATCCCTGCAAGCATCTGGCAGAGTACATTGATAGCTCCCCGAGGACAGGATGGACCTTGGCTTCTAGACAGAAAGATTTCCTTCTCTTGCATCCTCAATGGCCTAACAAGAATGCTTCACTAATTAAAGCTTTTACACCCCCCTTTGCATTAAGTCATTGGATTAAGTGCTTGTCTGCAGGAAGGCATTGACAGAGCACAAGAGCTTGGGATGGGGATGAAAGTAGGAGATAGGTTTTTTGATGGGGGAAATATGGAATTTCACTTACAACTGAGGAAATGCAAAAACTGCTGGAAGGCCATACTGGAAAGCATCCCAAATATCCCAACTTTACTGCCTGTTGCAGTAACAGACAGATAGCATAAGAGATGCTTCCCTAGGTACCTAGGTTATATACAAAACATTGTTTCGGAATCTGAATCTGAAAGACAAGCCTAGAGATGTGAAACCTGAAGAGCCTGCTACTCTCACTGGTCCACTGACCTTTACAGAACAGAAGACCTCAGTGGGAAATACTCTGTTTTTCATGGTATCACCAGAGTCACAGGTCCCCATCACCACACCAAGTGCTGATGGCCTTTCTTCCACCAGCTCCACTTGCCACACATAAAGGCTTAGGCACGGAGCCAGCGAACATGCTTGACTATTGGCACCTTGAAATGGAAGTAAATCCCCTTCTTTCTGATTTATTATTTCCTGTTCTTCAAAGTAAAGGGGAGGCAGCAATGCTTGACATATTTAAGCAGTTAGTCACTCTACAAATCCATCTCTTGTCTCACCCCCAATTCAGGGGAATAATATTTTTTCCTTGAGTTACATGAGGCATGATAGAAAGCTTTTCAGAACCTTGTCCACCTTAGAACCAATTTCTTGTGGTAAATTTCTCAAAAATCCTTCACAGCTTCTAAAATAAGTGCCTGGGCTTTGGAAATAGGATGTTCCATGTGAACAACAGCTCCTTTACTCCCTTGTGAATCCAACCACACACACACACACACACACACACACACACACACACACACACACACCTCTTTGTCCATCATTTCTCAGTCTTCAGTTACAACTCCATCCCATCTAAAGCACCGCCACACCACTGTGCTCTGGCAGAAGATGAGCTATGTTTCAAACCTTGGGGGCTTTACTATGAAGCATCAGTGTTAAAAAAAATATCAAGATGCCAAGAAATTTCTATTCTATTTAATGGGAACTGTACAATTGCATGATTAGACAAACTACTATACTCTGGGATTTATGTAATGGACACTGTCCTAGCTAAATGAAGCAGCTGCTGCTGAGGTTACTGTTGTAAAGTTTGTTCGTATTTTGGTTGCAATGTGAGCATTTCCTATTACTAACAGGCCCAAACTTATATACTGAAACCAACACCAACTTGTCCATATGCAAACATGGTTCTTTTTTACTGCATGCTGAATGGCGATACTTCATAGGATCAATGCAGTCTTTCTTCTTGCTGTAAACAGCTAGAAGCTCTTGGTCTTCGTTGTACATTCTGGGACATGGGAATATAGACTATTACCCTAAAACAAGATTTCTTACCGTTAGCTTATTCTCACCTCTGCCATGCATGCTTCTTTAATTTGTCCCTTAAACAATTTGGCACCTATGTCTGAGTTATCATTAATCTGTTTCCTAGCAGCTCATCGTTCACTTAGGGTTAGTCTCTGATCTCAGACCCTAAATGCTGACTCACAGCCAGGGACTCATGACTTATTTTTTACCAGCTAACCTAATATCACAAAACAAAGTGAACTTTTGCATCACTTCTTAGGAAATGTCAACCAGTAAATCCTGGTTTCATCATGCTCCCTGTGTATCAATGTTTATGTACACCCAAGAGTGCCTGGTGGGACCACTTATAGGACTTTCTATATCACTGCCATCACTATATGGCACCATAGAGCTATTGTAAATGTATCAATTTAAAGGACTGGAAGCCAATGAAGGTGAAGTAACTTATTAGGTAGATAGAGGTAAGGATAAGATAATTGTACTCAATGATAAAAGCTCTTGGAAAAGAATTAAGAATTTCTGGTCTTAAATATGACCACACAAGACATCAAGAATTGAAGTCAGAGGGAGACTAGGAAAGTAGAAATCTATGGATTGAAATGTGAAGTTAATAAAAGCATGAAAGTAAAAACAGATCAATGAGAAGCATTTGAGGGAGAAAGCAAGTGGAGGGTCCCACAGACAGTGACTAAAGGTAAGTCAGGAACCATATGTAGAAGATCATGAATGCCAAATGAAGACTCTAAACTGAAATCAAAGGCAATAAGGACCTACAGACAGTGTTCAATGTGCAATTAATCCTGTCATCCCTGTTTAAAGATGAGACATTCACCTTGTAGAGTAAGATGTGTATGCATCAACATAGAGAAATCATAAATAAACTTGGCAACTGACAAACAGCATCCATTTTGCTGTGATTCAATCACTATAATGTCCAAACTTTAGTCCTTCTGTACAAGCACATCTAAGAAAATCTATTTTCCTTTAATACACAATTAAGTCAGTGTTCTGTAGATGCAACAGACACAGGCAAGAGTGGGAGAGAGAGAAGGAGGGAGGAAGAGGGAAGTATGTGAGAGAGGAGAGAGAGAGTGAGGGGAGAGAGAGAGAATTGCCTGCAGTTCTCTTCTCACACCATTGCTGTGTAAGACAAGTACTGTGGTACAGGTTAAGTGATCAGAAACTAATACAGGAGAACATGATAGAAAGGTTCACCATCGACCTCCAAAGATGGATCTGAACAGGAGCTGCTAAATCTTGGTCAGTATGCCTTAGCCCTTATGTTTTATGGATAGAGTTCCAGAAAGATTTCAACGGAGCTTTCCAAAATCCTTCACTCTGCACAGACTTTGTTTGAGGTCCCAGGACATTATGTCCAATAACAAAGAATGAGTAGGCTTCAAGGAAAGACAGAGAGGGAGTCAGAGGTGGATGAGCTTGCTGATGAATCTATAAAATCCGTGCCCCAGAGGAGCGGAAGTTGAAATCATTTATTTATAATTAGAGATTCAATGGACTGTGTGACTTGGAAATTTCACGATTCAATGTTCTCAGTGAAAATGCTCAATAATAATTAAGAAAACAACCAAAAGCTTGAGAGAGAAATATTTGAATAAATGACATATACCTTCTTCTTTAGAAAGAGCAGTGGTGCTCTTCTAAAGAAGACTTTCAGAACTGAAGCTAAATGTATCTTTCCAAACATTACTCCACAGATTCCACCAGCAGAAGAATGAAGATCATGTAGCACATGGGGCTTGTGAGCCAAAAGCAGGGACTAGGAGGGATGGTCATGCTTCTGGAGACCTTCTCTTCGAATTGAGATTTATGGAATGCACATCTCATGGGAATTCTAGGGTCTGAAACTTAAGCCCCTTTCTCTACAAGGGTTAAAAACTCAAGAAGAGTTTGCCATGAGAAAACATTCTCACACTACTTCTCTGAAGGTTTTGTTGTATGTGAGAATTTATGCTTTCACTATGATGATAAATGAAGGGAAAATCAGAATGTAGACTTCACAATTTTGAAAACAGATTCAGCATATAGGCAAAACCTGGATAGATTTCACCAAAATCAAAGCTATTTATTCAAGTCCCAGAAATTACTAAGAAACGGTATATCTTCCAATCAACTTTATTATTGTTGTTTCCTTGGTTGTATGCATTTATGTGAATCTAAATAATCACCATCTGTCCAGAATTGATTTATCATCAGCAGATTTGGTTAGACAGACTTGGGTGTGATCTGTCTGACTATTTATCATAGCAAAAATAAAATACTGTGTACAGATAGCAAATGTTCAGTAATTACCATGGTCCTGAGCACGGATGGGCCATCTTGTTTCCTTTCCACTGCGAGTACCAAATGTCCTTCTCCTGTATATCTCAGCTTCATCAACTATTCTGCCTTAATTACTTCTCTGTTTTCTCAGACAAATATGACTTAAGGAAGGGAGAGTTTATTTTGGCTCATGGTTTTAGGACAGGAAGGCATAGAGTCAGCCACATGAGGGAGCTTCCGGGAACACTGCATCTGAGGTCAGGAAGCAAGGGTTGACAAATGCCACTGCTCAGTGAGACATCTCTTTTCTATGTTTTTTTTTTTTCTGATAGATTAAAAGATTGAATCATGCTCGTTTGTGGTAGTAATAATTCCCTAGAGCGTTACTCATGGAGTTTTTATCGGATCATTTACCAGTGCAAAAACAGGCATGTGTCAACGCTGCTTGCTCTCCTACCTGTGGAACAGAGCTAGAGTGTGTCTGCCTTTGAGAATACTTGACAAAATCAGTTTGTTATAGACCTACTTGAAAGAATCTGATTAACACAAATAAATCACCTTTACAGGCTTCAAAAATGAAGGTCCATTTTCTGCCTTTGTACCTACATGTCCATTTTCCTTCTTTTTCTGTTTTGTCTATTTTACATTTTTGGTTTTGCTAGTGTATGAGGGTAGAGAAATGAAGGAGGTTGTATCTGTTTTGTTTTGTTTTACTTTCTGGACAAGTTCTCATTAACATTGTTGTTAATCATGTTCTCTTTATTAGGAAAATGATCATCCCTGTCTCCCACCTTTATGTATATCCTGGATAATTTTTGTCATCTTTCCACAAGTGATATCTGTAACCATGTTAAATGAGAGTAGCAGATCCATTGTCTTCATGTAGTTTTCATCTTAGTGCAGTTAAGATGGCTTCAGAAGACACGTCAGAAGGATTTGTAGACATAAACCTTTCATCTATGTGTGACTGAAGAGAATCTAGTCCTCCATTCTCACCCAAAGACCTCTTTGTCAAAGCAAATAAAATGTCTGGAGCACAGGCCTAGTGTCCATTCACTATGGATAAATCCATAGCAGTGACTTGACCCTTGTTTGGCTCTATGATAAAAAGCAGAGGGTCCAAGGGCAGCTGCAAGATTAGAGAGCTTTGAGAATTCTATGAACCAAGGGACATCAGGGTCAAACTTCTTCCAGACCTCATAGAATATCTCAAAGTTGCCCTCACTTTCAAGGGCTGGGTCTCTGCTCTTTCTTTATTGACAAGACTCAAGTTCTCCATAATGAATGTAATGTTCAGTTCATCAGAACCAGGAAGTATATGATGATTTAGATGACAAAATAGAATATCCCCAAGGACAGGATCCCATAATTCCCTTCCATTGAACATCCTAGATGATTTTTTGGTCCTATTTGAAGGAGCACTGCTGAGGATAGGTGCTAGCTGTCCATTCCAACCCACAGAGATGGTGATTTGAAACAGACATATGGTATTGCCAATGATCTTCAAGTTGAACATATTAAATCCAGCTTCCTTTTGAATGTAGGCAAAATTGGAGGTCCCAAAGATGGTGTAAATGAGAAATTATCCAGTGTACACATAAAAGTGGGAGGCAGGGATGATGATTTACCCAACAAAGAGAATCTGATTATCAATAATGTTAATGAGAATTTGTCCCAGGAAAGCAGGGATGTCAACACTGAACAATGCAGGTAGGGACATCATCAGAGCAAATTAGTGCTCCATCCTTTTCATAGAGTGAGATCCCCAGCCCGTAAAGTGGTGCTCCCCATGCTTAGATTGGGACTTTCTATCTCAGCACCTAATCTAGATAACCCAGCATGACTCAATATCTTGTCAAGTTGACAGTATTAACCCCAGTTAGGAGAAGTAAGTTTCAATCATGATGCCCATTCATACTGTCTTCCCTAAGTCTATCTGATTGAATTTTTCTGATCCTAATCACTCCTGAAGCTATATGTGTGATGGGGTCTAATAATAATTAAACAAAGCATCTTATTATGTGATACCTGGAGTTAACTAGAAACAAGATGAATATCCTGAGAACACGAGAATTTCACACAGTGCCCTCCATTGCTATCACTGTGTATTAGAAGCATCTGAAGGAGTTTATGTATGTTTTGCTCTGGGGAGGTCTGCTGTTGATTACAATCTTCTAACCAACAAGGTAAAAGTCATTTGCAGTCCCCACTTGATGTCTTCTCAAGGTGATTTTTCTGTGTTAGAAAAGTCCTCAGTGGAATGTTAAAGTTCACTGGTAAATATCTTCTCTGAACTCCAAAGCTTTTCACTCTAAATATCTTAATAGGTATTGAATAAAATCAAATATTTTATTCTCTCCTGCCTTCCCAAGAAGCAAAGTGTCCCTGAAGACGGTTGGCAACCAGGAGGAAGAGGACACTTCTTGCTATTAGTATAGAATTTACTGCTGCTGGACCTTGTGGCAGAGGAGCTGAGAGTCCACTGAAAATGTTCATGAAAAGAGAATTTTGGACATTACCAAACCCTCTGATCAGTCAGGAACATGGAGCTTGGGACAGTCTGCATTCAGTCAGGTTCTTGATTCTGATTCCTAATGTGAGAATCTTACATATGAATTCCAAACACAAACATCAATCTTTATTAACTTAACATGCATTTTTATCACAATTATTATTTCATGACCCTAAGACACAACTACATTAACTTGACTGCTTCACATTTAAATGTCCCTAGATTCAGGTGTACAGTAAAGCCAAGTCAGGTGGGCATAGGCATTATTGCTTATGCATGGTCATCAGAGTGTCCAAAGTGTGTGTCAGCAATTGGAAAAAAATCCCAGAGACAATTGTTGAGCCTTCTTTAGAAATATGTTTTATCCAGAAACCTAGAAAGCCTGATAGACATTAATGTGACAATTGGAGAAACCCTGAGCAACAGAGAATTTGATCCATGGTGATGGAATGAAAATCAGAATCAATACAAAAATGTTTCAGGAACACTTTGACCACCTAATTATGCTAGTATTCTCTTCAGTACTTGTGCACGAATTTGAAATTAGATGTGGCAAAAACTAATTCTTAAATGAACCTGAAAGTACTATTGACACATAGCTTACTGGTCAAATAAAATACAAATAACTGTTTTTTAATATGTTCAACAATTTTAATATAAGAAAAAATGGATCTGGAAAAGTATTACTTCCACTATTCTCCAATAAAATATACCCTTTCTCAGGGTTAAGGACTTCCAAAACCAGAAGTATATAAACAAAACAAGGAGCATGCTTGGTTAGTTATCTGAAGGTAACAGTTTAGGCAGTAAAAGGGGGCTTCAAATAACAGACCATTCACAGTTATGAAACAAAAATGCACTTACTCAAGAAAATCAAAGGAGGCTCAGGAAAGGATCACATTTGTGGACTGTACAGGGCAGTGCACTTGGCAATTTATATATATGCACTCATTTATTGCATCTTAATAAGAAATCTTTGAGGCAGATATAAAGGTCCTTAAATTACAGGTTTAAACCTTGGCCAGGGGATGCATCTGCTTGCTCCAAGTCACACAAAAGCAAAGCACAAATCTGGGGTTTGAACTCCAAAGATTGTGCACTTTATATTTTTAATACAAAGTATTGAATTATCCCTTAATCAATCTTTGCCAAGAACCATCCCACACACAAACACACAAACTGAATTGCCAACCCCACAAACTAAGAGCCAGTAATGAAATGTTTATACAAGTCAAAAGAAATATTGAGCCAAGTAATCACTTATTTCATCAGAGAATGCATTTAAAACATAAAATGATTGATGATGATGTAAAAGAAAGTGATCAGTGGAGCCCAGGATCTTGACATTGCGTGATACATGAGCCAAACTTGTTATGAAAAGTCCTGAAATTGTTTAACCTGGTGTGAGTGAGGGCTGGGAGGTCATGCTTTTCAGGTTGGTGACAAATTTTTCCATTTAATAGAAGGAAAAGGAACACTTCCATATATGTTATACTCCCATCCCCAATGTTCACACAAGACTTATGGGGAGGGAAGCACATTCCCAGTGTTGCCTTCAGTTCAGTGGGGAATTCATTCTGATCACAAAGTTTTCGAACTTAAATAGATACTGCATAGAACAACTCACTCCTTAAACACCAGGGTACAGTTACTGTATCATGCAAAGCTGATCTCCACTGTAACATGGAACCTGAGATCCAGGATAAAATCATTCCATTTTAAAATGGTTTTTTAAAAGAAATATTAAACAATGTTTGACCTAGATAGTCATTTGTAAGGAAACTGAATTAGAAAAACTGAAAATATTAATACATGGTACATGTAAAAATGTGGTGAGATTTATAAGCACAAAATTTGAATTAGAACAGACAAAAATCATAGTTTTTCCTTATAAATATTTGTATTTGGGTTAAAACATAAGGCTTTTTAGTCTCATGCCCTCATCAGTGAAACATATTGTTTTCCTGAAACACTGAAGGACCTTCTTTTGCAGATGGAGCTTAGACAATAGTTCACTACACATCTGATTAAAAAGAAAGTTAATATATTCAGGCTTCTGCCTAGCATGAATGAAAGGAGAAGACCAAACACAGAATAAATGAAGCCAAAAGGATAGAGGTTGATGTATATGATTGGCATCCACTAGTAAAAGTCTCAGCAAGTCCAGGAGATAGATCCAGGGCAGCAGGGTATCTTTCTGTGCATAAGCAAACTGGTGAAGGTCTCCAGAAAGTTGTCAAGAACCAGGCATTGAAGTCCAGTATCCAAATAGGAATAGCTCCATATCTTGTAAGAGCAATAGGATCCTGGCCGAACTAAAGCATTTGTCCCAAAATAAGGGAGTGTGTCAGGAACGGGTTATTCATGCCCATGTGTCAACTCAGCATGTATGCCTTTAATACAAAGATTGACAAAGTCAGGCATTTGGTGATAAGTGCTAGGTTGGCTGAGGCAGGAGGATTGTGAACTCAATGTCATCTTGGACTATAAAGCAAGTTCTATCTCAAAATGTATGCTTAAAAATGAATACCTGTCAGTCTGATGCTGGAAGTACCGTCCTCAGCTATCCAAGTGAGAAACCTATTGTGTTTAATTACCATAGACCTAGTAATCTCTTTGATTTCTGTGCCTCCCACAATTGACCCTTTCCTTTACTTGTCCTCAGTGTATCTCTGATGCACTGAAGGATCACACAAAAACTATCATGCAAGATAACATGCACCATGTATTAATAAAGGAAAGACTTCCATGAAGGCCCCAAAGAGGGTATAGAAGACTTTTAAGGGGCAATTAAGAGAACAGACCTGGTCTTCTGAGCCTCAGAAATCACCTATGTAGGTTCCCATCCACAAAATGAGGGAGATTGACATATTTATTTTGCTTTCTAATTTATACCTTGACATGATACTATCAGGGATTTCTTATTTCTTTGGGTGTTGTGACTTTCTGATCAAGTTTTACATATGTTCTATCATTGCTGTGCCTATTTTCTTCCCATCAAATCTGTCTCTCTATAATATCTAAAAAGGTGAACATCTTAACAAATACATGAAGTTGTCAACTTCCACAGAGATCACATCACATAAGAAGAAATGGGACACATGAAAGCTAGGGATTTTTTTTAAATAGAAGACGAGGAAGTAAGAACATTTAGTATGCAGAGGGGAGGGGGGCCGAGAGCACTGTTTTATCATCTGAGCTGCTTGGAAAAATCTTAGAAATAGTGGAAAGTCAGAGCAGCCCCCTGTCCTCTGGCTTGGCTACCATTTATCAAGTGGCTATTATGCTAAGTTCTGGGCATTGTGCCATCTGCTTTATATGTAGCATTTCATGGACAACTCTCTCAATAATCATGATTTTTTTTTCCATTTTGAAAATGAGAGAAGTGAGAATTCGAAGTCAACTAGTTAACTGGGTTAGTTGGAAAAAATTGTTCTAAACCATATCTCCTCTCTCTCTCTGTCTCTCTCTCTCTCTGTCTCTCTGTCTCTCTCTCTCTCTCTCTCTCTCTCTCTCTCTCTCTCTCTCTCTCTCTCTCTCCTCTATCTTAGTCTCTCTTAAGAAGTCCCATCTGCCTCATGAATTCACAAATTTCAGCAGGCAAGCGATGTACACTTCCTATAGCCAATCTCTCCATCTCATGGGTATAAATGAACCTGGGGAGTTGATTTTCAGAGTGGAGATAACCAGGTCATCTCTCTTCATTGCCACTTCAAAGTCTTCTGTGTCCTTATTGGGCCTCTAAGGAAGAATCACTGGTGTAATTGAGAGACACCTGTAAAATCCCCCTGGGGTTTGCTTGCCTTCCTTCTCTTAGGCTCTGCATAGATTGAGCTGTCAGTTTGGGGACATTACCATCAAACGTTTTCTAAGAAATTATTTCTTTGACATCTTTCTCCAATTGCATTAAGCAGGAGGAAAATTATCATTTTCTAATTGTCTTTTAGTTTTCTCTTCATACAGTGCTCAATAGATGTTGAATTCACAGAAAACTAATAATGAGCAAAGAGCAATAATCTCCAGAGATGTTGGCTGGCGTGCTTCCACTGCCGTTGTCTCCCATTCTGCATTCATGTTCTTGCTACTCAGTATTCCAAAAGTCAAAAAGTTAGTCATTTTCCACTTTAAAAATTTGCTCATAAGTGCCCTGAATATGTTTACTGGGGAAAATTTAAATAAAAATCATTGTTCAGATGTCATTCATATCAATCATCCTCTGAGTAGCAGTAGAACAGAAATAATTGCAATCACGTGGTCGGTACTTGAAGAATGCAAGGGGAAAAGGAAAATAAAATAAGGTTTGTAGGAATCTAAAAATGTCCAGTATTTCCAAAGAGCATCTTTTTCCCACCCAAGAAATAGCAGCGAGTCTTCCTTCAATAGTACTTCCCATTAAGTAGGGCCCACAGCACAAGTAAGTCTGCCCTCCTGCCATCAGTATAAACGCGCCCATACCATCTCACTCACAGGTTATCAAACTGTCTCTGTTCTTCGGCTAGACACCCTTGGTGGTGGAATGAACAGATGAATCCAGAAGAGAGAGGTGGTATCAAAACAATCCAGTTTGGAGCACCGACAAGGACATGGAACCTGTGGGACTGTCTTTGTATGAGCCTGTCACATTTTCATGAGTTACTCCTGAATTCTTCTTGCAAAGACTTTACCAATATATGCAGTGAGGTCTACGAGAAGAGAAAGTTTAAATTGAAAATGGGCTGAGTGGGAGTCCAGCCATAGAGGTTAGCATTCAGCCATCTAGAAGGATATGTTGAAAATCCATGGTAATGTTGAGACCCTGTAACCCTGTATGACTCAGGAGTGTGAATCCTGACTACCATGCCTTGGTTCCAGCCCATTTTCTGCTGTTGTACTAACTGTCCACACACAGCTCCAGGCAGACCTGTGAATGATGGCTAGATTAAATTTAGCTGATAAGAATGTACAAGGGATTATTTTGATAATCAATGGTGTGGGAGAACTCATTTTAGCTGCTGGCAGGAGTAGATGGGAGAACTTGGACTGTGCATAATAGAGTGCCATGAAGACTGCATGCATTAACTGCTCTTTTCTTTCCTCTGTGGAAGCTATGCGACAAGGTGGACATGTTCCTACTGGTGGCCATGGCGGACTATAACCATGATGAGTGAGGTGAAAGAAATCCTGTATTCCTTAGGTTGCTTTTGGCAGGGCATTTTATCACAATGGCTGGAAATAACAAAATACTAGAGAATGGCTGATAGGCAAGAGATTTGTTGAGTTCACAGTATTTGAGGATGGACGCCTGTGTTTCTATGGATCTGTTGGGTTGGTTCCTAGGCAGGCCATTCTGGCTATATAGCACAAGGAGCCAGATGTCATCATGATAGAAGTAAACAGGAGAGAGAAAAAGCAAGAGATTGAGGAAAGGCCAGGTTTTCTTTTCATGGATGGTGTCTTTTCAGAAGAACTAGCCAGGGTCCCACAATTTGAAGGCAAACTCCCAGTGTCCAAGTTGCATTGAGCTACAACCTACTAAAGGTTCTCTCAATATTGTTATACTGGAAACTCAAATCTTTGACCTTGTTAGTCTGCCTCTGAAGGTTGAGGCATGATCTATGGTATCATAGGAAGACTGAAGTTTGATTTTTGCATTAAAATTTATTTTTACATTTTATGATATCCACTGCTGCAAGGTGATGGAGATCTTTCAATCCATTGCTTCAAGAATGGAACTAGTATCAGACAGAGAGTTTTCATAAATATGCTTTTCACAACACCCTATTTTATGAATGAAGATGTTGTTCAGAGAGCTTCTCAAGTTTTTCATAAAGGCTTTTATCTCCTACTTCACTGGTGCTGATTATAGACATGAAGGGATTCCACCCAAATCCCACTTCAAGGAAACCCTCTATTTGGCTGCAGAGAATTCAGACAGTGGAGTGTCTACTGTCCAGGGTCAGCCTCAGTTGCAGCAAGTAGCTCTGACCAAGGTAACGCCTTCCCAGGCCAGGAATATTCAATGGCTAAGCAAGGTTAAGCAATAAATGCTTACCCATTCAAGTCCAGTGAATTATGGGAGTTTGATTTCTCCCTCTTCCCATCCCTCTCCATCCATAAAGGTTGGTCTCTAACAAGGCTCTATTTTGATGATGTCTGCTTCTGAATGCAAATATCTGATACCAGCTCCAGCACTCAGCTATTTATTCAGACTTATCCTGGACTCTGTGACTCAATCCTCCACTCCCACAGTGGCACACTTCTTCAAAACAGGCCACACCTACTCCAAAAAGGAAACACCTAATAATAACACTCCCTAAGACAAGCACATTCAAACTATCACAGCTATTAACTGCTTGCTTTGCAACTAAGCTTAGCACTTTGCTCCCCCGCCCCCCAAGGTACTGGGTTCTGATTCCACAGTACTTGCCTATCTCTTCTTCTTCGCTTCCTCACTGAGTCCTCTGTAGCAACAACGGCCTTCTTCCTGCTTCTCAAGCGCGCCACTTTCTGACTTTAACACCTTTGTGCGTATTCCTGTCTCTATTTGTTATATTCCTTCCCTGGTTATTATTTCTCAGTCTTCAGCCCCCTGCAGGAACTACCTCTAGCCATCCTGCCTACAGCAGGCCACTGACCATCTTGAGATCCCTTACTGCATGTCTGCTGTGTGTTTTAATTTTGTGATTATAAATGTAATAGTTACCTAATTTATATCACTTCTGCTAAACTGTGAGTCCCAGCATGGAAGGCAGCCTTCTCCTTATTTGTCCTATGAACCTAGTGTATAACAGTAGCTTGCCCACAGTTTTTAATGAAGGAACTTCCTCATCAAACCATCTTCTCCCTCCTCTCTATCTCAGTGCACATCCATTCAAATCACATATTCATATCAAAGCCATATTCATCTCATTCTCCCAGTCAATGAAGTTCCTCCACCTTTTCTTCCTTTTCCTCTTTCCTCTCCTCTTCTCTTCCTCTTGTTCTTCCTCCTTTCCTTCTTTCTTAAAACAGGGTTAGCAGTATAGTCTAGGGTAGTTAAAATTTCTGGTCTCCTTCCTGCCTCCATAGGGCTAGAATTACAGGTGTGTGCTATTAATTCCATCATTACAGCATAGCTGCACTCAAAAAGTCATCCCAGATCCTCTGCTACTGTATCAGTGGGGATATTCATCACTCCACACTCACACCTACCAGACTCTTCCAGAAAGTCTCTGACTCTACTCTTCTTTTCCATCCTCCATACCCTGTGAGAGTGACCTTTCCAATATGCAAAAGTCACTACCAGTTTAATGGCTCTCTGATGCCTCCAGGATAAAATTCAACCTCCTCAGCATGAGATGCAAGACACTCTGTGGTTTCACCCCATCTTCCTCATGGTTCTATGCCTGTCTTCTTCAGCAAATCCCAGTTTTGTGACCACGTATCATCCTCCTCTTGGCACACTGACCATTTGCCATCCATTCCTCTACCAATTTGCTTATATCTCCACAGCTCCCAGTCCAACCATTTCCTCTACTCTAGGCAGCCATGCTAGCTGCCTCTATAATCACAAACTTTTTAGTTTGTTCAGCAACAAGAGAGTTTTCACACTCCCAAAGTAAACCATAAATACACCTGCCTCCTAAAATACTCAAGAACAACTTCTCCCTAGAGTTTTCTAATGGATCATCTCATAGATTGAGTTTTCCCTAACCTAGACCAAAAGATCTGGATATCTTTGCATGGCTAGGGGTACTTATCTTTGAATCCCTATACCCCATGTGGGGAATACAAATGCAGAACAAAAGAGCATATTTTCTTTTTTATTAGATATTTTCTTTATTTACATTTCAAAGATTGTCTCCTTTCGTGGTCCCCCACACACACCAAAAATCCACCAAACTATCCCCCCTCCCCCTGCTCACCAATCCACCCACTCCAGGTCCTGGCATTCCCCTATACTGAAGAGTCTAGCCTTCTCAGAACCAAGGGTCTCTCTTCCCTTTGATATACAACAAGGCCATCCTCAGTTACATATGCATCTGGAGACATGGGTCCCTCCATGTGTACTCTTTGGTTGGTGGTTTAGTCCCTGGGAGCTCTTGGGGTACTGGGTGGTTCATGTTGTTGTTCTTCCTATGGGGCTGCAAACCCCTTCAGCTCCTTGGATCCTTTCTCTAGCTCCTCCATTGGGGAACCTGTAAAAGAGCATATTTTTAAGAAGGATATATTCATATTTGAACCATGAGTTTTGAGAAAGCACAGGAGGGGTCGTTATGTGCAGCAATATAAAATTTGATCTTTGGATGGTCTCTATTTTGTAATTTGTGATACTGAGATTGTCTATCATTGTATTTCTGAAAATCTTAGGATATTAATATTCCAGAGAAATGCTACAGTGTGTGCTCAATTCAAATTATGAAAATAATTTGAGTCACTGAGGTTTGGGTTCAAATTTTGTGCTTTTTTCTTTAACTTTATTCTCCCTCTCTCTTTCTCTGCTTTCAATGTATGTGCACACATGTGAATGTGTATGTGCATATATTTGTATATGTATGTGTCTGTATGTGTACATATGTGCATGCATGCATGTGGTGTATCTGATTATTTTCCTAACAGGCAATCATCAGATGCCACCTCATTTCTTATGAACCAAAGATCATAAATAAATGACGTTCCGAAAGAGGACCAGAGGAAGGAAAACCTTCATCCACATTCTTCAGAAAGATGAGGAAGAAAATACAGGCCAACAATTTTATATCTGGTAGCCCGAGGCCAAAGGGACACATCTGACAGAGAAAGCAGGGATAGCTAGTAAGTAGACAAAGCAATGTTCACCACAGCAGACCCCCTAGGAAGTGGCTACAAAGAGCATCACATATCTTTTGCCATGATATTTATGATTAGAAAATAACTTTCTGAGATCTTGGCAGAGTATTATGAAAACAGGCAGGTGAGCAAGGCTCGCTAGGCAGTGGCATCTGATTTCAGGTTGAGCTCTGCATTTCCAATTGAACCAAGGGGGAATATCCAAGAATTTTAACACTGGATGACTTTAACATGTCTAAAGGCGGATGTGGTCGGCAAGGACTACAGGGACATCTCGCCTGCCTTTACACTGTTAGCCATAGAAAAACACTAGAGTAGCTGACAGAATCGCTTCTCGGCCTTTTGGCTAAGATCGAGTGTAGAGTAGCTGACATTGGGGCAGTTTCTCAACCCTTTAGACTCAAACAGTCAGATTTCTGTCTACAATTACTGTCTATCACTCACCTCCACACCCACATTATTACCTTTTCATTTAAATCCCAAACAAGCAAGCTGGTATTGTGGGTCACATATTTGACTCCATCTGAAGCATCAGCACACTCCTCCATCTCCTCTCTCTCTCTCCTCTCTCTCTCTCTCTCTCTCTCTCTCTCTCTCTTTCCTTCCTCAGGAACTCACAGGAGAGGGAAAATCATCTGTGAGTCAGGGACTTCCACCTCAATTTGTTAAGAGCTTCCCTCTGTCCTTTTTAAATATCACCATTAATACCCTCTTGTGGCACTGTCTCTGTTCTTTACCCTTTCATGCAGATATTATTAAAAACTAGTGTCAAAACGGAATTCTCCAAAGACCTTGTAAAAGTCAGCTCTGAGGCTGCGTTATAGAGAAACAGAGCCCCATGGCTAGGAACCATATCCTGGGCTGTGATCTCTCCATCTAATGCTCTGGCTTTCAACCCAATGATAGAAAATCCACTTCCACCTGTTTCCCTCGGCCTTCATCCATTCTGAGATGGAAACCATTCTTGGAAGAATACTCTGTGAGCTTCAAAATCACTCTGTATATATTTTATGTGGCAAATCTTTCTACCTCAACCCTACACAATACTTCTTACCTACATCTGGAGCCTCAGGGACGTGGCTCTACCCTGAGATGCTGACGAATGGTCCCTTTTTTCTCAAGGAAGCACTCTAGTACACAAGTCAGCAGTACTCTGAAGGAGCAGTTTTAATCCATCAGTTTTGATATGGAGACAAAATTTAAAAACTGGTGTTATATTGCTAGGTAATGTGTTATAAAACTATAAATTTAATCCACAGATATCACAAAACTAGATAATCATACACACACATTAGTTTTTTCATGTTAAATTAAATTTACTTTCATATAGTGAAGAAACTAAACAACTTTCATTATATTTAATGCCCCTTCATCTATCTGAAGTCATGAAGTTAAAAAACTTGTCATTGTTGCCACAATAGTTGCTTTGTTTCAGATGTCAGTATTTCATAGTTATAAACTTACTTAGCACAATAATATCATGGATTAAGAGTCATTATCTTAGCCGGGCGGTGGTGGCGCACGCCTGTAATCCCAGCACTCTGGGAGGCAGAGGCAGGCGGATTTCTGAGTTCGAGGCCAGCCTGGTCTACAGAGTGAGCTCCAGGACAGCCAGGGCTACACGGAGAAACTCTGTCTCGAAAAAAAAAAAAAAAAAAAAAAAACCAAATTAAAAAAAAAAAAAAAAAAAAAAACAAAAAACAAAAAACAAAAAAAAACAAAAAACAAAACAAAAAAGAAAAAAAAAAAGAGTCATTATCTTATCCATTTTACTGCAGAAATCTTCAGGTCCAGTTCATAGAGTAAATGCAGAAAGTCTTGCTTTATATTCTGTATTTTTAACTATAGCAAAGAGAAGCCTCTGTAGTTAGAAGCAAACTAGATAAAGGAACTGTGGTCCCCTTCTAGTTTTGTAATTAGAATGTAATAACATCATTTTTGCCCTTCTCTTTCAATCTCCAGCCCCTTCCCATGCTTACACATGACCCTTTTGCTTTCTCTCAATTCTTAATCCACAATATCTACCATTGTTACCCAGTCTCTTCAGTCTCAGTGGTTCTAAGTCTTATTGAGCTGTTTGCTGTTCTTTGGGGACCAGACATTTGGTTCTCCTCCTTCTTTTCATGAGCCCAACTTTAAAGTCTGGGTCTTGGTGCCCAGGCTTCCTCTTGCACCACTGAGTCCAGAGCACTGAACTCACATGCAGATAAAGGCTTGGACCTCCAGTTCTCATGTCTACTCTCAGTGATGAACATTTCCCTAGTCTGTATGCCAACCTTCCGATGGAAATCTGCTCCACTCAAAGCAGAACCTCACAGACCCTCTCCCTTTATGATAATCCAAAACAATTCCCAAGAAAGCCTGAACCACATACCATTGCCTTCCTGCTGACTATAGAGCAGTAATGAGGTGTCTCCTTCTAGTTTGGAGCAGAGAAAATTCCTGGTGTTTTACAACAAATAAATGGTTAATTTGTGTGAAATCACAATGCTACTCCAAATGTTAAGCATTCATGGATGTGGACTGCTGGGACTGGAGAACTATTTCGAGTAGTTAAGAATGCACACTGTTATTCAAGTGGATTCAAATTTGATTCCCTGTATCCAAATCAGGCTGTTCACAACTTGTGACTCCAGTTCCAGCCGCTCCTCCAGCATGCGTGGCACCTGCTCTCATGGATACCTCATACCTCATATGGATAAACACATGATTTTAACAATAAATAAATCCAAGGAATGGTCCACTTAAAGCTACACCATACCTCTGAACTCCTCCTTGAAACACATTCATCTCTTCATACCTTTCCTCTGCCCTAAAACATCCCTCACTCCCACTTCTCTCCTCATTTTCTCAGAGTCCTCACACTCTCCTTACGTGAATGTTATGGAAAGCTTCAGAAAATTGCACCTAGACTTGGAAAAGCGGTAAATAAATGGAAAGAAGCCAAGGCTTAGTGAGGTCATGAACCTCAATGATGTCTATTAGAATTGGGTGTCTATTAGAATTGTATCATTCCTACTTCCTAATGAGCAAAGGGAAAAAAAAAACCCGAGAGCCACAATCTAAGAAAAGTATATTCTGTGCTGTTCCATGCACCGGCATTGGGCACTAGCAGCATGACTGAGCATGCATGGATATATAAATGCATACATCTACAAAGTGCGCTCCAGGTTTCTAAGATTTTTGCTGAAAACAGGGTGTCTTAGTCAGGGTTTCTATTCCTGTACAAACATCAGGACCAAGAAGCAAATTGGGGAGGAAAGCATGTATTCAGCTTACATGTCCACACTGCCGTTGATCACTAAAGGAAGTCAGGACTGGAACTCAAGCAGGTCAGGAAGCAGGAGCTGATGCAGAGGCCATGGAGGGATGTTACTTACTGGCTTGCTTCCCTTGGCTTGCTCAGCCTACTCTCTTATAAAACCTAAGACTTTCAGCTCAGGGATGGTACCACCTACAATGGGCCCTTCCCACTTGATCACTAATTGAGAAAATACCCCACAGCTGGATCTCATAGAGGCACTTCCCCAACTGAAGCTTCTTTCTCTGTGATAGCTTCAGCCTGTGTCAAAAAACCAGCCAGTACACAGAATCTTTACCAATGATATTTCTTAAGGTGCTTCTCAGCTATTTGAAATTCTTCAGGTGAAATTTTTTTGTTTAGCTCTGTACCCCATTTTTAATAGGGTTATTTGGCTCTCTGGAGTCTAACTTCTTGAGTTCTTTGTATATATTGGATATTAGCCCTCTGTCGGATGTAGGGTTGGTGAAGATCTTTTCCCAATTTGTTGGTTGCCATTTTGTCCTTTTGACAGTATCCTTTGCCTTACAGAACTTTGTAATTTAATGAGGCCCCATTTGTCAATTCTTGATCTTAGTGCATAAGCTATTGGTGTTCTGTTCAGGAAATTTTTCCCTGTGCCCATGTGCTCAATGTTCTTCCCCAGTTTCTTTTCTATTAGTTTCAGTGTGTCTGGTTTTATGTGGAGGTCCTTAGTCATTAGGGAAATGCAAATCAAAACAACCCTGAGATTTCACCTTACACCAGTCAGAATGGCTAAGGTTAAAAACTCAGGAGACAACAGGTGTTGGCGAGGATGTGGAGAAAGAGGAACACTCCTTCACTGATGGTGGGGTTGTAAGATAGTACAACCACTATGGAAATAAGTCTGGCGGTTCCTAAGAAAACTGGACATGACACTTCCGGAGGACCCTGCTATACCTCTCCTGGGCATATACCTAAAGGATTCCCCAGCATGCAATAAGGACACATGCTCCACTATGTTCATAACAGCCTTATTTATAATAACCAGAAGCTGGAAAGAACCCAGATGTCCCTCAGTGGAGGAATGGATACAGAAAATGTGGTATATTTACACAATGGAGTACTACTCAGCAATTAAAAACAATGAATTCGTGAAATTCTCAGGCAAATGGTTGAAACTGGAAAATGTCATCCTAAGTGAGGTAACTCATTCACAAAAGAACACACATGAAATGCAGTCATTGGGAAGTGGATATTAGCCCAGAAGCTCTGAATACCCAAGACACAATTCATATATCAAATCATTCCCAAGAAGAAGGAAGGAGATGGCCCTGGTCCTGGAAAGGCTTGATGCAGCAATGTAGGGGATTACCATGGCAGAGAAGTGGGAGGGGGTTAATTGGGGAATGGGCGGAGGGAAGAGGGCTTATGGGACTTATGGGGAAGGGGGAACTGGGAAAGGGGAAATCATTTGGAATGTAAACAAAGAATATGGAAAATAAAAAAATACCAGTGATACTTTGATCACATATTGGAAGGGAAACATTCTGGCTGGAATAGGGAGCATAAAGCATATATACATATAGCATATACATAAAGCATATATACATATAGCATATACATAAAGCATATATACATATAGCATATACATAAAGCATATATACATATATTTCTAGAAGAGGACCTGTGAACCTCATTCTTGCCTTGCCTGTGTTTGATTCTAGAGTCAAATACTGTTTCAGAAGCGTGTGCGAAGCACAGTCAGTTAAAAATATATTGGAGGTAAAAGGTTACAGTGAGATGATGTTCAATATCAGGGCCAGGTTTGATTTTGTTGTTGTTAATAATGAATCAAGCTCTGGTAATCCTTCATCTTCAAATGAAAATATTCAAACACCATATGTTCAGAAAACTTGTGATAAACAGGACACAGAAGTAGAAGGAAGAATTTTCAAAAAAGACTCTAGGCAATGGGGCCAGGGAGGCCTCGCACTGGGTAATGTGCATACTGTACAAGCATGAGAACCTTAGTTTGGTCCCCCAGAACCGAATGAAAAAGGTAGACGTGGTATCAGTAGTGTGTGCCTCTAATAATTGCACTGGGAGGCAGAGATGACAACATCCCTGGAGCTTCCTGGTCAGTCATGTTAGCCATGGCTTAGAACTGGGTACCAACTCCAGGGATAGACTCTAGCTCCTAAAACTGAGAATTATTGAGGAAGACTGGCATTATCAAACTATGAGCTATACAAAGTGCATATGTGCACACATAGGAAAATGTATAGATGTTTATATACAGAGAAAGAGAGGGGGGGAGACGGAGAGAGAGAGAGAGAGAGAGAGAGAGAGAGAGAGAGAGAGAGAGAGAGAGAGAGAGCATTTAGGCTACATTGGCATTAATTACATCTTGTAAGCTCCAGGTGGTGGCTTTTTGGCATTGAGTTCATTCAACACTGTAGTCTTTTCTTCCCACTTCCCCAGCTAAACTCCAGGCCACCACTTCCTCATCTCCACCGCCATGACACAGGATATGACTTGGATGACTCCAAGACAATTCCGTGATTCAGAAAGACTCAAAGAAAATGCTCACTCGGCTAGAGCCTAACATGTAGCTCACAAAGCTGAAGACAGGCTGAAGCTTTCTCATCCATGCCTGTCAGGGTATAGGATGAAGGAGATGGAGAATCACCCAGAATGGCTTCAGATTTCTCTGTCAATTTCAAGGTTTTCTAACTCAAACCTTGCCCCCAGCTTTGCCTGACTGAATGGATATGTTAAGAAGATGTCTTCTGACTTTTCCAGAATCCCTGGCTCATAGGTAGTTTTATGTGATACTCAAAAGACTGACTTCAAGAGAGATTTTTATCAAATTCTGTTAATAAACATGTATTCATGTTCATAATATTGTAGTTTCTTTATTAAAGAGTTTCAGTAAATTACTTAAGTCTCTCTCTCCCTCCCTCTCTCTGTCTCTCTGTCTCTCTCTCTGTCTCTGTCTTTTTTCTCTCCCGCCCTGCCCCCCCTCTCTCTCAAACACACACGCGCACACACACACACACACACTTCTTTCAAACATTTTAGTTCTTAATCAATGTGTCTCTCTATACTGATCTCCCTCAAAGGCCCTCATTATCTGCCCAAATTACCCTTTCTTCACAGTATATATGGAGTCAAACTTTGCCTATGAATGGACCATTAGAGATGTCCACACCCTAGTCCTGGTAGCTGAATGTGATTCTTTGCAAGGAAAAAGAGGCATTGTAGTTATTGTTTAGAATCTTCAGATGGGGGCTATAGAAGTGGCTCAATGGAGGGAGCCAGGCAGGAAGACCTGAGTTTAGATCTGGAAGAGGAGGAGGAGGAGGAGGAGGAGAAGGAGGAGAAGGAGGAGGAGGGGGGGAGGAAGGGGAAGAGGAGGAGGAAGAGGAGCAAGATTATCATGAGATGGGGATTATGTAGATGTGTTCAGTCCAATCATGTGGAGCACTTATTCCCAGGCTGCACCAGACAGAGATGCACAGCCGTGGGCTGCAAAGCTGGAGGAAATGACCGGGATCCCGAGAACTGAAAAATCCTAACAAAGAGCCCCACCCTAAAGTCCACACAAGGCTTTCGCCCTGCTGACAACAAGATTTCAGCCCAGTGGCTGCGACCAGATTCTCAACCTTCAGCAAAGTTAATTAACCCATGCTGCTTGAAGCCAGCACACCATGGCTGTTGGTCACAGAGACTGTAAAAGATAACTGCACAGTAAAAGGCCACTCTTCTCTTTCCGAATTATACACTTTCTGCTTACAGACGGCTCTTCTGTTCTCCCACCTCCTACTAATCCATGTTTGTCTTTGTATCAGATGGGTGGGACAAAGACTTTTCTCCATCACATGACAAACTTTAAATAATTTGAAAATGTCTTCCACAGATGAACTTTGTTCAAACTCCAAATTTAATTCGATAAAGAACCTTTACATATTAAATCTCCATCAACAAAATAAAACAGCTTTTATTCAGAAGAATGGACCCACAGTCACTAAAAGTTTAATAATTTCAGCCTTTAATTTTTCATTGTTTTTCTGTGTATGACTGATGGTAACTTGAATTTACCTCTCTGTTACTGTCTGTCCCAGAACACAAAACACACAGTGAACACGGTTTTATTCCTCCGTGATAAACCATATAATCATAACCATCAACTTAGTAAAAATGAACACCTTGAAATAGTCTGAATTTAAACATATTCTGTGACTTCCTTTTCCCCCACATCTTGCTTATAGCTCTGTCTTAAGTGTTCTTGTGAGTTCCCTTTAGAAGCCAATTGAGAGCAACCAGGGTCTCTGACTACTTAGTAAGTCTCTGTTTCCTAGAAGCTCTGAGTTAGATCTAATTAAAGTTTGACACCTCGCAGTGGTGGTGACCTAGGAGTTAGAGAATCGTATGTGTGTCACCTAGTTGTTGCAAAAAATAAATGAGAAAACTCAAGGGAATGACAGGGTCCATGCTACTTCTTCCTAGTAACAGAATTAGAAGCCAAGGGATAAGTAAATCATTTTTTTTCTTTTTTCAGAAACTTGAGCATATTTAAATATTTACAGAGTCACCCCCTTGCTTTCGCATTGGCAAACTGAATTATCTGAGTCTTCTTAGCGGATACTCTAAATGAAAGTCTGTATATAAAAGCACTCTGGGAAGGTAAGAAATGCTTGATGTTACCGTAAATTCAATTTTTAAATTATGCATTCATTTTTGTAAATCTTTCATTCCCAGAAGAGAGGCGCCTTATTAGTAGAATGTGACATGCAATGATGTGATGTGTTAGGAAGATATATGTTTATTTTTGTGGGTCAGCCCCCCCCCCAATACTAGCAGAACTTCACTCACATGGTACTTGGAATGCTTCAGAGAAAGGCTTGAACCCAGATTGGCTCTCATCTTTTATTTTTCAAAATGAGGAAAATTCAGACAAGTGTGCGCGCGCGCGCGCGCGCGCGCGCGTGTGTGTGTGTGTGTGTGTGTACAAGTCTGTGTTTGTGTGTGTACAAGTCTGTGTGTGCATGTGTGCAAGTGTGTGTGTGTGTGCAAGTCTGTGTGTGCATGTGTGCAAGTGTGTGTGTGTGTGTGTGTGTGTGTGTGTTATGTTCACTGAAGCACCACTTACTGTTAAGGAGTTTACAGTAACATCGAGCATTTCTTAGCTTCCCAGAGTGCTTTTATATACAGGCTCTCACTGAGAGCATGCACTAACAAGACTCAGACGATTCAGTTTGCCAATGCAGAATAGTAGCTCTTGATATCAAATTAACTTAAAACCACACCTTGGGCATACCTCTTAAAAGACATGAGAATGCAAATGTCAGCAGTAAACTTTATTTAATAAAAAATGGCAGTGACAGACATAGATGTCAAATTATATTGTGAAAATAACAATAGCTTAAGATTTACTTTCATTTTTTAATTTTTCTGTCTGTGTTGTTTGCATGTGCACATGTATGTATATGAATTTATGTTCACATGGGAGCAATGTCCAAGAGGGCAGAAGAAGCTATAATTGCAGACCTCTGGTCTTCAAGAAGAAGTGCTGAGCCATCCCCAGTCCCAAGAGAAAAAGGTTAGTGTAGCAGCTTTACTGAGGAACTTCATGAATAGAATTTTCTTTTTTATCTTTTAAAATTATTTCCCTGTGTATGTGTGTATGGTGTTTGTGAATTTGTGTGTGTGTGTATGTGTGTGTGTGTGTATGTGTGTTTCGAGTGGGCATACAGGTATGTGTGAACATGTATATGGAGGGCAGAACTGGGCATCTAGTGTCTTGTCTTGATGGTTCTCCATAGGATCTTGAAGCCCATGATTCAGTTAGGCTGAATAGACAATGAGTGTCAGGGACTCCTTCCAAGTCTGGGATTACAGATAAGAGACATCATGCCTGGCTTTTGTATGTGCATTCTGATAGATATGACCTTGAGTCCTCATGCACATGTGGGACTTTTCTTACCAAGCAGTAGCCAAGCCCCAATTTTTGACTTTAGGCATCTCTTATCAGACTACTATGAACAATAAGTTATCTGATGAGCACTATGGAAATAGATTGTGAGCCTTGAATTACATCAAAAATTCTATGGAATCTGATTCTTCCATAATGATCTGAGGGTTTATCAGAGACAACATTTCTCCACTGATTTCCTTTGCTTAGGTATTATCATTGTCTCAGTAACTCCAAAACTATTCAGAGCAAAGAAAGATGTCATATTCAAAACTGACATGTTTCTTGGGCTCACAGCTTCTCAGATTCAATTGTGCACCTGCCTCTCTTGAGGAGCCTTGTTACAAATACACTTCCCTTGGACCTCAAAGCTTGTGACCTCACTCAGGAGTTTATGATGATGTTCTTGCATCCTCTTTTCCAGGTATTACTGATGCATAAGAACCCTTCAGAGCCTCTGTTCCAAATTTGGCAATGCCAGTGTGCAAAGTTCCTTCAGAGTCTTTATAAGACTGCGAGGAAGATCTGTCTTTCTTGGTCTGTCCCTTAGTGAAAAGCACTTTGGTAAAGCAGGGCAGGTTTTATCTTTCCTTGGTGGAAGTGGGTTTTTCTTTTCTCTTTTTTCCTTCCTCCCTTCCTTCTTTCCTTCCTTCCTTCCTTCCTTCCTTTCTTCCTTCCTTTCTTCTTCCTTCCTTCTTCCTGCCTTCCTTCCTTCCTTTCTTATTTTTTGAGGATGGTTATATTATTTTATGTTTTAGCTCTTATCCTTAAAAATCTCCCCATTTGAGCTAGCAGTCTATCAGCTCTCCAGTTATGTGAATGTTTCTCCAACTGTGTTGTAGTGTCTGCATGTACATTTTTCTATTATTTATTTATTTATTTCACTTTGCATCTGAATCACAGCCCCCCTCTCTCCTCTCCTCTCCTCCCAACCCCACCCTTAAAATCCTTCCATTAACCCCTCTCCTCCTTGGAGATGGGAAAGCCCCCCTTGAGTATCACCCTGCCCTGGTACATCTAGTTCCAGCAGGATTAATCACATCCTCTCACACTAAGCCCCAAGCAGGCAGTCCAGTTAGGGGGAAAAGATCCAGTGGTAGGCAACAGAGTCAGAGGCACTGCCTGCTCCAATTGTCAGGAGACTCACATGAAAAGCAAGCTGCACCCGAGACAAATGTGTGGGGGACCTAAGTGCATGTTCTCTGGCTGGTGGTTCAGTTCCTGTGAGCCCTCATGGCCCCAGGTGGGTTGGCTCTGCAGGTCTTCTTGTTGTGTCCTTGACCCTCCGACTTACTCACTTCTATCTCCTGCTCCTTCACAACACTTTGCAAGCTCCACCTGATGCTTGGCTGTGGGCATCTGCATCTGTTTCCATCTGCTGCTAGATGAATCGTCTCAGGAGATAATTATACTAGGTTCTTATCTGCAGGCATAGGGGAGTATCATTAATAGTGTCAGGGGTTGGCTCTCTCACATAGGATGGGTCTCAAGTTGGGGCAGTCATTGGTTGTGTATTATCTCAAGCTCTGTTCTGTCTTTATCTCTGTGCATATTGAAGGGAGGACAAATGGGTGGGTCGATGTCTCTCCTCTCCCCTGGAGGTCTCGCCTGGCTACAGAAGTGGCCATTTGAGTCTCCACATACCTTTAGGGTGGGAATCTCAGCTAGGGTCACCCCTATAGACACCCCAGAGCCTCTCCCATCCCAAGGTGGGGGAGGCAGGAGAGGGCTGAGCATTAGAATGTATATTCTTTTTAATTTTTAAATTTTGGGTTTTTTTGTTTGTTTGTTTGTTGAGGCAGTGTTTCTCTGTGTATCGTGACTGTCCTATAATTTGCTCTGGAGTTCAAGCTGGCCTCCAACTTAGAAACCTGCCTGCCTCTGTCTCCTGAGAGCTGGGATGAAGGCACTGCGCTGCTCTCTACATATAAATTTGATGCTGGGCATCAATATGCATTATACAGAATCGTGCGTGTTGGAGCATTTTATAGTGGCTCTGGGTAAGGCTCCCACCAGCTCAAGTCACTCCCTAGCTCTGATGCTTCTCTCAGGCAGATTCATGAATGTACAAGGTATCCCTTTCTTACAATCATCTGTACCTCAAGGATATTAACACACAAACACACACACACACACACACACACACACATCAACTTGCTCAATTTCTAGTCTCCAATGCTTTTATCAGATTGGCATGTTCTAAAGAAGGGAGGAAAACCCCAAAATGGTGGGCACTCTGGATCGTTCTGAAATATTTGAGTTTGTATCAAACCATAGCAAGACTACATTAAAGTCCTGTCTGAACCTGGGAGCATTCTGATCAGTTTATGGAGAAAAAGAATACCCATCCTCTCTCGGAATGGGGAGGATGGCTTTATGAGGCGTGAGCAGCCAGTCATTGGTTGATTCGGAGCCCATCACTCCCCTCAGCGGAAGTCAGACTGCCTTCAGACTCAGTTGCCCATTAGAACTGCTTTCTAACAGAGACAGGGGAGGATCCCAAAATAGGAAAACTCAGAGCTAAATGCTGAAGCCACAACAAAGAGCAAATCCTCATCAGGTGGGACTTCCTTGGTTGATGCATGGGATCCCCCTGCTCTGCAAACACCCTTAGCTCAGTCATCAAGAAAGACAAAAAACTTAGCTCCACCCCAAGTCAGGGACAATGTGGGAACATGAAGACGTAGAAGGAAAATGGTCACCACCCTCCTGAGTGCCCTCTGGACCAGCGGAGCCTCTGGATAGAGTTTCTGCCCAGCAGGGAGAATCCATAGCTGCTGTTTGGTTGTGTACACAGACTTCTGCTTTCATCCCAGGATTTCAAAGCATCTCCCAGAAGTTAATTAGTGTAAGCAATTCCTAACTGTCAGCTTTTCACACCTAATCAAGGGCTGATATATGCCACCTGAAGGGATCCAATCAATAATTCCTCTGCGCAGTCTCCTTCCTTCTCATCCCCTGCTCTCACTCTGTTTTTTTATTTTAAGATCTCTCCACCCTGTCCCTTACAATATCTGCCTTTCCTCTCCTTACCGTCTTTTTTCTCTCTTCTCACTCAAGGCCTTTTCTTTCTCATTTACCAGAAAGGAGTTGGTTGAATTTACCAACTTGATACTGGTCTTGATACTGGTGAATCCAGGAGCCCCAGGTTTTGACAAGAATAAAATGCACAGGAAGATGTGTTCATGGTCATGAATTCCATTTCTACATTAGATGGTTGCTTGCAAAGAATTTGTGACTCCTAGACAGTGGGCAGGCAAACAAGGGCCAATGTGCTATTCAGATCTTTCCTTGGGAAGTAAACCATACAGCTCTCTCTGTCTTCAATGTGTTCAGGATGCTCTCATGTTCTCAGGACCTTCATAAAGGCAAAGCCCAATTCTGTTACAATACATCACTTAGTATAGGCATAATCTATCTCCCACACACTCTGGGACTCTCATTTCCATGCCTATGCAGACATCACTAATTGAGCAAAGTGAGGACAGCATGTAAACCCTCTAAAACCACTTAGATCCAAAGTTCGTAAAAGATACATGAGCTATCTTTGTCATGTTATGAGTCATATGGTCCTTCCATATGTCGTGGCTCACCATGCTCACAGATCATCTTATTTGTTTTTAACTTCTTTCTCTTTGCTCTATTTGATTATACTATATGATATGCATTAGCAAAAATTTACAAAATAATAATAATGAATGTTGATTATCTTACTAATCTAAACCATGAACTAAAATATTACCAATGTGGGCTGGAGAGATGGCTCAGTGGTTAAGAGCACTTACTGCCTCTTCCAGAGGTCCTGAGTTTAATTCCCAGCAACCACATGGTGGCTCACAACCATCTGTAATGAGATCTGAAGTCCTGTTCTGGTGTGTCCAAGGACAGTTACAGTGTACTTATATAATTAATTAATTAAAATATTACTACTGACATGAATTTATGGAACAGTTTCTCCACATGCTATATATACTATTACCCTCAACAATTAATGACTATTTGAGTTTTGTGTTAAAGATGTTTTGATGTCACATATGTGTGTGTGTCTCTATGTGTGTGTGTGTTACTCACATATATATGTGTGTGATGTAAGTGTGCAGGTATATATATAAACACAAGTACATCATGCATGCCTATATGTGTGTACATACATTGAGAGATAGACATGTTTATATATAGCTGTTGTATAAGATTATACACAAGTACACATTATATATACATATACGTGTATATACATATATAATTGTATTAGTTTTACTCTTTGCACTTATAGAAATGAGTCATACTTTCTCACATGTGGTAATAGTTCATAGACTTGTACTGAAGTAAAGTATTATGCAACTATACATTCTGTTCTAGAGATTATATTCTTAGACTCTTTTCTGCACACGGTAACTGCCATTAGCCTGGACTTCACTGAGTATACTTGATTGGCTGGCTAATATGCTTAGGAGCCACCCATCACTATCTCCCTAGCACAGGGATTACAAGCACAAAGTGCGCATCACCATGCCCAATTTTTCTGTGTGGCTCCTAGATATCGAACTCAGGTCCTGAAGTTTGTGAGGCCAGCACTTCATCTACTATGACACTTTCCCAGCATTCTGTGTGTTTATTGCTTGTACATCTTCTCTCATGTGAAAGTAATCAAAAGCAAAGTTATGCTGTTACTTCTAAAAGCAAGAATCTATGTGAGAGATTAGGTCTTGGCACCTTCCTCTTCAGGCATATTTTACACTGTTCTGTGCCAACGATCTCTGATTGGTCGAGGCTTTGTAAATTAAACTATTCTGGCTGGCCAGAGAGGCCCTGGGATCCACCCGTTTCTACTTCCCCAGTCCATATGGCATTAGGGGTATGTGTCCCCCCACGTGGGACGGAGCTCCTCATGTTGGTTCAGTGGGTACTTTTCCTCTAGCTGAGCTATCCCCTGAACCTCCTATTTGAATATTTCTTAGCAGTTTTATAACTTATTCCTTTATTTTTCCTGTTTTCCAGTCTTTTTCAATTTATGATTTTTACATGTTTCCCTTTATTCTCCAAATGACCCAAGCTGGTTTCTAATCCACTATATACCTAAGGATGATCTTGCATTTCAAATACTTCATACTTCCACTTCCAAGGGTGGGAAATAAAGGCTCTGTGACTCATATCCAGTTTCTGCAGCCCAAGGATCTAAGCAAGCACTCCATCAACTGAACTTAATTTAAAAGTAGATGCATAAGTAGATTTAATTATGTTAATAGCAAAGGTAGCATGTATATTAAGACTTGCTACTAATAAAACAATCTTGGAATTCACACAGTTTATCCATTGCCCATCAGTTTAGAAGGTCCTCCTGGCCACTATTTAAACACAAATTAGATCTTGCCTTACCAGTACTATATTGGGGCAATTAATGTTTATATTAATATACACATTTACCATTTATTCAGTTTCTATTGTGTCTTAGAAAATGGTCCTGAGAATATTTTTTTCATAAACTACATTGTTTCCCAGCTGCTTTTTTTGGTAGTCTTCCTCCTCTGTGTGTTAATGTATGTCTGTTTTTAAAATTGGCTTTATTTTATATTCAGGAGTGACTGGAGGAAATGCAAACATACACTCAAATTCTAAAGGTAAGAAGTGAGGCTCAGCTTGCTATTTAGACAAGAGAATAAGGTATAATAAAAATAACACAACTTTAAATAAGAAGACAAGGGTAAGATGAGATTTCTTCTTTTGCTCTTGGATGAATTATTCAGTAATATTCATTAATTTATGTGTGAAATAAACATATGGTGTATATCTGCTAATTGCTTGGCTCTGTCCTAGGTGTTCATGATTAAAAACATAAGGCACAGTTTCTGGCTTCAGTGAGTTCAGTCTATAAGGAGTTTCAGATACATTAATCAGACCTTAAAGAGATACCAAGTAGGTTGAGCATCTATACATAGAGTCTTAAGAAGATATCCTGGGGCTAAAAATGTGGCTCGGCAGTTAAGAATGCTTGCTCTTAGGGAGGGCCTGGGTTCATGTTCCAGGTCCTACATTGTAGTTCATAACTCTGTCACTCCAGTTCCAGAGTACGCTGGGCTTTCTTCTGCCTCTGCGGGCACCAAGTCCACACTAGTTTCACAGGCATACACACACACACACACACACACACACACACACACGAGTGCGTGCTCCTGTGTGTGTGTGTGTGTGTGTGTGTATTGAAAAAGAAGATATCCTGGGTTTAAGATGGAAAACATGGAGGGTTGACTTCTTAGAGTCTGTGTGAGCAGAAATGGGAAAAAATGATTTCAAGAGAATAAAAAAGGAAAGAAAAGAAAAACCAAAAAAGCATAAATGAAAGAAAAGTTAACCATGACCCAACCTGAGGTAGCGTGTTCAGTCGAGTAGTAACACAGGTGAACGATGAGCCCCTAGTTACCAGAGACAAGGTTAACGCTTTAAGGGTGGACAAGGCTGCGAAGGGCCATAGCTGCTGGGCTGAATTGTTTGGACTTTATTGTGTGGGTCATGAAAACTCATTAAGAAGGTGAGATGCTAATGACAAGGTCATGTTTGTGTTTCAGATGGTTGAGGCTAGTGGGTGTCAAGTAGCTAGATGGGGGCTGGGAAGAAATGCTTTGTATCCCAACTGGCCCTGAAACCATTTTACAGTACAAGCAAGAGCTGAAATATACTTTAAAGACTATTGTACCAAATAAGAAATGCTGTAAGGGGAACTAGGCAGATACCTCAGTCAGGGAAGCATTTGGCATGCAAGCACAGGGACTTCAGTTCAATCCATAGTTGAGCTTCAGTTCAATTCAACCCACAGAACACACATTAAATGGCATGGGTCTGATGCCAATGCTGGGGAGGTAGAAACAGAGAGACTCTAGTCATCAAGTTAGAAACCATTGAGAGACCCAGTCTTAAAATGGCTCCAGGGGAATGACCCCCAAAATGAGGTTGACCTCTGATGGCACATGGACACCGGCATACATGTGCAAATTCAAAGAAAGAAAGATAAGTGTTATGAGACATAAGCTTTGAAGACTCGAGTGCTCAGTTAAGAACACTGTCTGCTCTTCCAGAGGTACTGAGTTCAATTCCCAGCAACTGCATAATGGCTCACAACCATCTGTAATAGGATCTGATACTCTCTTCTGGAGTGTCTGAAGACAGCTACAGTGTACTCACATACATAAAATAAATAAATATTTTATATATATAAATGTTTTATTTATTATTTTTATACACTCCATATTTTATTCCCCACCCTGCCAACCCCTGTCCACCCCCACCCCACCCCCAACTGATCTACATCCCATACCTCGTCCCCTCCCTCTGTCTCCATGTGGATGTCCCTACCCCCTACCCCACCTGACCTCTAAACTCCCTGGAGCCTCCAGTCTCTTGAGGGTTAGGTGCATCATCTCTGAATGAACACAGACCCGGCAGTCCTCTATTGTATGTGTGCTAGGGGCCTCTGCTTGTTCGGTGGTCCACTGTTTGAGAGATTCCAGGGGTCCAGATTAGTTGGGACTGCTGGTCCTCCTACAGGGCTGCCTTCAGCTTCTTTCAGCCTTCCCTAATTCAATAGCAGGGGCCAGCTGCTTCTGTCCATTAGTTGGGCACAAACATCTGCATCTGACTCTTTCAGCTGCCTGATGGGTCTTCAGGAGTGCTGTCATGCTAGGTCCCTTCTTGTGAGTGCTCCATAGCCTCAGTAATAGTGTCAGGCCTTGGGACCTCCTGTTGTGCTGGATCACACTTTGGTCCTGTCCCTGGACTTTCTATTTCTCAGGCTTCTCTCCATTTCCATCCCTGTAATTCTTTCAGACAGGAACAATTATGGGTCAGAGTTATGACTATGAGTTGGCTCCCCTCTCCCTCATTTGAAACCCTGTCTTCCTGCTGGAGGTAGGCTCTATAAGTTACCTCTCCCTACTGTCAGGCATTTCATCTAAGGACCCTCCATTTTAGTCCTGTGAGTCTCTCACCTCCCAGGTCTCTGGTACATTCTGGAGGGTCCTCCCAACCTCCTATCTCAGAAGTTACCTATTTCGATTCTTTCTGCTGGCCCTCAGGACTTCAGTTCTTTTCCCTCCCCCAATGTCAGATCAAGTTCCCTTCCCCACTCTCCTCCCTCTCCCCAGCCCTGTCTACTTTCCCTCTCAGGTCCCTCCCTCCTTCCCCACTTGAGATTGTTTTCCCTCCCTAGTGTTACTGAGGTGTCCTCACTTGGACACTTCATCTTATTGACCATTTTGAGTTCTGTGAACTGTATCTCAGGTATTCTGTACTTTTTTTTTTAGCTAATATCCACTTATTAGTGAGTCTTAAAAAATAGTTTAAAAAAAACAAAAACAAAAACAGAAGGACAGAAAAATGAAGAATAATTCCTGCACCAGAAATTATCTAGACCCTTCCTGTTTTTATATGTCAGACTTAACCTAAAAGCTTTTCCTCTCCATTTAAACTAGAAATAAAACTTGGGGTTCTCCTTAACTGAAGAGATGTGACACCCCCCCTAGGTTACATGGGTGTTCCCTGCTGATCAGGCATTATTTATGGAAAAAATTATTTATCCAAGCTCACCCATGTGAATGATTTTAGTTTAGTTTAGTTTTGTTTTGTTTTTTAGCAGAGTTAGCCATGCTCCCTAACCACATACTTTCTTAAACCAGGACCATAGAATAAAATAAATGTTTAGATACTGGTTTTATAAAACCTGTCTCCAGGCCAGCATTTACCCATTTAACTACTCTTTGATAAAAGTTCTTCTGAGAATTTGTGAATATGGGCACTTTAACATGTTACCTCATAAGACACTACACAAAACACTAACCATCCAATATTTCCACCAGTGGGCTCATTTATATTAATTCACAGTGAAATCTTCTTACATCATTAATCAAGAGTCCCAGAACATGACACTTATAGCCAGGACATCTTCATTTTGGAGTAGATATCAAGTCTGCACTGCTCTCACCCCTGAAGGTCAGTTACTGCTTTTCCTAATAATCAAATCCTTTAACCAATGACTGGAAATTGAAGCTCTTCGGGTTTGCCTCTGTTTGGAACCCTAATATGGAACCTGACTTGGAGATGGAAACCCTCAACCTGGCTTCACATTTGGTAAAAGTCTCTCCCACCTCAGCCAGGCATGAGTCAGTGCGGCACCTTGCTGACGCCAGCATGACCTTTGACTGGACTCCATTTCTGTGTTGTGTTGATAAGAAGACATTACTACTCCAAAGAGTTGTGGTGATTGATGAATGTGGAGCTAGGTCTGAGCCCCACCAATGTTAAGTCAGAGGTTCTCAGCCTGAGGATCTCAACCCCTTTGAGGGTCGAAAGACATTTTCACGGGACTCACATACCAGATATCCTGCATATCAGATATTTACATTACAATTACTAACAGTAGCAAAATTACAGTTATGAAGTAGCAACAAAAATAATTTTATGGTTGGGGGTTCACCACAGTATGAGGATTGCAGCACTAGGAAGGTTGAGAACCACTGGGCTAAGTGCTGGTTAGCACCCCCAGAGCATTGCAGCTCTCACTCATGGCGTGAGTGATTTAAGAGAAGGCTAATGTCTCTTCCTGAAGCTTTCACATTGGAAAGCAGCTTGAGAGGATTGCCTAAACTAATCTTTAACTTTACTGAAAGGGAAAATTGCTGACATTAATAAGATCCGAAGGAGACTCCAGGGATGGGTCATTATCCCTGGCTACTTCTTTTTCTGTAAAATTCTTGTAAAGCAAGAATACAAAGTACCCAGGATGAATTCAAAGTCAAAGATCTCCAAGACCTATGACCAGAAGAAGAAAAATTATCAAGGTTAGTTACACCCAGCGCAGCCACTATGAAGACAACATCTGGATTTGTTTCACATGTCTGTTTTTTAAATTTATTCTCACAGTAACACCATTTTTAAATAGATAATTTTAATCTAGCACTGTCTTTGCATTTGGCACGTGGCTGAAAGCACATGAATCTCATATCCTGTTTTCTCAGGAAAAAAGGTAAGGTAGTTACTTCCCAGCATATAGCTCCAACCTACAGACAGAGGAACCAAGACTCATACAGGACAAATGACTCTTCACTGGTTACCTAGCTTATGATAGTGATGATTTTAATTCATATTTCCATCAGTATAGAGCTTATGCCTGTCACTACAATATGGCCATCCCAGAATGCAATAGACCCCTTTCCTTGTACTAAGCATCCTGAGAAGCATCATCTGCAAGCACCAGCCCCTGGGTACCATTTCCTTGGCCTCCAGAATTGGAGAACTTCAGGTGGTGTTCACTTCTTCCTGATCCAATTTGGCTTTCCTCAAAACCGAATTTGCAATAAACCTCATTGTAAAAATGCTGCCAATGAGCTGTCAATGCCAATGTCATTCAAGTCCCACTCTGTCCCTATCCCTGTCTGAGAATTTGCCTGTGTGATCCAGCCAGCTTCTGTGAAACCAGACTCTCTCCTTGAAGCCCCACTTACCAATCTCCGTCTAAAGCATCCTCACCGATTCTCTTTCTATGAAAAACTCCAGGGTTTCCTTCCAATCAGGCTTTTTCCAATTTGACCTACTCTCTGTGAGTCCCACGTCCTCCCATTCCCCCCATTTCTGGTCCAATCCTTGCAGCACCCACGTGTCCTCCATTCTCTGTGGTCCCTACATCCCACATCCCGTTCCAGCTCAGCCTCTTTCCAGGCCTGCCCACCTAACCCTCCCACATACTCAGGCTAGAACTAAGCACTCCACCTAATGGACCTCCGTACTCAGCCTCAATATTTGCTTTCCGATACATTGGATTTATAGAGTGTTTGCCTGAATTAAAATGAGAAATTTTAGAGCAAACCAAGGCTTCTCAGCTGCTAAGCTCCATCATGTACTTTAAATAAGGAGAAGGGGGGAGTGTGTGTGGAGGGCTGCCTGATGCATCCACCCTGCCCTGAATTACCATTTTGTTCCAGGCTGCTCACCTTCCAACCCAGCTGGTGCCTCCCCTGCCCTGCTTATCTCCCCTAGCTAAGTTAACAAAGCAGTTACCGCTCATCTGCAGAGCGCTTCTAATCGACTCCCATGAAATAATATTTGCTTTCCATGCCTACTTTGAATCCCACTCACTTTGTTAAATGATTGCCTCTGGCTGCCTCCGCTGGCTAATCTAATAGTTTCTAGTTTGTACAAGCAAAGCATTTCAACCACCTATATAAATAACTTAAGCAGAAGAGGGCACTTGAGCAGCCCCAGCACAGGGCTATAGGACATGACAGGTCCCCAAATGACACCTTGACCAAGCTCCTGGAGGATCACCCCCCACTGAGTACAGGGCTATATTAAATGCTCAATTGAAGCAGGCTCACATGATGCTCTGTCTTCCTGGGGTGAGATTGATGGTGTGTGTGTGTGTGGTGGAGAGGGGAGTATGCGTGTGTGTGTGTGTGTGTGTGTGTGTGTGTGTGTGTGTGTGTGTGTTGTGAGTATTTGGGAGGACGTGTGTGTGTTATATGTGTGTGATTGTTTGGGAGGTTGAGTGTATGTGTGTCGTATGGTTTATGTGTATGTGTGAATGTTTGGGGTTATGAGTGTATGTTGGGGGTGGTAGTGGTGTGTGTGTGTATGTGTGTGTGTGTGTGTGTGTATGTGTGTTGCCATATATGAAAGACTACTCTCTGTGCCTCTGTGTCTGTCATGTCTCTCCAAGTTGTCTATATTCATAGTAGCAAAAGGAACTGTTATATAAAGCAGGGATAGAGAAGCTAAATCAAGGTACAACCATTTCTCCAAGAAAAAGTTAAATCAAACTTCGTTAATTACATATAACACTAAAACTTATTTACAAATATAGGCAACTTTCAGGACAAGTTAATATGATAACTATATTTTTGAGTATTGCTCAACCATTTTGTAGAACAGTTTTTCAATTGTTTAATTTTTACATTTTAACAATTAGACAATAGCTAATTACTCTTTTCAACCCTGCCTTTTAGTTGACACCAATCTGCTCTCTCTATCTATGATCATGTTTTGATAACTTTGGGCACCTGATTGAACAGAATCATGGAACTACTGTGTACAGACCACCATATTTTATTTAGTACAGAGTCCTCCATGTTCACCTTCCTTCCTCCTCACCTCCTCCTCCTTCTCTTCATCCTCCTCCTCTTCTACTTCCTCCTCCTCTTCCTCCTACTCCTATTCCTACACCACCACCTCCTCCTCTTCCTCCTCCTCCTCTTCCTCCTCCTTCTCTTCTTTTCAGGACCAGTAACATCACATTGTACCTGTTCATAGCTCCGGGTATGCTTGGGATGCTGCCATCCTACTGCTACTATAAACATGGGTATGGACATGTTTCTTTGAGTCCTCCTGCTGCAGTGTGAATATAAAATTACACACTCCCTTGGTCTCTAGCTGGTGGTACTGGAGACTGTGAAACTGGAACATCATGCTTCAGTGGAGAATGTAAGCAAAGCCAGCGGAGGTCCAGGAATTGGGGGTGGGGTGTAATCAACAAGCCTGCTTCCGATTCTGATCCCTGATTTCTGTTTCATGAAAATGTGGGGAACAGCCATCTTTCTCTCCCACTCCTATGAACACTGCAATGGGATCTCTGTCAGGAAGAACTGAAACTGTGAGCAAAATAAACGTTCTTTCTCTTTAAGCTGTTGCTGTCGGGTCCTCTGTCACAGTGATGCGAGCATTGATGAACACGCTCTGATCCCATTTGTTTCAGAGATATACATAAAAGTAAAATTTTGGGATCATGTGGTAATTTTTTCCCAGGAACCCCTATATGGTTTCCATAGCAGCTAAATCATTTCACCAACAATATACAAGGAGCCCGATTTCTCCACAATATCAGAAACACTGCCCTGTTTTTACTCTTTTTAATAGTACTCTCCCTAACAGATATGTCTTTTATTTTTTGATAAGTTTATTTGATGGGGAAACAATATGAAAAATCAAAATTAAGTTAGAATGAGGATAAGGTTCTGATGAAAGAGAGAGGACATTTCCACCCTTGAGTTAAGTCATTTTCTACAATGAATTGACCAACTTCAGAGTGCAGCAAACCATTGGATAAACAATCAACTGTGGGGCCCAAAAGCTGGAAGGATCCTTAGACACACACCAGAAACTCTCTCTAATTAACAGTCACTTGCAAGTGAAAAAGTGTTTTCTTCAAGGGAGTCTCACTAGGGAAACAAAACACTCATAAGGGCAGACCCCATGCCCAGCTGTAGATGGCCAAAACAAAACAAACTCAACAGCACTTAGGAGGTTCTTTTTCTCATAATGTTAAGTTGGGATGTTTTGTTTTCTTCTGTTTTGTTTTGTTTGTTGTTTCAGTTTTGTTTTTTATCTTATGTCTTCTGGTTTTGTTTTTATTTTTTATTTATTTTATTTTAATTAGGTATATTCTTTATTTACACTTCAAATGTTGGCCCCTTTCCTGGTTTCCCCTCCCCTGAAAATACCATAAGCCATCTCCCCTTCTCTCTCTTTTTTTAATTTATTGATATATTTATTTACATTTCAAATGATTTCCCCTTTTCTGGATGCCCACTCCCCGAAAGTCCCATCAGTCCCCTTCCCTCCCCCTGTTTTCCCACCCAACCCTTCCCACTTCCCTGTTCTGATTTTGTTCAATACTTCTTCACTGAGTCTTTCCAGAACAAGGGGCCACTCCTCCATTCTTCTTCTACCTCATTTGATGTGTGGATTATGTTTTGGGTATTCCAGTTTTCTAGGTTAATATCCACTTATTAGTGAGTGCATACCATGATTCATCTTTTGAGTCTGGGTTACCTCACTTAGTATGATGTTCTCCACCTCCATCCATTTGTCTAAGAATTTCATGAATTCATTGTTTCTCATGGCTGAATAGTACTCCATTGTGTAGATATACCACATTTTTTGCATCCACTCTTCTATTGAGGGATACCTGGGTTCTTTCCAGCTTCTGGCAATTATAAATAGGGCTGCTATGAACATAGTAGAGCATGTATCCTTATTACATGCTGGGGAATCCTCTGGGTATATGCCCAGGAGTGGTATAGCAGGATCTTCTGGAAGTGAGGTGCCCAGTTTTCGGAGGAACTGCCAGACTGATTTCCAGAGTGGTTGTACCAATTTGCAACCCCACCAGCAGTGGAGGAGTGTTTCTCTTTCTCCACATCCTCACCAACACCTGTTGTCTCCTGAATTTTTAATCTTAGCCATTCTGACTGGTGTAAGGTGAAATCTCAGGGTTGTTTTGATTTGCATTTCCCTAATGACTAATGAAGTTGAGCATTTTTTAAGATGTTTCTCCACCATCCGAAATTCTTCAGGTGAGAATTCTTTGTTTAACTCTGTACCCCATTTTTAATAGGGTTATTTGGTTTTCTGGGGTCTAACTTCTTGAGTTCAATTCTTCACAGAGTTAGAAAGAGCAATTACCAAATTCATCTGGAATAACAAAAAACCCAGGATAGCTAAAACTATTCTCAACAACAAAAGAAATTCTGGGGGAATCAGTATCCCTGACCTCATGCAATACTACAGAGCAATAGTGTTAAAAACTGCATGGTATTGGTACAGTGACAGGCAGGCAGATCAATGGAACAGGATTGAAGATCCAGAAATGAACCCACACACCTATGGCCACTTGATCCTCGACAAAGAGGCTGAAAACATCCAATGGAAAAAGGATAGCCTTTTCAACAAATGGTGCTGGTTCAACTGGAGGTCAGCATGCAGAAGAATGTGAATTGATCCATCCTTGTCTCCTTGTACTAAGCTCAAATCCAAATGGATCAAGGACCTCCACATAAAGCCAGACACTCTGAAGCTAATAGAAAAGAAACTTGGGAAGACCCTTGAGGACATCGGTACAGGGAAAAAGTTTCTAAACAGAACACCAATAGCATATGATCTAAGATCAAGAATTGACAAATGGGACCTCATAAAATTACAAAGTTTCTGTAAGGCAAAGGACACCATCAAAAGGACAGATCGGCAACCAACAAATTGGGAAAAGATCTTCACCAATCCTACATCAGATAGAGGGCTAATATCCAATATATATAAAGAACTCAAGAAGTTAGACTCCAGAAAATCTCCCCTTCTCTAATCAACTCCCCCACCCCACCCCACCCCGCTTCCTTGTCCTGGTATTCCTCTATACTACGGTATCAAGTCTTTCCAGGACCAAGGGCCTCTCCCTGATTTGGTGTTCAACAAGATCATCCTCTACTGCTGCTGTGTCTGGGGCCATGGGTAACTCCAAGTGTACACTTTGGTTGATGGTTTTGTAGTGCATGACAAATACAGAGGGGGAATCTCTCAGCCAGCCATTGAACTGAGCACAGAGTCCCCAATGGATGAGATAGAGAAAGGACCAAAGGAGCTGTAGGGCTTTGAGGCACCATAGGAAGGACAACAAGATGAGTCACCAAGTACTCCCAGAGCTCCCAGGGACAAAACCATCAACCAAAGAGTACACTTGTTTTTATTTTATAATTGGAATCCCCAGTGTATGATCCTCCATCTCTGCAGCTATAGGCATTTCTTCTGCTTTTTCTTTGGATATTTTTCTTATTCTTTTATATTCTAAGTTGTTTGTTTTATATTTTTCTTATTTTATTTTATTATCATTCCTTAGATGACTGTTTTCTAATGAGAGAGAAAAAGGGTGTGGATCTGTAAGGGAGAGGAAGTGGGAAGGAAATGAGAGAAATAAGGGAAGGGAAATCCATATCAATATATTGCATGGGGGAAATCCTTTTTATTCTTTTTATTAGCTATATTCTTTATTTACATTTAAAATGTTCTTCCCTTTCCTGGTCCCCTCCCCAAAATCCCCTAAACTATCCCCCTCCCCCTGCTCACCAATCCACCCACTCCATCTTCCCTGTCCTGGCATTCCGCTATACTAAGTCATCTAGCTTTCTCAGGACCAAGAGCCTCTCCTTTGATATCCAACAAGGCTATCTTCTGCTGCATATGCATCTGGAGCCATGGGTCCCTTCATGTGTACTCTTTGATTGGTGGTTTAGTTCCTGGGAGCTCTGGGGATACTGGGTGGTTCAAATTGTTCCTCCTATGGCACTGCAAACCTCTTCAGCTCCTTGGGTCCTTTCTTTAGCTCCTCCATTGGGGACCCCGTGCTCAGTTCAATGATTTGCTTAGAGTATCTCCCTCTGTATTTGTTATGCACTGGAAAAGCCTCCCAGGTAACAGCTATACAGGCTCCTGTCAGCAAGCACTTGTTGGCATCCACAATAGTGTCCGGGTTTGGTAACTGTATATGGGATGGATCCCTAGGAGAGGCAGTCTCTGCATGGTCTT